>NC_057806.1:587455450-587781750 GCF_018294505.1 Triticum aestivum | reverse complement strand
GCCCCGCCACCGCCCCACCAACGCCCCGCCACCGTCGGTCACCACCGCCCCCATCCTAAACCCTAAGATAGATAGTGGGGTACCTCTCCGGCGAGCCCCCTCCCCGCTGCGGCAGGTTCTTCCTTCACCCCGGCGGCATCGGAGTGAAGTATAGCTAAATCGGAGCAGCATCGCAAGCAAGAGCAAGAGCGAGAGCAGCAGCGCGAGCAAGAGCAATATCAAGAGCAGACCAGGAAGGGGACCGAGAGCAAGAGCATAACAGCAGCGCGAGCGAGAGCTAAAGCAGCAGCAGGTCCTATTGATGTGGATGTCGCCGCCGAGGGAGCGACGCCATGGAGGAAGTGGACGGCGACGCCGCCGTGGATGGAGCCGCGCCGTGTCGGCTCGGGACCGAGCACCGGCAGCACCGTGAGATCGAATCAAGAAGAAAATGCGGCGATTAGTGTACAACCTCTTTGGTGGCGCCGATTAGGCCGCAGCTTCATCCGAGGAAACGATAATGATGATGCTCTTCCGGTGGTGCAGGTGAAGATGGCGGTGTGGGAATGGAGGTGGCGCGAAAGACGAGGGGAATGTCGGGGCAACTCCTTGGAGGTGGAGGACGGGGTGGCTGAATCGGCGGGACGATGAGATCGACGACGGATCCTCATCCAGTATGGTGGATGAGGGACGTCGAGGTGTTGCTGTGGACGACATCGTCGGGGAATAGGCTCCGGCTGGGTGGCGGACGGAGCAGGGTGTGGGGTTTCGTCGCGGTTTTCGCGGCCTCGGTGTACGAATGGGTGGGCGGATGGGATGGCAGTGGGGAACCATGGCTTAGAGACGTGCTTGTCCGAAATCTGGGGTAAGTTACGAAAGTACCCCCACCGATTTGAGGCGGTTCTTTCGGTTCAGGGGTACCACAGGCATTTTGCGTGTCGGGATTTCACAGGAGGTGGGAGTTTTTGCGCACATTGTAATTTCAGAATAGCAAGGCGCGAGTTGAGATGGAGGGAGTTGTCGGAGCACGACAAGACAAAGATATATCTTAAATATTTCGGGCTAACAAGGCACGGGTTGAAATTTCCGGACAAGCCTAACATGTACTGTACCAAATCAATGCACCCTACAAATGTCATTCAAAACTTTGAATTCATGTTATGTTCAATTAAAATATTTCGCTACGTGTATAATGCGTGCAACTTACTACTCAAATGAACGTTTTAGTGCATTCCAAACGTATATACTACCGCTTCAATATGAACTAAATTTGAATTCATTTCTCTATTTGAATAAGATCTATAGTAATGATTGTTGTGAAGTCAAAGCATTTGAATTCGTTTCTCTGTTTTAATAAGATCTACAATCATCATTATTGTCAAGTTAAACCATAGTTTATGTATTATCTTCACAGCACACCACATGATTAGTCTCGAGTTACATATGAACTATGTGTACTATATGAACTTGAACTAGATTTTTTTAATCCACTTTATTTTGATTTCAAATCACATTACATTTCTAGCTCTAGCTAGATATTCATAATATAAACCATGTCTCATATGTATAATGTGTTTATCACATTATGTATGGTGCCCCGCCCCCTACGCCTACAAGTATTTAGATGTGAGTTGCAAACACCACACATTACCACAAATTCAAATAAAATGTGAGAATGTTCGATATATAGTATTGTTTAGATTGTTTGATATTTAATTGTAAGCTGCAAACGCCACACATTATCATAAATTCAAATAAAATGTGAGATTGTTTGATGTATAGTATGGTTTAGATTGTTCGGCATTTAGCTGTGAGTTGCAAACACCATGCATTATCACATTATGGTATAACATGTGCACAACACGTGTATCACTGCTATATTCATGCATGCAATGTTTAAAACACTATGATCTCCTATTCAAATATATGAATCCGCTTTCATATCAAACTATGATCTTTGTTAGTCTCTTACACCCACACAATCCTCTAACCTTTGTAGCTACCACTAACTTTCTCTCGTGCATGCACACGTCCTCCTCGCCCTCCCCCTCCCTCGGCATTCTATCCACCAGGCACATTCATTTTTTTCTTTAGGTCGTTCTCCCAGAGTCTCCACAACTCCTTTCCGACACACACCGATCGATAAACCTCTCTAGCGATGCCTGCCTACAACATACAAACACACCTTCAATCTCCTCGTTTATGTGTCCTTGCCTCGTGTCTCTCATACGGTCAGACACACGTGCAAACTCTCACCCCTATTTTCATCGCTCTCACAACCGCACACTCCTCCCCCTATCTAGCTAGTAGTTGGGCCTCTCGCACCACCTCCTAGATCCATTCTCTCTGTCTATCCGTCTCGCTGGGCCTTATTTGCCTCTAAAAAATGGACGTACACCGACCGATCTCTCGCTATACATATAGCTAGCTAGGTCCTTATAACTCGTTTTTACCCACACGTCAGTCGATCTACCTCATTAGTTGTGTATCTCCCTTCCTCCGACAAACAACAATTGATCTACCGATCTAGTTAGGTTTGCTTACCAAACACATGGTTCCCCTTCATCATCCATGGATGCGTCCCGACAAATCTATCACACACAGACACACACAGAAACACATCCCCACTCTTATTGATAACATTGCAGTTCCACCCTCAGTCTGTCTAGTAGGCCTCTCCCACCATCTTCGAGAAGCAACTCCATCACCCATCCAGCACTCTACCCCTCTCCCTCCCTCTCCCTCCCTCTCTCTCTCTCCTCTCTCTCCCATTATATTTCCCGTCCTTCAGTTATGTATGGATGTCGACCGATCTCCCCCAAGACATAGCTGGGTCTCTCCTTCTCAACACATATACGAGTCGTTCTACCTCTATAGTTAGGCCTCTGCCTACCCCTCCCACCACCCCCTCCCCCCCCCACACGCCGATACATTGAGCGCTCTAGTCATGTCTCCCTGCCACACACAAACTTGACGTGTGCCCTCTAACGTTTCGATAGGCCAGTCGCCCTATATCTTTGACTTGTACACACACACACAATTTTGATGGCTCTCTTCATCGATCTCGCACCCACCCACTTCATCCTCTCTTCGACTCTATCGATAGCTATGGCCCCTCCCTCTCTTCTCGTGGATTGCCCAACCCTCTATGTATGATATGGATAGGCCTCCATTTCACACACATTGCATGCAAAATTTTGTTTGAGATGTCATCGACACATATTCCCACAAATAATTCACGAAATCAACCCCCACCCCACCCCCACCCCAAAACAAAAAATACTCACGAACGCGGTTTGTATCCTCACACACATCCACATAGGTGGGGTACGTGCACGAAGAGAAGAGGTGCATGCACGGCGCACGTACTCCCGTCTCTTTCCCAACCACACCCGCGTGGGTACACGGTGGAGCTCATTTCTGTATGAAAAAGGTAGCCCACATGGTAATTTGGCACGTGTCCACTTGGTGGAGGGAGGATCGTCTACCACGGGTGAACAAACAAATTGCGACTTGACGTGTTATGTTAAAAAAAGAGGCAAACTATGTGGGGCCTACCTTAGAGGCAAGGCTTTATACACTGGAGTACTTTTGATGTGTCCCGTCAACTCGCAGAACGAGGAGAAGCTTGCTTAGTACACCGTCTCCCCCACTCACGGGCGCGATGGCTCGCAGGATGAGGTGAAGCTTGCTTACTACGCCTTACGCCCGCTCCCTCGCCCATGCGCGCGGTGGCTCGCAGGACGAGGAGAAAATTTACTACTCCCTCCGTTTACTCCTCGTCCCTACTACCTTGGTTATAGAGATTATATCATATTGTTTGGAATATATATGTCCTTTAGTAGATTTCAATATGAACTACTAGTACATACTCCAAACACTGATGTATATAGACGTATTTTAGAGTGTAGATTCACTCATTTTGCTCCGTATGTAGCACTCTCCCTCGCCCCTCGACCCTCGCCCACGTGGTGGACGTGCATCAATTCATTCGGTCTCATATAGCCAGAACGATATATATTGCACTACCATTATTGCTCGACTTCCCAAAGAGGCGAAGAGACAATCGCAAGGTCAGTATTTTGGAGATGCCAAGCGCAAGGTTATAGGAGAACGAGTAGTAGGTGTCGTGTCATTTATAAATAAAGTTTTTTTTTCTTTAGTGGCACATACGCAATATGATAAGTTCATATGGAGAGAAAAGGAGTACATAGTCAGGACGGGCCAGCCTACACGGTTGCTTGCTGGGCTTGCTCTCTTCACACTCTCTCGCACTAAATGACTGTGGCCACATCTCTAACATCCCGGCGGATCACGTCCGCTTGTGGAAGGGGTGGATGCTTAGTGTAGATGCGGTGGCCGACGCCGACGGCGAAAACCCACTGTCGGCACGTCCCGATCAGGGGTCCCCGCCGTTCTCTCTCACAAAGCAGGTGAGGTTGCCTTCGTCCCTTGCTCACTGCCGCGACGTGGACAGTTGCCGCCTCCCGCCGCCCTCCTCAAGGTTGAGCTACGTCCCTCAGGTACAACTCCCTTTATAGCCGGCTTGCACCACTGCTCCAGCTGCCCACATCACTCCCTGTGGATATTTCTCTACTTCTTTGCCCCGCACATACCTCTACTAGCTTCTATGTACTGTATTTGTGATGAGTTTATGTCTCATCAACTAGTCCCAGTAATCTTATTCTAATCATGCTTGTTCAATTTCTTTGCCACAGAGATGCTCATCTCGATTTTGGTGAAACTGCACAAAATGATCCGATGGTCAAAAGGTTGCTGTCGGTGTCAAAACCGGCGGATCTCGGGTAGGGGGTCCCGAACTGTGCGTCTAGGCCGGATGGTAACAGGAGGCAAGGGACATGAAGTTTTACCCAGGTTCGGGCCCTCTCGATGGAGGTAAAACCCTGCGTGTTGCTTGATTAATATTGATGATATGGGTAGTACAAGAGTAGATCTACCATGAGATCAGAGAGGCTAAACCCTAGAAGCTAGCCTATGGTATGATTGTTGATGTGTATGTTGTCCTACGGACTAAAACCCTCTGGTTTATATAGACACCGGAGAGGGTTAGGGTTACATAGAGTTGGTTACAATGGTAGCAGATCTGAATATCCGTATCGCCAAGCTTGCCTTCCACGCCAAGGAAAGTCCCTCCGGACACGGGATGAAGTCTTCAATCTTGTATCTTCATAGTCCAGGAGTCCGGCTATCCAAACACCCCCTAATCTAGGACTCCCTCAGTAGCCCCTGAACCAGGCTTCAATGATGACGAGTCCGGCGTGCAAATTGTCTTCGGCATTGCAAGGCGGGTTCCTCCTCCAAGTACTTCGTAGCAGGTTTTGAACATAAAGATAGTGTCCGGCTCTGCAAAACAAGTTTTCCACATATTGGCCTAGAGAGAATAATATTTACACAAATCTAATCTGCTGATGTATTCCGTAGTGTGACACACCACGACCAAGCCTTTATCCGAGTTGTTTCATTATCCCACCTCAGCGCGTCATGCGAGGCGGTTTCCTTGGCACGTCTTGTCAAAGCAGAGATCGTGTCCCCTTATTTCGGGATTCTCATCAATACGGGCGTGGGTAACCCAACCGCTTCTAGGACTCCTAGATCATAGGCAAGTCCAAATAGACACGGAGAGGACGCTCGATATTCACCCTCTTTACAAAGGGACGAGGCTTTTTATTTTTCCCTCCCGTGCTCAATCGAATCCTTCCCCTACCTCAAGATCCAACGCCTAAAGTTCAGGTCAGGTGCTCCGAACCTTCAGTCATGTCCGGATCTAGCCTTCAAGGCCGATGGGTGCCTTCCTCCGTCACGGAAGAAGCCGTCAAAAAGTTGAGGGAGGCCAGATATCTGACCGCTGAGATTCGGCATCAGCTGCCTCCTCGGGGGCAGGCCGTCCCCTCCCCCGAACCCAACAAGAGCGTCGTGTTCCTCTCTCACTTCCTCCGAGGTCTAGGCCTTGCATTAGATCCTTTTGTCAGGGGCTTGATGTTTTACTACGGGCTAGATTTCCATGATCTCGCTCCGGACTCCTTTCTTATATCACGACATTTATTGTTGCATGCGAGGCCTTCTCTGGGTTACCCCTCACTTTGGCCTATGGCTCAAGACTTTTGAAGTAAAGCCGAAGATGATCGAGGGGCAACATGCGGCGTGTGGAGGTGCTTCAATACGCAAGATGACGGGAGTTGCATGGCCCAAAGGCTCCATTCCAGAGGTGTCTGAATTGTGGCAAAAGGAGTGGTTCTACATCACGGCTCCTAGAAGTGCCAAGTGGGCGGCCGCCCCTGTTTTCCGCCCCGGCCCTCCACCACAACTGATGTCATGGATTAGCAGAGGATTGAGCTGGGGTCCAGCCAAGGACGTGCCTATACTGCAAAGCCGCATTCAAGATCTCTTTAATGGAGATCTCAATTTGGTCGCGCTAACTCAAGTTATGCTGGTTCATCAAGTCCAGCCTTGCAAACGCCGGCCTCTTTGATTGTGGGAGTTCAATCCCGAGGGACCGCGCGCCATTCAAAATTTCCTCGGCCTAACGCACGAGGAGATGTACAAGTCGTTCTTCGGACCTCAAGTGGAGTGTCCGGAAATCACCGAGGAAGTGGGCCTGAGTAGTAACCGCGCCGCCGAACAGGTAAGGCACCTCCCGACCGAACGTACTACCTCTCCTTTGATATGAAGTTATTTCTGAGAGTTTGCTTTTTTTGACCAGGACTGGCTAACAAAGGCGAAGTTGATTCGGTGCTCGGCTCCCCTCCCTGAGGGTTTGGAAAATCCGGTATTGGAAAAGATGCTCCAGACCGCACCTTGCCCGGAGCCCTTGAAGGAAAATACAGGAAGTCGCGGGCCCTCAACGCTGCCCACACTAGCCGAGGGAGCGAGCGTCTCCATGAAGGAAGACGACCAGAAGAGGAAAAGGATTGCGTCCGGGGATTCGGAAGCCAAAGCTTCCAAACGGGAGAAGAAGCTTCCCACGGAGGGTCCTGCCCCGGGGGGTGCGGTTGCTGCACAAAGTCCGCGGGGGGATCAATCCTCCCACGAGTCGTAAGTGACCCAAAATACCTTAATAGTATGCCATCTTTTCTTCTGAGAAAATAACCACCGCATATATCTTTGCAGTTCCGGCCTTAGCCCCTCTCAAATGAGCTTGTCTTCGGGGGATCTTCTTCCAGAGATGATGAAAAGCGAAACGCCTCCTCTGGACTCCTCCGCTCCAGAAGCGGGCGACCCTGAAGTGTTGTTGCGGAGGGCCTCTCCGAGTCCGGCGAGGCCAGAAGATAATCCCGTCGACCCCCGAAGCCCTCAGTGTACGGCCGAAGAGAGCGGACAAAAGAGTCCAGCACCGTCTAGTGTGCGGTTGGATGTTCTGAGGGAGTTGGTGGGGAGAGCGGCCATCTCAGATGAACACCGTGTGCTGATGAATACGGTGATGGAGAGAATCTCGTCCGCCGAAAGCGGATTGCATAAAGCTTTTATGAGTCTACTGACAGGTTTTGAGGTACGTAAAATAATGTATGATAGTCCTGCACATGCTAAGTGTGTCCTGTGTAGATCGTAGCCCCTGAGACTCTGGTTGTCATCAGAAACGACGACGATCAGAGGATCATAATCCCAGGTAGTAACCATACTGCCTCTATGAGCAGGTGATGGAAGCTCCAGTGGCTAGCCGGAATAGCGAGTTTGCCCATTTAAGACGGCAGTTGGATGCAGCAGACGCCGACATCGAGCTTGTTAACAAAGGGCTTGACAAGGCACAGGGTAAGTGCTATTGTCTGGTAAACGCCGCATAGTAAGGGCAGCATGAAGTCAGTATATTTAACATGTTATGCCTGCAGATGGATCTGCCACTGTTGAAGCCTTGCGGGCGGAACTTGCCCGAGCCAAGGAACAAGCGAAATTGGGTAATGCGGCTGCTTTGAAGGCGGCCGAAGAGTTGCGAGCCGAGAGGGCCGCGCATGGCGAGAGCCGGGATAAGATGGCCAATATGGCCGTAGGATTAAAAGCCACCGTCGACCGTTACTGGGTTCTTGAAAAGGAAAACGAGGCGAAGGCATCAGACCTCGAGAAGGCTGCTGCAATGGGAAAAGACCTCCGCTCTGCTATGAGGGCAAAGAAGGAGGAGCTGCGGGAAGCCGGGGATATTGTAGCTGGGAAACCCTTTATGTTGTAGAGGAAGTTCGGAGATCCATGATATGCCCCTCTGGATCGGCTGTGGAGTTCGGAGGATGCGTATATGGATTTGGCGGCGAGCGCTGCCGATGTGGCCAAATACTTCAAGGGTCAGACAGACCGTGAAGTGGACCAGCTGTTTTGGACACAATTCCATTCTCCCGAGCATCCACTTCCGTTGTCTGACCAACTAGCCGAATGGGCCGAACTGAATAGGTTGTCCGGACTCGCCATGAGGTCTGTTGTGGATCAGCTATGGCTGGAAAGGATAAAACCGTACAGCTATTTTAGCTTGGTGCAGCAGTTCCTTGACGTGGTGCCGTGCATTGATGCGATGAAGAGGTCGGTGTGCATAGAAGGCGCACGAATGTCCTTTGCCCGTGCTAAAGCATATTGGGCAGAGATGGATGCTACCACTATTGCAGCGCAGGATTCGGCCATAGGTTGAAGGGCTGCTGAGCACTACTTTGAGGAAGTTCTTGAGGGTGCTCGTTTGATAGAGACCCAGTGCTCAAAAAATATTATGTTTGAGTGATATGTAATGTCACTGTAAGCGAAATGCTTTTATAAATTTTCATAAGTCTACTTTTATACTTTTGCCTGAAAGTAATGTGGTGCCTCCTGGGCGGCCATTTATGTATACATGTGTATAACCTGAAAGAGTGCAGTCGTCAACTTCAACCCCCACGCATATAATGCGGAGGTGTTCACAGAAACACGCGCTCACACTTAACCCAACGTCTTGGTCCTATTAAGGAGGTGATAGCGGAGCGAGCGAGGCAACCGGACTATAATGCTTTAACACTTTCACTTAACCATAGGAGTTTGACAGTGGGGCTACTAGATAGCCCCTGGTGGCTCCGTACTCTCCCGATCCCGGGGTGCGTACATGCGTGGCCGGAAAACGGCCCTCGTTAAGGCGGAGTAATTCTAACATTCCCATGGGTCATCGAGTGGTTGACCAGTCTCACGTTAGATCATGACAGTCAGTTTTCGGCTTTCTCTATTGAGGTGCTCGTCCGGATGAACCGGGGCACAATCGCAGTAGTTCTCCTGGTGCTACCTTAGCCGGTAAAGCGGAACATAAGGCACCAAAACACAGGAGCCGGGCAAACCCAACATTTGACCAAAGACAATGATTTGGAGCTCATGCATATAGGGCCAAACTCGCGATGCCGAACACTCCCTAAGGTATTCGGTCTTTGTGGTATAAACCAGGCCTAAGTAATGGCCTTTGTAAGAAGCCCCTTATGTCCAGGTACGTGCATTGGTCTGGCGTGGCCACATGCCAAGACGTTAGCATCCTTCTCAACGGTGGATATGTATCAACAAGACACAGTAACAAAGGTTTACGCAGGGTCTTAATCTAAAAAGAATCCTTGGGGCGGGTCCCTGCTACACGTCTGCGCCTGTGTCTCCGTTATGCCGTATCCTAGACGGGTGTAGCACGATGATCGTCTGTAAAAGAGAGGAAGTTAGGTGAAAAAGTTGTCGTGCAAAAAGTATAGTTTGTTAAAGAAACTATGCATAATTCAAGATGAGGAGAGATGGCTGCGTGTCTGCGCGCGTTTGAGCCCCTTGTATCGAATAGGGGGTGTGACCATTTGTTTGGTATATGTAGAGGCGCCGGATTTGATTAGTTGTGTCTGAGGTCTTGACGACCTATGGGACGCTTTGGCTAGTCCGGGCGCCTTTAGTGTGCGGCTACCAAGGCAGCCTCACTCTCTTCGGCGTGCAGAGATCGCTTGATATTTCCATGCACTGAAATGATGCCATGTGGACCGGGCATCTTGAGTGTGAGGGAGGCATAGTGTGGTATTGCATTAAAGCGAGCGAAAGCTTCGCGCCCGAGCGGTGCTTGATAGCCACTTTGAAACGGAGCGATGTGGAAGGTTAAATGCTCGCTACGAAAGTTATCGGGGGAGCCGAATATAACTTGTAGTAGGAGGGAGCCCGTACAACGAGCCCCTGGGCCTGGCGTTACTCCTTTGAAGGTAGTATTGCTATGGCGAATTTGTGTTGGGTCTAACCCCATCCCGCGGATTGTATCCTGATATATTAGATTTAGGCTGCTGCCGCCATCCATCAAGACTCGTGTGAAGTGATATCCGCCAATTACTGGGTCTAATACCATGGCATCCCATCCTGCGTGTCGGATACTTGCTGAGTAGTCGCGATGATCGAAAGTGATTGGTTGAGACGACCATTGGCAGGACTTCGTGGTGACAGGCACTTGGGTATATTTTCTTGGGGGTGCCGCATTGTTTTTTCCCTTGATCATATGTAGCATGTTTACTGTTTCGACTTCTGGTGGGAATTTCTTTTGTTCCCCCGTGTCATGCTTGGGAGGCTCGTCCTCGTCTTCACTTGGTGTATCCTCCCCCTTGTGTACGGCGTTGAGTTTGCCGGACTGCTTGAAGACCCAACATTCTCTGTGGGTATGATTAGCAGGTTTGCTAGGGGTACTGTGGATCTGACATACTTGGTCTAGAATTTTGTTGAGGCTGGACAGTTCATCCCTGGTGCCTTTAGTGGGAGGCTTTTGACCTGGTTGGGAGCTTTTGAATCCGGCATTTACTGTTGTGCCCTTCATGCTGTCTTCTTTATTCCGGCATTTGTCGTTGCTATTGCGCCATGATTTCCCGTTTCCATCTCTAACTTCAGATGTACTGGGGTCGCTGGTGCTGCATCTGGCTAGCCAGCTGTCCTCACCCGCGCAAAAGCGGGTCATGAGGTTTGTTAATGCGGCCATCGTTCTCGGCTTATTTTGGCCGAGGTGTCTAGCGAGCCATTCGTCACGGACGCTATGCTTGAAAGCTGCCAAGGCTTCGGCGTCCGGATAGTCGACAATCTGGTTCTTTTTAGTAAGGAACCTGTTCCAAAGCTTTCGGGCTGACTCTCCGGGCTGTTGAGTTATGTGACTCAAATCGTTCGCATCCGAAGGTCGAACATAAGTTCCTTGAAAATTTGCCCGAAAGGCGTCTTCAAGCTCTTCCCAACTTCCAATGGAGCTTTCGGGGAGGCCTTTGAGCCAGTGACGAGCTGGCCCTTTGAGCTTGAGGGGTAAGTACTTGATGGCGTGGAGATCATCTCCTCGAGCCATATGAATATGAAGGATATAGTCCTCAATCCAAACCCTAGGGTCTGTTGTTCCATCGTATGCCTCTATGTTGACGGGCTTGAATCCCTCTAGAAATGCATGGTCCAGCACCTCATTGGTGAAACATAGGGGGTGTGCAGCACTCCTGTAGCTGGGTGTACCGCGTAGTTCGGATGTTTGTTGTGTTGCGTTGTATGCTGGGGCGCGCTTGCGTGGTCCATAGATGGATCTTGTTGCATCGTCCTTTGGGTGCAAACCCTCGCGTGGGTCGCGTGTTGTATTGTGGGTGGCGTTGTATGCCACTCTGTGTTGATAGAGGGGTCGTCTATCCGACCAGGTGGCTGCTTTGGTATGTGGTTGTGGGGGGTCTGAGGCCTCCTCATCGAATTCAGGTAGAAGCTTCCGCTTTGGGTAGCTCTTGGAGGGGCGATTGTCGCCATACATCGCTGCTGTGCTGAGTATTTTACTCCATCTGATTTGGAGTGTGTCTTGCGCAGCCTTGAGCCTTTGCTTCTGTTTTTTCAGGCTCCTTGCGGTAGCAACAAGCCTTTTATGGGCATTCTGCTGCTCCGGGTGCCTGTCCGGCGTTATGTCGTCCGGACCATTATCCTTGATGGAATTTGTGTCCGGTTTGATTATCCGGATTGCCGTTGTCCGGTAGCGGTTCGTCCTGCTCCAGCGCTAGGTCTGTGGGACCGCTATTTCTGTCGGGGCGGGATTTGGGGCGGCGCTTGTGTTGCCGTTTTGACTGCTTTTCAAGGGAACAAGCCTTCGGTGCATCCTTCCGCTCCTCGTCGTCATCTTTTGGTGCGTCCACCATGTATACGTCATATGACGGGGTGGCGTTCCCGGGCCTAGTAGGCGCTGGTTCTTCATCGTCTCCTTCATCGGCGTCCATACCGTTGATATCTTCGGAGTCGAGGTCGAGCCTGTCGGTTAAGTCGTCGACAGTGGCTACCAAATGGGTGGTGGGTGGGAATTGAATTTCCTCATCGTCCGTGCCCCAACCTTGCTGACCGCAGTACGGCCCGGGCTCTCCTGATAAAGAGAGAGACTTCGGTGTTTTCAGGATATCGCCGAAAGGCGAGTGCTGAAAGGTGTCTGCGGCCGTGAACTCCATAATCGGCGCCCAATCGGATTCGATTGGCAGGGGCGCGGGGGGTTCGGAGTCCGGAGAAGAATCTGGCTCCATGGAGTCACGAGTCTTGCAGAGTACGGGGCTGGTGTTCGGCTCAACCGCCGTTGGGATCACAGCCCCTGAGGTGGCGTCCAACCGCCCATCCTCGATCGGCGCAGTTGGCTCCGAACTAAGGGTCAGAGCCGGCGTGGGTGCGGCCTCCAGGGCACTGTTCGGCAGTAGAGTTAGATCATGCTCGTCGTGACAGTGTGGCGCGCTCGGCAGTGGCTCGAATCCGTCAAAGATCAAATCCCCGCGGATGTCAGCCGTGTAGTTTAAACTTCCAAATCTGACCTGACGGCCAGGGGCGTAGCTTTCGATCTGCTCCAGATGGCTAAGTGAATTGGCCCATGGCACGAAGCCACCGAAGACGAAGATCTGTCTGGGGAGGAAGGTCTCACCCTAGACTGCATCATTATTGATGATCGTAGAAGCCATCGGGCCTGACGGCGACGACACAGAGGAACTCTCAATGAAAGCACCAATGTCGGTGTCAAAACCGGCGGATCTCGGGTAGGGGGTCCCGAACTGTGCGTCTAGGCCGGATGGTAACAGGAGGCAAGGGACATGAAGTTTTACCCAGGTTTGGTCCCTCTCGATGGAGGTAAAACCCTACGTCCTGCTTGATTAATATTGATGATATGCGTAGTACAAGAGTAGATCTACCACGAGATCAGAGAGGCTCAACCCTAGAAGCTAGCCTACGGTATGATTGTTGATGTGTATGTTGTCCTACGGACTAAAACCCTCCGGTTTATATAGACACCGGAGAGGGTTAGGGTTACATAGAGTCGGTTACAACGGTAGGAGATCTGAATATCCGTATCGCCAAGCTTGCCTTCCACGCCAAGGAAAGTCCCTTCCGGACACAGGACGAAGTCTTCAATCTTGTATCTTCATAGTCCAGGAGTCCGGCTGAAGGTATAGTCCGGCTATCCGAACGCCCCCTAATCCAGGACTCCCTCAGTTGACCACTTCATTTATTAGGAAGCTCGAACATTTCCAGCAAATTGAAGCCTGGTCTGGGTTCACGGTTCAAGGGCTAGGGACTGCATGGATCATTTTTTTCTTTAGCTGCCTTTGTTCCAAAATAAGTGTCAGCTTTAGTAGTAGTACAACTTTGTACTAAAGTTTGCACAAAGTTGAGAAACTTATTTTGGAACGGAGGGAGTACATATTTGCTATGATCTGTCAATCATTGAGATGCAAAAGCATGCATGTTAGTCCCCTTTGTATTTGATGAAATGTTGCAATGGGCAACCTTGGACGCAAGATACTTGTAACAGAAGTTGGAAGCTTCATAGCATTGTACAAATTTATCTCGCTGATAAATTACAGTACGTACTATGCTAGTACTTCCTCCGTTCCTAAATATAAGTCTTTGTAGAGATTTCACCATGAACCACATGCCGATGTATATAGATGCATTTTAAGTGTAGATTCATTCATTTTGTTCCGTATGTAGTGGAATCTCTACAAAGACTTATATCTACTAGTAATAGCTAGCCCCCACTACTAGGAATTATCAATCCTCTCCTTGAACCACGTCATCAAAATTGATGTAGACATTAGATGAAGTAAATCAGTCCATAATAGCCGTCTGATCTTGACGTTGAGAGGCTCCACACTAAGCCACATGCAAGCATGCAGAAATACCGTGCCACATGCATGTGAGTGGGTTTGAAATCACATCAACATGTCTGCATGCAAGCATGCACCGGTAGCATGCATGTAAGTGAGCTTTTAAGTCCCATTAACATGTCAAAAAGAAAAATATAATCCCATTATGCAGTAGGAGTTCAGTTGGCTGATCTTTTTTCCTTACGTGGGATGATCTAAATGATGATGGGAGTTTATTTAGTTTGGCTACCACATTTGTCATGCGGTTATAGAGTTTTTTTTGTTCTATGAAATCGGTAATTTTGTGCAGAGAGATATACCGCTGTTCCGCGCCAACGCGTGGGGAATCATCTAGTAATATTTAGGAACGGAGGGAGTACTATGTAAAGAGTTAGGTGTCGCACGGTGATAGTGTGAGGTGGGCCATGTAATCACTGAGCCTGCGTGTTTTCACTGCTCTTGCACGCCTCCGCTGTAAGAATGGAGAAAATTGTAATCTAGTAGTAGTAGTATACCTCCTTTCGCCGAAAGCGTGGGACATCCAGCAGTCCTACCACCTTAGTAATAAAGACCAATGAGCCGTCAAATCACATAGACCCAGCAGTAAGTTGGATGGACGAAGCAACCATCACTCTTGCGCCAGTGAGAGGTCGCATCCGCTCTACCCGGGCATGAATGCGACACCGATTCTTTGGAGCGGCGCTGACCGTTTCAGGCGAGAAGCGCGCACGGGCGATGGAGGGGCTTTGGGTGGGCCAGGCTGGTCAGGAGCGGGCGTGGCAGCTGTCCGCATGTCCCTACCGGACACGCCCGGAAACGAGAGGATGCACCGACTCTCGCAGCTAAAATCGTACACTACACAACATCTCTCTGTAGGAGTAGGTCGATCTGTCGCTCTCTCTAACACACACATGGTGTTAAACACACACACACACACACACGCACCTTGGTCCCGTTGCACCTTCTAACGTGACTTATTACACCTAGACGGAGGGAGTAGTAAGTATACGAGATACGGTGGCACATTGACTTAAGTCGAATACAAGTGGCCAAAATTTGTGTGCATGTTATAATAAGGATTCACTTAAAATAGTACGTGAGCAAACAGAGGGATCAATTGGACAGTGTTCCCGAGCAGTAGCGAGATGTGTGAGGTAAGATACACCGTTGGCGCTTTTAATTTTTCTTATTAATTTGTTTGTTTCACCCTCTGACTGGTGGGACCCAACGTACTACGTGGAGAGACGTAAGGTGACTAAGGCTGCATTATTTCTGCACTATTGTGGATAGTCTTACCACCAAAGCCACATGACACGATTATGATTGAAATCCCAATGACTCCCACACACACAAAAAAACATGGCATGCTTGTCACACGAATGCAGGAATGTATAAAAGGTTATTTCCCTCTCGTTGAACATAATGGGAGGGTTGTGTAGCTGGTTAGCCTGTTCGCTCACTCTCTCGCCCTCTCCCACTGGAGCCTCAGCGCTTGTAGTTGCTCTCTTCACACTCTCTCGCCCGCTGCAGATCTAAACAAGACTTCATTGGCCTCTCTCTCCCCTCACTGCTTCTCAAAGAGCTGGCAGGATCTGTCCGCTGGGAAGGGAAGGAGGCTTAACGCTGTCGCCATCGGCGAGGGACTACCGGCACAGCTGTTCACTTTCCACCCAGCGGCGGCGCGGGAGGGCCTCCGACCCCTTCTTCTTCGCCGATGTCCTGTCGCCCACCGAACCACGCCCCAAGAACCTTAAGGTATAATTTACTTACTCCACATGCATTGCTCTAGCTGCATGTATACCATGAATCTAGGACGTGGTTCAAAGAGGAAAGGAGTGGAGGAAAGTAGTGGGAAAAGTTGTATATAGCATGAATCTAGGACGTGGTTCAAAGAGGAAATGAAGGGGGAAAGTTGTATAGCATTAATCTAGGATGTGGTTCAAAGAGGAAAGGAATGGGGGGAAGTAGTGGGGAAAGTTGTATCGCATAAATCTAGGACGTGGTTCAAAGAGGAAGGGGCGAAAGTACTAGTTCAAAAAGGAAAGGAAGGGACAAGGCTGTAGAGTTTGAACAGGACTAGATTTGCTGTGCTCACATAGGGAAAGGCGTCTAAAGATAACAAAACTGGGACCAACACAAATATGCTCCTTGGTTGATTGTTCTTTGTTGCAACAGACTGTGCATGACCACAGTACATCGGTAGATGCACATGGTGCTGGTGCGTCCACTATCCCGTGCAACTCATTAGCTGTTGTTAATCTATGGCCCTGTTTGGTGAAAAACTCCCTAGTCCCTACCTGCTGGGTTCCAGGGACTAAACATGGACTAGAGGTTATTAAATGACATGCTAAAAGACCATGTTACCCCTAGTAATGAACTAATAGAGACAAGGTGTGTAACATCCCAAATTTTCAATTTGGAATGTTATACACTAGATCATCATTGCATATCATATTTATTGCATTTTGGTTGATCCTAGAAATTTTTCGCAACTCAAGGACCCTCGGAGAGAGTTGGGTATTTCGTTATTTTCATAATTGAGTTGTCTCAAATTTTGAAAATAGGATCATTTGATTTTAATTATTTTATCTTCAATAATTTCTATTACAAAAATATGAGAGAGGGAATAAAATGGCTTTCCCAAAATAAAGAAATATTGAGGACTTAATAAAAAAATCAAATAAGATTTTATTTGGTTTTATTTGCTATTTTATTTGAATTTAGGAAAAATGCGCATTTTTCAAAATTGCATTTAGGCCCCAAATAAATGTTCACTTTGTCCGGCTTGATTTTAGAAGCCAAGGAAAATTTATTTCGGGATTTTTGGAGTCTGTTTAGTATCTCTTTTATATGTTTTTCTGCGCGTTATTATTTAAAAAAAACGAGAATCGACTCCGGGCCGTACCTGAGCGGGACTCCGCCCGGGGCAGCCCTTATAAGCCGCCGCCCGGGGCCCGAGCCAGCCCAGCCCGAGCCGCCCCAAACCCTAGCGCCCGCCCGCGCCGCCGCCGCCCGCGCCTTCGCCTCGTCGCCGCCGCCCGCGCCGCCGCCTTGCCGCCACCGCGCCGTGCCGCGCCACCCCGCCCGCTCGCCGGAGCCGCCCCGCCGCCTCGCCGGACCCGCCGCCCGAGGTAGCCGCCGTCGCCGGCGGTTTTCTTTAGAAAACCGCCCGGTTTTTTAAAAGCCGCGGTTTATTTTTTTTATCAGATCAGTTTTATTTCGGTTTATTCTATTTAGCGAGCGTTCGCTCGATTCATGCGTTTTAACGAACGTGTTCGTCGTTTAGATCTAGTTAATGAACGTTCGTTCATTAAACTGTTCGTTGTTTTTCTTTTTATCGGATTTAATCCGCAATTTTTCTGATCGCGATCTCTGATCCAATTTTCGTTTTAGTTTATCTTTTCGCTCGTTTATCAGAATCAGGCGATTCAAGCGCCTTGAGTTTCGTCTCGAAACCCTCTCTCAGTTTAACCAACTTAAACAAGTTTTTGCTTCTGTAAAAAAATTGCCTTAGATCCAAAATAGTGAACAAAGCCTGTTTCTTTTGTCGTTTGTTTTTCGTTGCTTCGTTTGATTTGATTTTTTTGCCAACCGGAGTTCTTAAGTTGAACTTTCTGGTTAGATCTCTTATTTGAGTTTTACCTGTGCATTAGTTGTGTACTTATTGTATGCTTGTTTGTTTGCGATAGAGTACCCGGAGTGCGCCGCTTGTTACTTCGAATCGCTAGGTTTCCCGGATCATCAGCAAGGCAAGTAACACTTTGATCATACCTTCTACTACCCAGTTTTATTGAATTAGATCAATCCTTACACATTGCATGATTAGGATCTAATTAAATTGTGGGTTTGGGAAGTAGTTGAGGTAGTACCTATTACCTGTTTATTATCAAACCTTTGGGAGTTACTTCTACGTTTGCTTATTATTGCTATGCTATGCTAGTAGACGTGGATTGGGTGAGTGATATCCATGACAGATGTGAGATTTTTAAATCAATGGTTTATCTAAGGTGGCAACTTAAATACACATCTGGGTGGATTGAGGTACCTGGGTATTCCAGGATTGCCTGTTTTCTTTTGGACCGCCACCCAGGCTCAAAGGGATCATGAGATTATTCATGCTAGAAACTTCCGTGTGCAGCCACAAGCTATTATGGGCTCTAGCATAGTTGACTAAGTCGTGCGAACTCTTACAGTGGTAGACTAGCAGATGTAGGGGATGTAGGTGGTACGGTCTACCCATCGTAAGGTGCTAGTGCTTCTGAAAGACTATGTCTCGGTCATCCGTTTCTCAAACACCGTGTAGTGCGAGAAACCAAACGGAGGCGATCGAGTCTTGTGGGGAAAAGTGCGCAAACCTCTGCAGAGTGTATAAACTAATCATGGTTAGCCGTGTCCCCGGTTATGGACATCTTGAGTATCTAGTACCTGGATTATCATGTGAATCTCATCATGTTACTATAAATTAATTTGATGGGTTTTTAATGATGTTATTTAATTGGGATTGAGGATGCTGTCAACCATTCTCAATGTTTAACAACCACCATAATAGTTAAATAAATTTATTCCTTTGCAGTAGGGAAAAATTGGCTTTACGCAAAACTGTAACCATAGAGCTTTCCACCAGCCAAATATGCATGTAGAATAGCTGTGTCTTTCCATTATTCTCTATGTGTTACATTGCCAGCATATTCCATGTGCTGACCCGTTTTCGGGCTGCAACGTTAATGTTGCAGACTTTTCAGACGATGATTAAGGAGTTTTAGGTCGTGGTTCTATACTCAGTGATGCCGTTGGAGTTGATGGACTCACTTATCTTCCAAGCCTTCCGCTGTTATCGTTATTAGATGGCCTTAAGCCATATTTATTGTAATAAGTTCTCTATTGAGACACTCGATGTAATAAGTGTGTGATTGCTACTCTGTTATAAATCCTTCAAGTACTGTGTGGTGTCAGCATTACTGATCCAGGGATGACACCGGAGCACAGAGATTGGACCGTTTGAGGTCTGGTCGCTATAAGATGGTATCAGAGCACACGCTGACTGTAGGACACGACCACTAAGCTAAAGACCTAGATCACTACTCACTCTCTTCTCTTCTGACCTCTCATCTTTTCTACTCTTTAGGATGGCGGATGCAAGGAACAAGTTCACGCAACCGGATGAAGATACACCCTTTGGACGTCACTTGAAGGAAGTCACTAGATATCTGAACATAGGAGTACCAAGCTTCACCGGAACCTACAACGCCACTTTACCTGAAGAAGAGCGCTGGATGATTCAAGTTCAAGTTCCAGGAAGGACGTTCATGCCAGTCACCGAGCCCATAGAGTTTTCCTTTGATGCACCAACTTGGAGTCTAGGAAAGAGCATGGCAGCTCACATCGCCATGGGACGCATTGGAGAAGTCTACCGGAATGATCTCAAGGATACTATCTACCAAATTTGTGGGCGCCGAGATGAGCACCGGGAGATGATCAGCACCAGAAAAGATAGATCAATTGCAGCTTTTATCCAGGAGTTAAACCAGCACATTCGACGTCAGGAGAACCAGATGTGCGCCGACATGATAGACCTGAAGAAGGCAAGGACAAGAATCAAGGAACTGGAGGAAGAACTCAAGGCTACACGTGAAGATTATGAAGAGGAAATCGAAGTATTAGTGGGGAAGAATGACGATTTGATCAAGAAGATTGGAATATTTATGGGAGGCCCTACACCAGTAGATGAAGATGAAGAACCCAAGGAGATTCGCCCGGAAGACTACATTATCATCGATGACACCGACTCGGATCCAGATGATAGCGATGATGACTATGTTGATGAAGCTGGAGCAGATATCATGGAGTCTGCAACCGAAGAATATTTCTAGTAGACCACCTCATCAGTAGTAGTAGTCCACCATGTAAATACAGTAGTCCGAGCACTTTTGCGATAGTTAGATCGATTGTATGCCCTTGTTTGATTGAATGAAGTGAATTGTTTGCTTTTGCCTCATGTGCATATGGGTAGTGTTTTCTCTTTAGACCCCCTCTATTCTTAAATCTCATCTTTTCTAAACCCTCAGATGCCTCCGAGACGTGACCCCGGATTTACCTTTCCACCGGAGCTCACCCAGTTGATCCAGCAGCAGAACACATTGATGCAGTTGCTAGTCCAGAATCAGAATCAGGGGAACAACAACAACAACCCACCACCACCACCACCTGTTGATCACTTAGCCCGTTTTCTTAGGCTGAATCCGCCGGTGTTTTCCAGTAGCACCGAGCCGATAGTAGCAGATGATTGGCTCCGCAAGACAGCTAGAGAGTTGACCACAGCAGGATGCACTGATGCGGAGAAGGTGAAGTTTGCCGCACATCAGCTTGAAGGACCCGCAACATCATGGTGGGAGAATTTCACAGCCACTTTCCCTGTCGATACTGTCACATGGGACCAGTTTCAGCAGGCTTTTCGAACTGCCCATGTTTCAGCAGGAGCTATGGCCATGAAGAAGCGAGAGTTTCGCAACTTGCGCCAAGGAGGACGGACAGTTGGCCAGTATGTGGAGGACTTTAGTAAATTAGCACGTTATGCCCCAGATGACGTTGCTACGGATGCAGCTAAGCAGGAGAAGTTTCTGGAAGGACTGAATGATGAGTTGAGCATGCAGTTGATGGTAGCAACCTTCAACAACTACCAGGAGTTGGTAGATCGTGCTCTTATGATTGAAGGGAAGCAGCAGCAAATTGAAAATCGCAAGAGGAAGTATGCACAAGGAAAGTACAATTCAGGAGCTCAGCAGAAGCCACGATTTACCCCTAGACCGGGAGGACATTTTCAGCATACCCATGGAGGAGGTAGCTCGCACAATCACAATGGCCCCAAGAATGGTAATGGGAATGGAGGAAGCAACGGCCAGAACCGCACCAACCCATCAACCCCAGCCAAGAAAGACCTGAGCCAAGTCACTTGCTTTAAGTGCCAGAAGACCGGACATTATGCCAATGAATGTCCTGAATCACAGAATGGAAATGGCAATGGAAGCTCTGGGAAGAAGCCGAACCCTTTCAACAGGGGACAGGTGAACCACGTTAATGTGGAGGAGGTTGAAGAGCAGCCGGATGCAGTAATCGGTAAGTTTTTGGTTAAGTCATTTACTGCACTCGTTCTTTTCGATACTGGTGCATCGCATTCATACATATCAAGGGGATTTGTGGATAAGTATAAACTGCCAACCCAAGCCCTTAGGTCACCCATGTTAGTAACCTCGCCTGGAGCAGAATATATGGCTAGTCTATGGTGTGATCGGTTACCATTAAGGATTGGTAACTATGTTTTTCCCTCGGACCTAATAGTATTGGAATCCCAAGGATTGGATGTGATATTAGGCATGGATTGGTTATCAAAGTATGAAGGGAATATTGAATGTGCTAGTAAGTCAATTTTGCTTACCACCCCAGAAGGGAGAAGGATCAAGTATGTATCCCGACATGTGCCAAAGAGGACTCAAATAAATTGTTTAACCGGAGTTGTGCAGGAGGAAGTACCAGTAGTGAAGGATTTCCCCGAAGTATTTCCAGAAGAGTTGCCAGGCATGCCACCGGATAGAGATATTGAGTTTTTGATTGAGCTATTGCCAGGCACAGGGCCAATATCAAAGAGACCATATAGGATGCCTGCAAAGGATTTGGTGGAAATTAAGAAGCAAATTAAGGAGTTACTGGATAAAGGTTATATTCGCCCAAGTTCTTCACCTTGGGGATCGCCAGTACTTCTAGTGGAGAAGAAGGATGGATCGTTAAGGATGGTTGTCGATTATCGAGGATTGAATGAAGTAACCATCAAGAACAAGTACCCACTACCGATGATCAATGATCTGTTTGATCGATTGCAAGGAGCTAAGGTATTTTCCAAGATCGATCTGCGATCAGGATACCACCAGTTGAAGATTCGGGAACAGGATATACCCAAGACGGCTTTTACCACCAGGTATGGGCTGTACGAGTATACCGTTATGTCATTTGGTCTGACTAACGCACCTGCATATTTTATGAACATGATGAACAAGGTGTTTATGGAGTTCTTGGATAAGTTCGTCGTAGTGTTCATTGATGATATCCTGGTTTACTCAAAGAATGAAGAGGAGCATAAGGAACACTTGCGTTTGGTTCTTGGAAAGCTCAGAGAACATCAATTATATGCCAAATTTAGCAAATGTGAGTTTTGGTTGAAGGAAGTTGGATTTCTCGGACACGTTATATCCGGAGAAGGTATAGCAGTAGATCCCACTAAAGTTGATACCGTGACCAAGTGGGAAGCACCAACCACTGTGGGAGAGATCGGGAGTTTTCTTGGACTCGCAGGATTCTACCAGAGGTTTATTGAGATTTTCTCAAAGATTGCGAAGCCTATGACTGAGTTGTTGAAGAAGGATACCAAGTTCATATGGACAGAGGAATGTGAGGCTAGTTTTCAGGAGTTGAAGAAACGTTTGGTTACTTCACCAGTGTTGATTTTGCCAGACCAGACCAAGGATTATGAGGTGTATTGCGACGCTTCACGACGAGGACTTGGAGCAGTGCTTATGCAGGAAGGGAGAGTTGTTTCATATGCCTCACGACAGCTTAAGCCTCATGAGTTGAATTATGCTACGCATGATTTGGAGTTAGCAGCCGTAGTGCATGCACTGAAGACTTGGAGACATTTTCTGATTGGAAACCATTACAAAGTGTATACGGATCATAAGAGTTTGAAGTATATTTTCACACAGAAGGAGTTGAACCTCAGACAAAGGAGATGGTTGGAGCTCATCAAGGATTATGATATGAAATTGCATTATCACCCCGGAAAGGCTAACGTAGTAGCTGACGCATTAAGCCGTAAGAGCCATGTCAACACCCTAATGACGGGAGAATTACCAAGGGAGTTAGCCAAAAATCTTCGAGAGTTATGTTTGGAAATAGTTCCAAGAGGCTATGTAGCAGCATTGGAGATTCAGTCTACATTGATGGATAAAATTAGAGAAGCCCAAAGGACTGACAAGGAGATTGCTTCTCTTAAGGAGAAAATTAGCAAAGGAAAAGCTAAGGGATTTCGTGAGGATGAGCACGATACCTTATGGTTTGAAGACCGTGTCTATGTACCAAATGATCCGGAGATTAGAAAGCTAATTCTGCAAGAGGCCCATGATTCACCATATTCGATTCACCCAGGAAATACCAAAATGTATTTGGATTTGAAGGATATTTTCTGGTGGACCGGAATGAAGAAGGATATTGCGGAGTACGTAGCAGTTTGTGATGTATGTCAGAGAGTGAAGGCAGAGCATCAGAAGCCAGCAGGATTGCTACAACCATTGCCGATACCCGAATGGAAGTGGGATAAGCTAGGCATGGATTTTATTACAGGATTGCCCAGAACACGTTCAGGCTATGACTCGATATGGGTTGTAGTCGATTGTTTGACAAAAGTAGCTCATTTCATTCCAGTGAAGACTACCTATACCAGTGCAAAGTTGGCAAAGATATACATGACCAGGATCGTATGTCTACATGGAGTTCCAAGGAGCATTGTATCAGATAGAGGAACCCGGTTTACTTCAAAGTTCTGGAATCAGTTGCATGAGACTTTGGGAACCAGACTAGAGTTTAGCACAACTTTCCACCCGCAGACAGATGGACAGACTGAGAGAGTCAACCAGATCGTGGAGGATATGCTAAGAGCTTGTGCGCTAGATTACGGATCTAGTTGGGACGAGAATTTACCGTATGTAGAATTCTCTTACAACAATAGCTATCACTCCTGTTTGAAGATGGCCCCTTTCAAAGCCTTGTACGGAAGGAGGTGCAGGACACCGTTGTCATGGGACGAAGTTGGAGACCGCCAGTTGTTTGGACCTGATTTGATTAAGGAGTCTGAACATAAGGTGAAGTTGATTTGCGATAGGCTCAAGGTAGCCCAGTCTAGGCAGAAGAGCTACGCAGATTCTAAACGCAAGGACACAGTTTACGAAGTCGGAGACCGTGTTTATCTTTCAGTATATCCACTACGAGGAATTAAGCGTTTTGGAGTTAAGGGAAAGTTAGCGCCACGTTTTGTAGGACCATATCGAGTTTTGGAACGTATGGGATAAGTGGCCTACAAGTTGGAATTGCCCGAAGGATTGTCAGGAGTTCATGATGTATTCCACGTTTCCTAGTTGAAGAGGTGCCATGCGGAGATGGCTGATATACCGACTAAGAGATATAGTGCCATTGGAAGCGATTCAGTTGGACAGTGATTTGACCTATGAGGAGAAACCCGTCAAGATTCTTGAGTATGCCAGTCGAGTAACCCGCAGCAAGGTTATCAAGTTTTGCAAAGTTCAGTGGAGCCACCACACGGAGGATGAAGCCACCTGGGAGCGAGAGGAAGATTTGCTGAAGGACCACCCTCACCTATTTTCTAGCCAACCCAAATCTCGAGGGCGAGATTCATCTTAAGGGCGGTAGGTTTGTAACATCCCAAATTTTCAATTTGGAATGTTATACACTAGATCATCATTGCATATCATATTTATTGCATTTTGGTTGATCCTAGAAATTATTCGCAACTCAAGGACCCTCGGAGAGAGTTGGGGATTTCGTTATTTTCATAATTGAGTTGTCTCAAATTTTGAAAATAGGATGATTTGATTTTAATTATTTTATCTTCAATAATTTCTATTACAAAAATATGAGAGAGGGAATAAAATTACTTTCCCAAAATAAAGAAATATTGAGGACTTAATAAAAAATCAAATAAGATTTTATTTGCTATTTTATTTGAATTTAGGAAAAATGCGTGTTTTTCAAAATTGCATTTAGGCCCCAAATAAATGTTCACTTTGTCCGGCTTGATTTTAGAAGTCGGGGAAAATTTATTTCGGGATTTTTGGAGTCCATTTAGTATCTCTTTTATTTGTTTTTCTGCGCGTTATTATTTAAAAAAATGCGAACCGACTCCAGGCCATACCCGAGCGGGACTCCGCCCGGGGCAGCCCTTATAAGCCGCCGCCCGGGGCCCGAGCCAGCCCAGCCCGAGCCGCCCCAAAGCCTAGCGCCCGCCCGCGCCGCCGCCGCCTCGCCGCGCCGCGCTGCGCCGCCCGCTCGCTGGAGCCGCCCCGCCGCCTCGCCGGACCCGCCGCCCGAGGTAGCCGCCGTCGCCGGCGGTTTTCTTTAGAAAACTGCCCGGTTTTTTTAAAAGCCATGGTTTATTTTTTTATCAGATCTGTTTATTTCTGTTTATTCTATTTAGCGAGTGTTCGCTCGATTCGTGCGTTTTAGCGAACGTGTTCATCGTTTAGCCAGTTAACGAACGTTCATTCGTTAAACTGTTCGTCGTTTTTATTTTTCTCGGATTTAATCCGTGATTTTTCTGATCGCGATTTTCGTTTTAGTTTATCTTTTCGCTCGTTTATCAGAATCAGGCGATTCAAGCGCCTGGAGTTTCGTCTCGAAACCCTCTTTCCGTTTAACCAACTTAAACAAGTTTTTGCTTGTGTGAAAAAATTGCCTTAGATCCAGAATAGTAAACGAAGCCTATTTCTTTTGCCGTTTGTTTTTTGTTGCTTCGTTCGATTTGATTTTTTTGCCAACCGGAGTTCTTAAGTTGAACTTTTTGGTTAGATCTCTTATTTGAGTTTTACCTGTGCATTAGTTGTGTACTTATTGTATGCTTGTTTGTTTGCGATAGAGTACCCGGAGTGCGCCGCTTGTTACTTCGAATCGTTAGGTTTCCCGGATCATCAGCAAGGCAAGTAACACTTTGATCATACCTTCTACTACCAAGTTTTATTGCATTAGATCAATCCTTACACATTGCATGATTAGGATCTAATTAAATTGTGGGTTTGGGAAGTAGTTGAGGTAGTACCTATTACATGTTTATTATCAAACCTTTGGGAGTTACTTGTACGTTTGCTTCTATGCTAGTAGACGTGAATTGCGTGAGTGATATCCATGACAGATGTGAGATTTTTAAATCAGTGGTTTATTTAAGGTGGCAACTTAAATACACATCTGGGTGGATTGAGGCACCTGGGTATTCCAGGATTGCCTGTTTTCTTTTGGACCGCCTCGCCGCGCCGCCCCGCCTCGCCCGCTCGCTGGAGCTGCCCCGCCGCCTCGCCGGACCTGTCGCCCGAGGTCACCGCCGTCGCTGGCGGTTTTCTTTAGAAAACCGCCCGGTTTTTTTAAAAGCCGCAGTTTGTTTTTTTATCAGATCGGTTTTATTTCGGTTTATTCTATTTAGCGAGCGTTCGCTCGATTCGTGCGTTTTAATGAACGTGTTCGTCGTTTAGATCTATTTAACGAACGTTCATTCGTTAAACTGTTCATCATTTTTTCTTTTTCTCGGATTTAATCCGCGATTTTTCTGATCGCGATTTCTGATCTGATTTTCATTTTAGTTTATCTTTTCGCTCGTTTATCAGAATCAGGCGATTCAAGCGCCTGGAGTTTCGTCTCGAAACCCTCTTTCCGTTTAACCAACTTAAACAAGTTTTTGCTTCTGTAAAAAAATTGCCTTAGATCTAGAATAGTAAACGAAGCATGTTTCTTTTGCCGTTTGTTTTTCGTTGCTTCATTCGATTTGATTTTTTTGCCAACCGGAGTTCTTAAGTTGAACTTTCTGGTTAGATCTCTTATTTGAGTTTTACCTGTGCATTAGTTGTGTACTTATTGTATGCTTGTTTGTTTGCGATAGAGTACCCGGAGTGCGCCGCTTGTTACTTCGAATCGTTAGGTTTCCCGGATCATCAGCAAGGCAAGTAATACTTTGATCATACCTTATACTACCCAGTTTTATTGCATTAGATCAATCCTTACACATTGCATGATTAGGATCTAATTAAATTGTGGGTTTGGGAAGTAGTTGAGGTAGTACCTATTACCTATTTATTATCAAACCTTTGGGAGTTACTTCTACGTTTGCTTATTATTGCTATGCTATGCTAGTAGACGTGGATTGGGTGAGTGATATCCATGACAGATGTGAGATTTTTAAATCAGTGGT
This sequence comes from Triticum aestivum, assembly GCF_018294505.1. Taxonomy (NCBI): domain Eukaryota; kingdom Viridiplantae; phylum Streptophyta; class Magnoliopsida; order Poales; family Poaceae; genus Triticum; species Triticum aestivum. The sequence continues at coordinate 587,754,684 of NC_057806.1, read as the reverse complement.
TTATCTAAGGTGGCAACTTAAATACACATCTGGGTGGATTGAGGCACCTGGGTATTCCAGGATTGCATGTTTTCTTTTGGACCGCCACCCAGGTTCAAAGGGATCATGAGACTATTCATGCTAGAAACTTCCGTGTGCAGCCACAAGCTATTATGGGCTCTAGCATAGTTGACTAAGTCGTGCGAACTCTTACAGTGGTAGACTAGCAGATGTAGGGGATGTAGGTGGTACGGTCTACCCATCGTAAGGTGCTAGTGCTTCTGAAAGACTATGTCTCAGTCATCCGTTTCTCAAACACCGTGTAGTGCGAGAAACCAAACGGAGGCGATCGAGTCTTGTGGGGAAAAGTGTGCAAACCTCTGCAGAGTGTATAAACTAATGATGGTTAGCCGTGTCCCCGGTTATGGACATCTTGAGTATCTAGTACCTGGATTATCATGTGAATCTCATCATGTTACTATAATTAATGTTGTTGGGATTTAATGATGATTATTTTAATTGGGATTGATGATTCTGTCAACCATTCTCAATGTTTAACAACCACCATAATAGTTAAATAAATTTAGTCCTTTGCAGTAGGGAAAAATTGGCTTTACGCAAAACTGTAACCATAGAGCTTTTCCACTAGCCAAATATGCATGCAGAATAGATGTGTCTTCAATTATTCTCTATGTGTTACTTTGCCAGCATATTCCATGTGCTGACCCGTTTTCGGGATGCAACGTTAATGTTGCAGACTTTTCAGACGACGATTAAGGAGTTTTAGGTCGTGGTTCTATACTCAGTGATGTCGTTGGAGTTGACGGACTCACTTATCTTCCAAGCTTTCCGCTGTTATCGTTATTAGATGGCCTTAAGCCATATTTATTGTAATAAGTTCTCTATTGAGACACTCGATGTAATAAGTGTGTGATTGCTACTCTGTTATAAACCCTTCAAGTACTGTGTGGTGTCAGCATTACTGATCCAGGGATGACACCGGAGCACAGAGATTGGACCGTTTGAGGTCTGGTCGCTACAAGGTGCGATGCGTGGCAGGGGCAACTGTTGGAAAATGTCCCAAGTAGACTCCCTCGGGGTCTTCTTTCTGTAGTCCCAAATGCCCACTTTTAGTCCCTAAAAGTCCCTCCTCTTTGGTTTAGATGGGACTGACACGGAGTTTTTTCGTCCCTACACCAAAATGTCCCTGTAAACAAACACCCTCTAATAATGCCGCTGGAAAATTGATGCAATGCCACAGTTAAAAGCAAATTACATGTTTAACGAATTTTATTGTTAATATAATCTCTATGTCAATATTAATCAATGCCACCGTTTGAGAAATGCTATTGTCTTGCTTTCTTTCCCATTTAGATAAGGTAGATGCTTCTTTTTGTTGGCTTCTGTGTCATCCATCGTTATTGACCACTAATTGTTTCCTTTGCACCTCTGTGTAAACAGGGTTATCTGCTTCACCTTGTTACCATTGTGACCTTTTGTTGCACTACACAAAACACTTTTGTTTTAAGAGTGTTTTGTGCAATTCAACCAAAATGTCACATCGACAACGTTGCTTGATTGCTTGATCTTAGTGGAACTGCACAAGAGGAGATCTTACTTCATATCCGTTAAGGTGAATTTGGTTCAGATCTTCTTCTTGTGAGTTGTTTGAATTCTGCACCATGAGAGGTCAGTACTAGCCTTCTTTCACATGATTCTGCAATGTGCATTCATATGTTGTGCTACTTGTACGATAATGTTGCTTGATTTTAGTGAACTGCACAAATGGAAACAAGACTTACAATCTGTATGTGCACCGTAATATCCCATTGAGGTAAGATAAGGATATTTCACAACTGATGGCCTGTATATTGCCACTTTCATCAGAAAATTAAGTTTAGTACTATACTTGTGCTCCCTAATTGACATGCCAAATCTTACATTGAAGGCGAAGCTTGTTTGTTATTGAACCAAGTGATGAAGGGGAAGAACAAGGGGAAGAAATACAAAAATCAACTCCCGGTGCTGTAATGAAGCACTGGAACTGTGATAACACAAGTAATGATATAGTTTTGCATCTTAATTTATTGCTATGGCTGGAACGAGCAATTGTTTTGCCACTGATTTGATGCCACTCTTAATGTAATATGTAATTATCTCTACTTGTGCAAACATGGATCTTCTTTGAAGATACCATATATTTTAGTGGAACTGCACAAGAAGATGTTGGAAACATTAAACTAATCGAGGAGTATATAGTAAGCATGGCCACCACCGTAGATTGCAACAGATGGTTCCGGAGAATTGCTTCATCTGTATGCTCTACACAATAAGGCTCCTGAAAAAGGTTGGTACTCGCCCACTGATTTCATCCATATGATTGAGCTTTGTCATCTCTATTGGTGTTGTGCTACTGTTTAGATACTATCATGAAAAAGTGGTATTGTCCTTGAGAAGTGCTTCATCTGTGTGGTTTTAAATATTTCCTTTCCTTTTTTTCAAGCAAACAGTGATGCTAGCATTTAGTAGTCCTCTTGTCTTTGCACAACAGGATCATCTTCCTCTGAAGAAGAATATGGAGTACGTGAAGTGACTAGTTCCGATTATGCCAGGATGAAGAAGCCATGTCTATCTTATCATCAGAAGGAACCGTTGAAGGATGGTTACATTACTCCCCACAAGATCAAACTAACTTCAGCTCAGAAGGACTGACAAAATCTCCATTTTTTTGTTGTGATGCGCGAGTACAGTGTTGTTCTAGGATTCTTTCTGGTGAGTTCCATTTTTCTAAAAGTGTGCTCTACATGGACCATGTATGTGCCTGTTGAAACTGTCAATTCATAGTACAGTTTGCTCTATACTAATCACTTTTTTGTATTTGTGCAAACAGGGGTGCTCAGCTTGATTTCAATGGGAACTGCACAAAATGTTCATGAATACACCGAATCATTCATTTCCACCACAAGAAAGGAGGTGCCTATAAGTTCAAGGCGTTGCAACATATAAGGGCGAAATCATACAAGCTACGCGCGAATTTGGTTGATTTTGGTGGAACTGCACAAAAAGAACAGCTGGTTTATTTAGCACCAGGTGCCATGTCAATGTCTGAACTGATGGCAAACCCTGCCCATTCCACAATCGTAGGCATTTGATATTTTGGAAAGGGACAACCTTGTCAAATTTTGCTCATTGATTTTAGCAAGACATGCATTTGATATTTTCGAATGGGACGCCCTTGCTGTCAGCAGCGTCAATCAATTTTTTATTTATTCTTTAGTTGTGAAGTAAATATTGCCTCTGACATGTGAGTCGCTGAGATGCATAATCATCGATTGCTTTGAATGTTCTCTATGAATTGACAGGCATGTGTGTTTGATTGCAATGTACAAAAACGCTAAAAACCTGCTCAAACTCTTTGTACTCCTTTTGTTCCTTTTTACTTCGCACATTGTGAAAGTGCATACTCCCTCCTTCCATCTATATAGGGCCTAATGCGTTTTTCGAGGCTAACTTTGACCAAATGTTAGAGCAATAATATATGGCATGCAACTTACACAAAGCACATCATCAAATTCGTATGTGAAAAGAGCTTTCAATCATATAATTTTCACATTATGCATGTCATGTAGTATTAATTTTATCAATAGTCAAAGGTTGTCTTGAAAAACACATTAGGCCCTATAGAGATGGAAGGAGGGAGTATTTTTTGTATAAGATTGGTCAAGGTAGAGATACTTTGACTGCAGACAAAACTTGTATGCAGACTAGAAAGGACCGGAGGGAGTACATGTGAAACTGCTGCAAACGAGGTGATCACCCTGGGAATAATGCTAGTACATATTGTTTTGCATGTTCATCCAATGCCTGTGATACAAGAATTCGAACTAATCGAAATAAATTCATTCATATACGGTCGGATTTCATATAAACATGCTAGATTTCATTACATTTCATACATTCTTCAATTTAAAAGGGGTGCGCTGGAGGTATAATTAATTAACCGAAGCTACCCACCTGTGCCCGCTAAGCCGAACAGAAGCTTCAGTGACTTAACTGCAGGTGCAGTTGCGTAACTGACATGTGGCCTGTTGGGCCCACGTGTCAGTCAGCCAACTGCACCAGCAGTTAAGTAGAAGCAGCGTTATTCTCCAGCAGAACTCCCCGACTCCATGTCACTGCCAAGAAGCTAACCGGCCGTCAATGGTCAACCTGCCTAGCTTGGCTTCAACAGGAGGGTAGCAGCGGTGGCCTTACTTGGACCCGAGCAGCGGCAACCTACCGTGTTCCACTCTTCCTCGTTTTTTGTGTGGCGCGGCCTCGTTGGCAGCGGGGCGGGGCCTCGGCGGAGCCGGCGATGTCCTTTGTCTCGTTGCCGGCCGGCGGCGCCTCGGCGGAGCCGGCGATGTCCTTTGTCTCGTTGCCAGCCGGCGGCGCCTCAGCGGAGCGGTGGAAATCCTCCCCTGCGTTGCCGGTAGGGTGGGGCCTCGACTGACCGGCGATGTCCTCTGCCTCGTTGTTGGCGGGGCGGGGCCTCGGCGGAGCCGACGGTGTCCTCTGCCTCATTATTGGCGTCGCGGGGCCTCGGCGGAGCAGGGCCTCGTCGACGCCAGCGGAGCGGGGACTCGTTGGAGCCGGCATTGTCCTCTGCCTCGTCCTCGGTCTCGCCAAACAGCGCCTCGCCCGCTTCATCGCCCTCTTTGCTAGCCTCTTTGTAGACGGCCGCAGCCTCCGCCACCCGCATGCGCTCCCGCCAGCGCAAGAGGTGGCCCTTGCGGGCGGAGCGGTACGAGTCGAGCAACGCCTCCTGCTCCACCCACTCCGCGGCGATCTGCTCCTCCGCCTGCAGGTGCTCCTGGAGGAGATGGTGGTTGTAGGTGGCATCGGCCTGCGCCTCCCGGAACTGCTCCTGACGCATCTGCCTCACACTGTCCATATATTGGGCATGGGCCTCGCCGATGGTCATGGTGCAATGCACCGGCGAGGATGGCGCGGACGAGGGGGTTGGCGCCGGATCATCGACTACCATGTTCTCCATTGGGACGTCGTCCTCAGGCTGCCTGCCGGCCAGCCGGTCGGCAGCAATGGCTGCCATCTCCTTGTGGTCCGTCGTCCGCCCGTCCCGAAGAGCGCTGGAGCGCGAGGAAGCCATGGTGGGCAGTAGTGGTGTGGACAGGAGAAAGGGAACGGATGCGGATGACTGCGGCTATGGCCAGCGTAGTAGTTTATATAGCAATGGTGGGCGGGCGGAGGGACGGACGTGTGGCGCCGGAGTAGCCGCCTCGGCAACCGCGTATCATTAATGTGGGTGGCAGATGGACGGACGGACGACACTTGTGTCATTTGAAGGCGAAGCAATCGCCTGCACCGGGAAGCGGGGCGGGCGGCGCTGGCTGTTTTGGGTGGAAAGCGCGCGCGGGCGAGGAGATGACTTTACTTGGAGAGGATGACAATAGGGACCCACCAGGTCCATAGCCTCACGTATGCAAGTGCCTCCTTATTATATATATATATATATATATATATATATGTATAAAACTATACTCCCTCCGTCTAGGTGAATAAGTCGTATTAGAAGGTGCATCACGACCTAGGTGCAAGCAGATTGGTGGAAAAGAAGAATATTTCTCTCTTCTAAACACAACATTTAATCACAGCAGTTAAAAGGATGGCTTATTAGCTACCCATGCAGGCCATCATAATTCATAGCATGCAAAGCGCTTTTATTTCTTGCCTAATAACCGCATGGACATGCTGCATGCATTGGTCCTTGCCCGAGCAAAAAAAAGGGGAGGAAAGGGGTTTCCACGGGAGACAACGAGGCAGAGGTGGAAGCGCTCGCTGGAGTTATTTATTTTGCTTCCCCCTGGTTTCCTGACATCATGGTGCCACACCATTGTCAACCTATGTAGTACTAGTCAATAAACGAGAGAATTGCACAAGAAGCGGCCGACAGCTGGGACCAAGCAGCTCGAGCAGTATTTGTGTTTTTGAGGTGTGAGCACTGCAGAGTTTTTTGATGTTTAGCCCAGATATTAATTTTTCTTCTCTGAACAACAACGAAAACATCGCTGCAGGTATTAACTGGGCGGGCTGTGGCCCATCTAGCCCAGGCCAGATATCCAGCCCAGATATTAATTTTTTTCAAGATGAAAATGGCTAGCCCAGCTATACTTTTTTTAGGAATACCCAGGCAAGGTCAAGTTGTTATTCTCCGCCCCGCTGGGCTGCAAATCTTTCCTAGGAGGGATGCATTAGGCCTAACAAGAAAATGGGCTTTAAGAAATAATAAATGGAATGTAATTATAAAAACTGGGCAGTAACTACAAAAAATGCACCAAACACGTGATTACTTTATAAAAAATTATTTTTGGATATTGAAAATTTTAATTTCATTAATTGTTGCAAGCGCAATGTTTCGTTGGATTTTTACGTAATATAAATTTATATTGAAATTGTATTTAATCTGACTAGAAATTTCGGGATAAAAATATTTCGGATCCCATCAAAATGTGGGAAATTTTATTGAATTCTGTTTTGAACGTTGGTTGAAATGGGCTGTACTTTTAACAAACTGTAAATGGGCTGTAGTAAATTCCATTAGAATTCAAAAATGGGCTACACATTCTTACAAATCTCAAATGGGCTATAAGTTCTCTGCCACACACTTCTGGCCTTACTAAGTTGACGCGTCCCCTAAAAAACAGAGTTGACGCGTATGCAAGGCTTTGTCAACTTATAGTCAACACATGGTTCTAACAGCAGTGGCCATTGGATGTCCATCCAACGGGTGCCGTGCTTCTTCTTCAATCTCGGATATTCTAGCTTCACCCGCCCAAAAAATGATTCCCCCCCCCTGACATTTGGGGCGCACTGTTTCGGAATCTGACCTGTGGGCCTACTAAGTTGACGTACCAAGGGCTTTGTCAACTTAGTCAATATAAACGATTCTAGCTGTAGTGACCGTACGATGTCCATCCAATGGTCGTAGTGCTTCTTCAACCTCTAGTCTTCTTGCTCTAGCCGCCCAAAGCAGCACCGGTCGTGCCGCCTGCTCCTGCCTCCCATGGCTGGTTGTGCTGCTGTGGAGGCCTCACCGCCCCCTACTATTCCCACCGCTGGCCAGGCCCTACGGCGACGGCAGCCTCACACCGCAGCCGAACGAGTGAACCCTCATACTCCTCTCCGCGTGGGCATCCACTGCCGTGTCTTCACCGGCTCCGCGTCGTCCCCTTCCTAGGCCTCGCCGTCGTCCACCGGCCTGGTGCTCTCGGTGCGGCGTGGTCAACGTGGAAGGAACGACTTCCATCGGACATGGACTTTACGTGAAGAGGCTGATAGCTGGGTCCATGATAGCAGCAAGGAAGTGCCTCCTTATTACGCGGAAAATAATGATTCCTGCACCTGACAACAGGGACCCACCGGACGGGCCACCAGTATTTTGCAAAAAAAATCGTTTCCCCCTGACAGCTGGGACCCACCGGACGGGCCACCGTATTTCGCGAAAAAAAACATTCCCCCCGCTGTCAGCTCAGACCCACCGGAAGTGCCTCCTTATCATGCACAAAAAAAATGAATACTCCCCCGGCTAGCTGGGATCCACCTTGCTGGGAGGCTGACTTGTGGGCCTACTAAGTTGACGGGGACGAAGTGCTTTGTCAACTTAGTCAATATGAACGGTTCTAGCTCCAGTGACCATACGATGTCCATCCAACGACTGTAGTGCTTCTTAAACCTCTGGTCTTCTTGCTCCAGCCGCCCAAAGCAGCGCCGGTCGTGCCGCATGCTCCTGCCTCCTGTGGCCGGCTGTGTTGTCGCAGAGGCCTCACCACCCCCTACTATTCCCACCGCTGGCCAGGCCCTGCGCCGATGGCAGCCTCACACCGCAGTCGAACCAGTGAGCCTTCGTAGTCCTCTCCGCACAGGCTTCCACTGTCGCATCATCCCCTTCCTAGGCCTCGCCGTCGTCCACCGCCGTGGTGCTCTCCGCGCGGCGTGGTCAACGTGGTCAAGGAACGACTTCCATCGGAAGAGTACTGTACGTGGAGAGGCTAACAGCTGGGTCCATGGCCACAGCACAGTTTTTTGTGATTTGCCCAGTAAGTCGCTTTGTCAGGCCTGTTGGGCTGCAAATCTTTCAAGACAAGGAGAGCTTTCATTCGGCTGGCTGAGAAAATGGCCCATCAGTAATGAGAAATGGGTTGTACATTTTTAAAACACATCAAACCGGCAGTTTCAAATATCTTTTTTTTATTTCAAGATTTTAAATTACATTAATTTTTATGCATGGAGAATTTGTTGGATTTTATATTGATATACATTTATTTTTAAAATCAGTTTGAATGTGAGTCGAAATTTCGGGATTAAAAATAGTTCGGACCGCACCGAAATATGCAAAATTTCGTATAATTTTTTAACCATTGCCACAATATGGGATGTAATGCAAAGAAAAAGAATATGGGCTTCAAAAAAACCTTAAGAATTAGCAAATGGGCTGTAAATTATTAGAAATAATGGCAGATGGGTTGTATGCTATTTTCCACAGATTTGAGGCTTTCCTAAAAAAAGGTTGATGCACAAGCACTGACTGTTGGATGTCCATCCAACGGCCATCGTGCTTCTTCAATCTCTGCTCTTCCTGCTCCAGCCGCTCAAACAAGCGCCGGCGGGACTGCCTGCTCCCTCCTCCTCGCGCCGGCTGTGCCGCCGCGCAGGCCTCACCGCCCAACCGTACTCCCATCGCTGGCCTAGCCATCCCTGTACTCACCCACACCTGCTGTTATTCTCCGGCGACGGCAGATGAACCAGTAAACCCTCATACAGTCATACTCCCCTCCGCATGGGAAACAACTCCCGAGTCTTCCCTTCCTAGTCCTCGCTATCGTCCACCGCCGTGGTGCTCTCGGCTCGGCATGGACAACATGGTCAAGGAACGACTTCCATCGGACATGGACTGTACGTGGAGAGGCTGACAGCAGGCTCCACGGCCGCAGCAAGGAAGTGCCTCCTTATTACGTGGAAAATAATGATTCCTCCACCTGACAGCTGGGACCCACCGGACGGGCCACTGTATTTCACGAAAAAAATGTTTCCCCCTGACTACTGGGACCCACCAGATACATCTCCGCACGCAAGGAAGTGCATCCGAGCAAAAAAAACGATTCGCCCCCTGACTGCTGGGACTCACCAGCTACATCTTCGCAGGCAAGGAAGTGCCTGACAGTCGGGACCCACCTGATCGAAGCGTACGTAGCATTGTCATTCTGGTCGCGAACGTGTACGTACATACTGGTCGATGTAGAGGCGCGCATGTGTCATAGTAGAGGCGCGCACATGTCGTAGTAGAGGCGCGCACGTAGGATGTACACGTACGTACAGTGGCCAGGGTGCAAGAAAAAAAAGGCCACGTATGTGTACATACGGGCGGAGTCTTGAACGCCTACTCACGCATACGTACGGCCAGGGCTCGTGTACATTGCTGGGTCGGAATGGAGAAACAGCGTCGTTGTCGTGTTCATGGGGAGGCAACAGAATGCGTCATGTTCATGGGGAGGCAACGGAACTCGTGGGAGCCAACCGGCTGGGTCGGAATAGAATGCGTGGTCGTGTTCATCGGGAGGGCTTGGACGGAACAGGCGATGGAAACGAGGCCTGGCGTACCGCACAACGGAGGAAACGGACCTCCTACATTCGGAACGGGGTCCTGTTGATCGGGAGGGGTCTGGCGTACCACAAAACGGAGGAAATGGACCTCCTACGGTCGAAACGGGGGTCTTGTTGATCGGGAGGGGTGTGGCGTACCGCAAAACGGAAGAAACGGACCTCCTACGGTCGAAACGGGGGTCCTGTTCATCGGGAGAGGTGTGGCGTACCGCAAAATGGGACTCCACGGGATACTGTTCATCTCCACGTCGACCCCCTCCAGCCTCCATGAGCTACCGTTCATCCACCATTGACCTCATCCAGCCTCCACCTACGACTGTTCATCCATGGGCTCCTGTTCATCCAGCCTCCACCGCTCGCTACTCCACCGGCTACTATTCAACCAGCCCTCTCCACGGGCTACTGTTCATCCTGCCCTCCACTATCTACTGTTCATCATGCCCTCCACGGGGTGGTCCTGTTCATCCAGCCCTGCATGGTGTCCTGTTCATCCAGCCCCAACCGGCTCGATCAATCGTGGTCCTGTTCATCCAGAGGCAACACCACGTGGTCCTGTTCATCCACCCTCACCGGGAACTGTTCATCCAACCCCCCCTCCCCCTGCAATGCTCACTGTTCATCCAGAGGCAGCATCGATCGGCTTCAGTTAGCAGCAGTAGCGAAGGAATCACTCAATCGGGTTCAGTTAACAGCCATCGATCGATCACTCGGGTTCAGTAACGTGTAGCCTGCAATCGCTCGGGTTCAGTTAGAGCCCAACGCCTTGCTCGGGTTCAGTTAGAGCCAACGCCTCGCACACACGCGCGTACGTGTACGAGAGAAACGCGCATCTCTCGGCCCCCGACCTCCCACCGTAACCGAGAACTCCCCGATATTTTCCTCGCCCTCGCTTCTACCATGGTTTTTTCCGTCATGGATGGCCCAAAGAATGTCATGCAGCTTCGTCTCTGGCCCGCCCAGGACGAAAAGCCCATTTTCTGTCATGATTTTTTGTCATAGAAGTAGGAGCCCACCACATCTATGATGATACTGGGTTTTGTCACAATTATCGTCATAGAAGTGTCATATGTATGACAGAAAAAAAAATCATTCGGCCCAAAATGTCACGGATGTGTCTTTTTTTGTAGTGTACACAAGGTCGGTTACAAAGGCGGAGATATACATATCTGTATTGCCTAGCTTTCCTTCCACGCCAAGTAGAGTCCCATCCAGACACGGGACGAAGTCTTCAATCTCGTATCTCCATAGTCCAACAGTCTGACCAAAGGATATATAGTCCGGCTGTCCGGAGACCCCCTAATCCAGGACTCCCTCAGTAGCCCCTGAACCAGGCTTCAATGACGATGAGTCCGGCGCGCAGTGTTGTCTTCGGCATTGCAAGGCGGGTTCCTCCCCCGAATACACCACGGAAGAGTTTGAATACAAGGATAGTGACCGACCCTGGAAAAATAAGTTCCACATACCACTGTAGAGAGAATAATATTTCCACAAATCTAATCTGCCGACACGTTTTGGCAGCATGACATCACGCCACGGCCCGATAATTATTTGAACTGTTTTTCTTTAACCAGCCCTGCACATAACGCGAGGCGGTTTCTTGACACATCTTGTCAAAGCAGAGATCGTGTTCCCCTTTGTCAGTGTCAAAACCGGCGGATCTCGGGTAGGGGGTCCTGAACTGTGCGTCTAGGCCGGATGGTAACAGGAGGCAAGGGACACGAAGTTTTACCCAGGTTCGGGCCCTCTCGATGGAGGTAAAACCCTACGTCCTGCTTGATTAATATTGATGATATTGGTAGTACAAGAGTAGATCTACCACGAGATCAGAGAGGCTAAACCCTAGAAGCTAGCCTATGGTATGATTGTTGTTGTCTATGTTGTCCTACGGACTAAAACCCTCCAGTTTATATAGACACCGGAGAGGGTTAGGATTACACAAAGTCGGTTACAATGGTAGGAGATCTGAATATCCGTATCGCCAAGCTTGCCTTCCACTCCAAGGAAAGTCCCTTCCGGACACGGGACGAAGTCTTCAATCTTGTATCTTCATAGTCCAGGAGTCCGGCTGAAGGTATAGTCCGGCCATCTGGACACCCCCTAATCCAGGACTCCCTCAGTAGCCCCTGAACCAGGCTTCAATGACGACGAGTCCGGCGTGCAGATTGTCTTCGGCATTGCAAGGCAGGTTCCTCCTCCAAGTACTTCATAGAAGATTTTGAACACAAAGATAGTGTCCGGCTCTGCAAAATAAGTTTCCACATATTGCCATAGAGAGAATAGTATTTACACAAATCTAATCTGCTGACGTATGTCGTAGCATGACACACCACAGCCAAGCCTTTATCCGAGTCGTTTCATTATCCCACCTCAGCGCGTTATGCGAGGCGGTTTCCTTGGCATGTCTTGTCAAAGCAGAGATCGTGTCCCCTTATTCCGGGATTCTCATCAATACGGGCGTGGGTAACCTAACTGTGCCATTGATTATGGCGCTTGGAGATAAGCGAGTTTTACCAGGCTGGTGGGGACACGTAGTTGCGTCCACCCATATAAGGGGATAAGGATCCACCTTTTCACCTACACCTTCGTCCTCCTTTGCCTATCCATTCTCGCGCACTCGAGCTCCAGCGCCCAAGTCCGCACTCCCACCTCAACCCTCTCCATCCATGTCCGGAGCGGGAGGCAAGTGGATGGTCTCCTCCGTCACGGAGGGACACATCAAGAAGCTGAGGAAGGCCGGATACTTGTCTAACGACATTGCGTACCGGCTTCCCAAAAAGGGGCAGCTCATCCCCACCCCTAGGCCCCATGAGAGGGTGGTATTCCTCCCCCATTTCCTCCATGGACTGGGCTTCCCTCTTCACCCATTTGTCCGGGGGCTCATGTTCTACTATGGCCTGGATTTCCATGATCTGGCCCCGAACTTCGTCCTCAACATCTCGGCGTTTATCGTCGTGTGCGAGGCTTTCCTCTGCATCCGCCCCCATTTCGGCCTATGGCTCAAGACTTTCAACGTCAAGCCGAAGGTGGTGCGCGGCAACCAGGCGGAGTGCGGAGGTGCCATGGTGGGCAAGATGGCCAACGTCCTATGGCTCGAGGGCTCCTTTGTGGAGACCCTGAAGGGGTGGCAATCGTGGTGGTTTTATATCACCGAGCCGTGTGACCCCGCATGGGTCGCAGCCCCCGAGTTTCGATCCGGACCCCCTACACGGCTCACCTCCTGGAAGGAGACGGGCCTGTCACGGGGTAAAAAAGGAGAGCTGACCGGACTCCAAACATGCATCCAAACCCTGGTGGACAAGAAGCTCAAACTTGTCAACGTAGTCCAGGTTATGCTCATCCGTCTGATCCTCCCGTGTCAACAACGGGCTTTCAACCTGTGGGAGTTCGACCCGGCGTGGCACCAAACTCTGAGCAGGCTCTTCGACACAACGTACGAAGATGCTTGGAGGGTGCTTTTCAAGGGTGCCGAGGCCCCCGCATCCGCCACCGAGGATCGCGGATTCAGTACGCGGCATCACGCTCACGCGGTAAGCTATTTTTTCCTTTTACAGGATATTAGTTTTTCATAGTTTGACTACATGCGGGATCTAAGCTCCCTTACCTTTGACATGATTGGCAGGTGACGTCCGAACAGATCAACCGTCCGGCTCCTTTGCCCGAAGGCCCAGTGGACGCTCACTTGGCGAAGCTGCTGGTTCTGGCACCCTATGTGGTGCTGGAGAAGAAGGCCGCAAGAAGGGCCACGGGAACTCGAAAGAGTGCCTGGCGCCCGGAGGTGTCAGATTCACCATCCGACGGTTCCGAAGAGCATTCCTCCCATGAAGACGAGGAGGAATAAGAAGAAACCTCTCCCCCTCCAGCGGGAGGAGAGAAGAAAAGAAGGCCGCCCTCTCTGGGGAGGCCGGAGGGTCCAAGAAGGGGAAAACCCTTCCTCCGGACTACTCCACCGACACCGATGACGGCGGGGAGGAGTGGCAGCCCAGGGCCAATCCCCTGGCAAAATCGTGAGTATCCGGATACCGGAGTAATTCATAGTATTCGTTTATTGCACAGCTTTCCCTTATGTCGAGTATGTTTATGTAGCCCACCCAAAGACCGGCTCGACGCGTCGTCGAGCGGCTCACTGGACTCGTTGGTTGTGAACTCGCTTCCAACGACTTCCTCCCCCCGCCCTACGGACGACACCGAAGTGTTGTACCAACAGGTTCCAAGCAGGGAGGAGGTGGTCCTGGAGGCGCCGCAAGGCGACCTCCCAGACTCCAGGAGTAAAGGGGATGAAACCCCCCAGGGCTCCAAGTCCGGCTCCAGGCCAGACACCGCTCCGGAACCTTCGAAGGTTCCAGAGTCCGGCGGGCGACCTCCTTCCAAGAGGAGCAATCCCACCGTGCCGGTGACCCCCATCCAACCGGGGGCGCCGGACAATCTGTTGGGGGTGCTCGAAGGCGCTTCCATCAACGAGGAGCATCGCACTATTATGAGTGTGGTGGTCCAAAAGGTTCAGTCCGCCAAGAGTGGACTGACTGAAGCTTGTACAAGCCTTTTAACAGGCTTTGAGGTAAGTAAAGAATGTGTAAATAATAGTACCGCATAGACAGTATTCCCTGATGCTCTGTTGGGCGTTCGGGAAGAAAAGCCGAATAGAGGATCAAAGAATTCACAGGAGTCTAACAAAGGAGTCAATATGCGTATCCAGGCTTCTCTGCTGGCGTCCGCCGCACTGACTGCGGAAGTGGACACGCTGAAGCAGAGCCTCGAGAAGTCCGAGCAAGAGCTCGGGCGTGCCAAGAAGCAGCTCGAGGAGAAGGAAGGTAAGAAATACCTTGTTTGAATATGCATCAAAAAGGTGCAATCGCAAAAAAAAGACATGATTAACGTGGCTATTGTAGGGGCCACGTCTGAGGTGGCGACCCTTAAGCAAGCGCTGCTCGAGGCCGAGAAGAGTGCGGCCGCGGAGCGCATTGAGCGGGAGAAATATGAGGCCGAGGTTGGCAAGGTGCGGCAAGAGCTCCAGGTTCTCATGAAAAAACATGAGAGTTTGGAGCGTGACTCAAAGATGCGAGCGTCCGAGCTCGCGGCGGCTATTGAAAATGCCAAGTCTGCCAAGACCAAATCCTAGAAGACCCTCCAGGAGTTGGATGAGGTGAAGAAGATAGCGGCGGGTAAGGCATTCTTTATGCAAAGCAAACATATAAATGTGAGTTACTTGTTACTTACCCGAATCCGGAGCTCTCCAGGAGCGTTCACAGATCTTCCCCGAAGTGTATCTGATGCCGCCGCATTCTATCAGGCCGAGGAGGGCAGCTTGACAGAGAAGGTGTTCTGGTCTCAGTATGCTAAGGCCGGACACCCCGTGCCCCTGAGCGACCAGCTGAAGCAATTGGTCGAGCTCCATAAGGCGGCCGAACAGGCCATGAAGGGCCTCTTAGTTCGGCTGTGGCCTGGAGAGGCTCTGCCTGGGAGCTATTTCGGGCTGGTGCGGCGGCTGGTGGTAGCAGCTTTCGCTTTAGGTAGCTCTTGGTGTGGCGATTACCGCCGTACTTCGCTTCAGTGTTGAGTACTTCACTCCATCTGATTTTGAGTGTGTCTTGTGCAGCCATGAGCCTTTGCTTCTGCTTTTTCAGACTCCTCATAGTGGCAACAAGCCTTTTATGGGCATTCTGTTGCTTCAGGTGCCTGTCCGGTGTGATGTTTTCCGGACTGTTATCCTCGACGGAGTCGGGTTGTTCGGTTTGATTCTCCGTGTTGCCGTGGTCGGGCGATGGTTCAATGTCGTGTTTGTCGTCCACCGGCTCACATTGCTCTATCGCTAGGTTTATATGATTGTTATTTCTGTCGAGGCGGGATTTGGAGTAGTGCTTACGCCGCCGCTTTGACTGCTTCTCGAGGGACCAACCCTTCGTTGCGTCCTTCCGCTCTTCGTCGTTGTTTTCTTTGGGTGCGTCCACCATGTATACATTATATGATGAAGTGGGCATCACGTGCCCTGTGGGCAGTGGTTCTAGTTCGTCTCCTGCATCGTCGTTCATCCCGCCGATGTCTTCGGAGTTGAAGTCGAGCATGTCGGTCAAATCATCGATAGTGGCTATTAAGTGGGTGGTGGGTGGGCGGTGAATTTCTTCGTCGTCCGCATCCCAATCCTACCGAACATAGTTCGGCCAAGACTCTCCTGACAGGGAGAGAGACCTTAATGAGTTCAATATGTCGCCGAAGGGCAAGTGTTGAAAAATATCCGCGGAGGTGAACTCCATGATCGGTGCCCAGTCAGATTCGATGGGCAAGGGCGCAGGCGGTTCGGAGTCCGTGGCCGGGGAAGAATCCGGTAGTTCGGCATCACGGCTCTCGTGAAGGGTAAGGTCGATACTCAGCTCGATCGCCAATGAGAGTGCGGCCTCCGTGGCGGGGTCTATCCACCCGTCCCTGGAAGGCGCAATTGGTTCCGAATAGAGGGTCGGAGCGGTCGCCAGTGCGATTTCCCGAACACCGTCTGATGGTAGAGCTAAATCATGCTCATCGTGACCGTGCGGCGCACTCGTCAAGGGCTCGAATCCATCGAAGATCAAGTCTCCGTGGATGTCGGCTGTGTAGTTCAAATTTCCAGATCTGACCTGATGGCCAGGGGCGTAACTCTCGATCTGCTTCAGATGGCCAAGCGAGTTGGCCCGTAGTGCGAAGCCGCCGAATACAAAGATCTGTCCGGGGAGAAAAGTCTCACCCTGGACTGCATCGCTATCGATGATCGAAGGAGCCATCAAGCCTAACGGCGACGACACAGAGGAACTCTCAATGAAAGCACCAATGTCGGTGTCAAAACCGGCGGATCTCGGGTAGGGGGTCCCGAACTGTGCGTCTAAGGCGGATGGTAATAAGGCAGGGGACACGATGTTTTACCCAGGTTCGGGCCCTCTTGATGGAGGTAAAACCCTATGTCCTGCTTGATTATTCTTGATAATATGAGTAGTACAAGAGTTGATCTACCACGAGATCGGAGAGGCTAAACCCTAGAAGCTAGCCTATGGTCTGATTGTATGTTGTCCTACGGACTAAAACCCTCCGGTTTATATAGACACCGGAGGGGGCTAGGGTTGCACAAGGTCAGTTACAAAGGAGGAGATATACATATCTGTATTGCCTAGCTTGCCTTCCATGCCAAGTAGAGTCCCATCCAGACACGGGACGAAGTCTTTAATCTCGTATCTCCATAGTCCAACAGTCCGGCCAAAGGATATAGTCCGGCTGTTCGGAGACCCCCTAATCCAGGACCCCCTCAGCGATGAATCCTTCTCTCTGATTTTTTTTCTCCCCGAACACGAATATATGGAGTTGGAGTTGAGGTCGGTGGAGCTCCAGGGGGCCCACGAGGCAGGGGGCGCGCCCCCACTCTCGTGGCTAGGGTGTGGGTCACTGGCCTTGATTCTTTGCTAGTATTTTTTATTATTTCCAAAAATAATCTCCGTGGAGTTTCAGGTCATTCCGAGAACTTTTGTTTCTGCACATAAATAACACCATGGCAATTCTACTGAAAACAGCGTCAGTCCGGGTTAGTTCCATTCAAATCATGCAAGTTGGAGTCTAAAACAAGGGCAAAAGTGTTTGGAAAAGTAGATACGACGGAGACGTATCAACTCCCCCAAGCTTAAATCTTTGCTTGTCCTCAAGCAATTCAGTTGACAAACAGAAAGTGGTAAAGAAAAACTTTTACAAACTTTGTTTGCTCTTGTTGTTGTAAATATGTAAAGCCAGCATTCAAGTTTTCAACAAAGCTTATGAACTAACCATATTCACAATAACATTTAGGTCTCATGTTTACTCATATCAATGGCATAATCAACTAGCGAGCAATAATAATAAATTTCGGATGACAACACTTTCTCAAAACAATCATGATATGATATAACAAGATGGTATCTCGCTAGCCCTTTCTGAGATCACAAAACATAAATGCAGAGCACCTTTAAAGATCAAGGACTGACTAGACATTGTAATTCATGGTGAAAGAGATCCAGTCAAGTCATACTCAATGTAAACTAACAGTAATGAATGCAAATTCAGCGGTGCTCTCCAACTGGTGCTTTTTAATAAGATGATGATGACTCAACATAAAAGTAAATAGATAGGCCCTTCGCAAAGGGAAGCAGGGATTTGTAGAGGTGCCAAAGCTCGGTTTCGAAATAGATATGAATAATATTTTGAGCGCCACACTTTCATTGTCAACATAAAAACCGAGAGATGGCGATATCTTCCATGCTACACACATTATAGGCGGTTCCCAAACAGAATGGTAAAGTTTATACTCCCCCTCCACCAACAAGCATCAATCCATGGCTTGCTCTAAATAACGAGTGCCTCCAACTAACAACAGTCCTGGGGGAGTTTTGTTTGCAATTATTTTGATTTGATTTGCATAAAGCATGGGACTGGGCATCCCGATGACCAGCCATTTTCTCGTGAATGAGGAGCGGAGTCCACTCCTCTTGAGAATAACCCGCCTAACATGGAAAATACGGACAGCCCTAGTTGATACATGAGCTATTCGAGCATACAAAACAGAATGTTCATTTGAAGGTTTAGAGATTGGCACATACAAAATTTACTTGGAACGGCAGGTAGATACCATATATAGGTAGGTATGGTGGACTCATATGGAATAACTTTGGGGTTTATGTGAATGGATGCACAAACAGTATTCCCGCTTAGTACAAGTGAAGGCTAGAAAAATACTGGGACGCGACTAGCTAGAGAGCGACAACAATCATGAACATGCATTAAAATTAATCAACACCGAATGCAAGCATGAGGATATAATGCACCATTAACATAAATATCGTAGAGGCTATGTTGATTTTGTTTCAACTACATGCGTGAACATGTGCCAAGTCAAGCCACTCGAATCGATCAAAATAGGATACCACCCTATCATGCCACATCACAACCATTTTAATAGCATGTTGGCACGCAAGGTAAACCATTATAAGCTCCTAGCTAATTAAGCATGGCATAAGCAACTATAATCTCTAATTGTCATTGCAAACATGTTTATTCATAATAGGCTGAATCATCATATTTACAAAAACAAGAGAGGTCGAGTTCATACCAGCTTCTCCCATCTCAATCAGTCCATCATATATCGTCATAATTGCCTTTCACTTGCACAACCGAATGATGTGAATAATAATAACAGTGCACGTGCATTGGACTAAGCTGGAATCTGCATGCATTCAATATACATGAGAAGACAAGGCAATATGGACTCTTGGTTAAATCAACAATAATGCATACATGAGTCACTTCAACAATTTAATCATGGTCTTCTCCTATCGACCCCAAAGAAAAGAAAATAAATAAAACTATTTACACGGGGAAGCTCCCAACAAGCAAAAGAAGAAAGGGAAATATTTTTGAGTTTTCTTTTTAGTTATTACTACAAGCATGGATATTAAAACTAGCTAAAAGCTACAAGTATTTTTTTGTTTTTCTTAAGGTTTATCAAACACACAAGAAGAAAGCATAAAAAGGAAAATAAACTAGCATGGATATTACAGCGAAAAAGTATGAGCACCGACAACTAGCAATGAGTGTGTGAACATGAATGTAATGTCGGTGAGAAATACGTACTCCCCCAAGCTTAGGCTTTTGGCCTAAGTTGGTCTATGGCCATGGCTGGCCTGGCGGATATCAAAAGTTGTTATTGGGGTCGTACTGTGATGGATACTCAGATTGCCACTGGCTGGCAATCACCTCTGAATCCCACTGGTAATCGTGGAGGATCAAATTGTGGTTCCGGCTCTGGCTCTGCAGCTGATGTAGGGTTCCGGTAGGCGTGAATGGCCTCCAACGGAACAAGGTACTTTCCTGCAGATAAATCAAACCAGGAAAGCGTAGGCAGGGTAATAGTCTCAGGATGATGTTTATCAAAAAACAATTTGTATTTAAGCTCCCTTTCCCTATTCTTTACAATAAAATCATGTGCTACCATACTCTTATAATCTAAATAAACATTAGGTAGCAATTTTTCTTCTTTTTCATAGTGCCTAATAGGTATGTTATAGTATGCAGGAAGGCGTGAAGCATAGACACCTCCAAAGATGGGGCCCTTTGTATGGTTCAGACTTAACCATTTGGCAATAATACCGCCCATACTAACAGAGTCGTCATGGAATAAACCATGGAACAAAATAATAATATCAGGAACACTAAGGTTTCCACAGTTTCTGTGACCAATTAAGCAACAACTAGCAAATATTGCAAAGTAGCGTAAAACAGGAAAATGTATGCTAGTGATTCTTGCATCGGAAACCTTCCTAGTTTCCCCTACAGTAATAGTGTCAATAAACCTGTCCACATCTTTACGATATGGTTCCTCTAAGCTACCCTCGAAAGGTATTTTGCAAACCCTGCAAAATTCATATAGTGACATCTTAACCACATCATATAAATGAAACTCTACTGAAGGAAGTGATTCCTTAGGATAATAGTAGAAGTTTTGCACAAAAGTATTGGTGAGTAAGAGATTGTTGGAAATATGCCCTAGAGGCAATAATAAATTGGTTATTATTATATTTACTTGTTCATGATAATCGTTTATTATCCATGCTATAATTGTATTGATAGGAAACTCAGATACATGTGTGGATACATAGACAACACCATGTCCCTAGTAAGCCTCTAGTTGACTAGCTCGTTGATCAATAGATGGTTACGGTTTCCTGACCATGGACATTGGATGTCGTTGATAACGGGATCACATCATTAGGAGAATGATGTGATGGACAAGACCCAATCCTAAGCCTAGCACAAAGATCGTGTAGTTCATATGCTAAAGCTTTTTCTAATGTCAAGTATCATTTCCTTAGACCATGAGATTGTGCAACTCCCGGATACCGTAGGAATACTTTGGGTGTGCCAAACATCACAACGTAACTGGGTGGCTATAAAGCTACACTACAGGTATCTCCGAAAGTGTCTGTTGGGTTGGCACGAATCGAGACTGGGATTTGTCACTCCATGTAAACGGAGAGGTATCTCTGGGCCCACTCGGTAGGACATCATCATAATGTGCACAATGTGATCAAGGAGTTGATCACGGGATGATGTGTTACGGAACGAGTAAAAGAGACTTGCCGGTAACGATATTGAACAAGGTATCGGGATACCGACGATCGAATCTCGGGCAAGTACAATACTGATAGACAAAGGGAATTGAATACGGGATTGATTGAATCCTCGACATCGTAGTTCATCCGATGAGATCATCGTGGAACATGTGGGAGCCAACATGGGTATCCAGATCCCGTTGTTGGTTATTGACCGGAGAGTCGTCTCGGTCATGTCTGCGTGTCTCCCGAACCCGTAGGGTCTACACACTTAAGATTCGGTGACGCTAGGGTTGTAGAGATATTAGTATGCGGGAACTCGAAAGTTGTTCCGAGTCCTGGATGAGATCCCGGACGTCACGAGGAGTTCCCGAATGGTCCGGAGGTAAAGACTTATATATGGGAAGTCCTATTTTGGCCACCGGAAAATGTTCGGGATTTTTCAGTATTGTACCGGAAGGTTCTAGAAGGTTCCGGAGTGGGGCCCACCTGCATGGGGGTACCCACATGAACGTGCATAGTGGGGGCAAGGCCCCACACCCCTGGTCAAGGCGCACCAAGATCCCCCCTTAGAAGGAATAAGATCATATCCCGAAGGGATAAGATCAAGATCCCTAAAAAAGGGGGATAACAATCGGTGGGGAAGGGAAATGATGGGATTTCTTTCCCCCACCTTTGCCAACGCCCCAATGGACTTGGAGGGAAAGAAACCAGCCCCTCCACCCCTATATATAGTGGGGAGGCACATGGGAACCGGTACCCTAGCCCCTGGCATCTCCCTCTCCCCTCGTAACACCTCTCTCTCTCTCTCGCTGAGCTTGGTGAAGCCCTGCCGAGATCCCCGCTGCTTCCACCACCACGCCGTCGTGCTGCTGGATCTCCATCTACCTCTCCTTCCCCCTTGCCGGATCAAGAAGAAGGAGACATCTCTCCCAACTGTACGTGTGTTGAACGCGGAGGTGCCGTTCGTTCGGCACTAGGATCTCCGGTGATTTGGACACGACGAGTACGACTCCTTCAACCCGTTCTCTTGAACGCTTCCGCATAGCGATCTACAAGGGTATGTAGATGCATTCTCCTTCCCTCGTTGCTGGTTTCTCCATAGATAGATCTTGGTGACACGTAGGAAAATTTTGAATTTCTGCTACGATCCCCAACAGTGGCATCATGAGCTAGGTCTATTGCGTAGATTCTATGCACGAGTAGAACACAAAGTAGTTGTGGGCGTTGATTTTGTTCAATATGCTTACCGTTGATTGTCCAATCTTGTTTCGATAGTATTGTGGGATGAAGCGGCCCGGACCAACCTTACACGTACTCTTACGTGAGACTGGTTCCACCGACTGACATGCACTAGTTGCATAAGGTGGCTAGCGGGTGTCTGTCTCTCCCACTTTAGTCGGATCGGATTTGATGAAAAGGGTCCTTATGAAGGGTAAATAGCAATTGGCATATCACGTTGTGGTTTTTTGCGTAGGTAAGAAACGTTCTTGCTAGAAACCCATAGCAGCCACGTAAAACATGCAAACAACAATTAGAGGACGTCTAACTTGTTTTTGCAGGGTATGCTATGTGATGTGATATGGCCAAAAGGATGTGATGTATGATATATGTGATGTATGAGATTGATCATGTTCTTGTAATAGGAATCACGACTTGCATGTTGATGAGTATGAAAACCGGCAGGAGCCATAGGAGTTGTCTTTATTTATTGTATGACCTGCGTGTCATTGAACAACGCCATGTAATTACTTTACTTTATTGCCAACGGGTAGCCATAGTAGTAGAAGTAATAAGTTGGCGAGAAAACTTCATGGAGACACGATGATGGAGATCATGATGATGGAGATCATGGTGTCATGCCGGTGACAAGATGATCATGGAGCCCCAAGATGGAGATCAAAGGAGCTATATGATATTGGCCATATCATGTCACTATTATTTGATTGCATGTGTTGTTTATCATGTCTTTGCATCTTGTTTACTTAGAACGACGGTAGTAAATAAGATGATCCCTCATAATAATTTCAAGAAAGTGTTCCTCCTAACTGTGCACCGTTGCGACAGTTCGTTGTTTTGAAGCACCACATGATGATCGGGTGTGATAGATTCCAACGTTCACATACAACGGGTGTAAGACAGATTTACACATGCAAACACTTAGGTTGACTTGACGAGCCTAGCATGTACAGACATGGCCTCGGAACACAGAAGACCGAAAGGTCGAACATGAGTCGTATAGAAGATACAATCAACATGAAGATGTTCACCGATGTTGACTAGTCCGTCTCACGTGATGATCGGACACGGCCTAGTTGACTCGGATCATGTAATCACTTAGACGACTAGAGGGATGTCTATCTGAGTGGGAGTTCATAAGATGAACTTAATTATCCTGAACATAGTCAAAAAGATCTTTGCAAATTATGTCGTAAGCTCGCGCTTTAGTTCCACTGTTTAGATATGTTCCTAGAGAAAATATAGTTGAAAGTTGACAGTAGCAATTATGCGGACAGTAGAAAGCTTATGTCCTTAATGCACCGCTCAGTGTGCTGAACCCCAAACGTCGTTTGTGGATGTTACGAACATCGGACATACATGTTTAGATAAATACGTGATAGTTCAGTTAAACGGTTTAGAGTTTAGGCACCAAAGACGTTTTCGAAACGTCGCGGAACATATGAGATGTTTCGAGGGCTGAAATTGGGATTTCAGGCTCGTGCCCAGGTCAGGAAGTATGAGACCTCCGACGATTTTCTTAGCCTGCAAACTAAGGGAGAAAATCTCAATCGTTGAGCTTGTGCTCAGATTGTCTGAGTGCCACAATCACTCGAATCGAGTGGGAGTTGATCTTCCAGAGATAGTGATGTTTCTCCAAAGTCATTGCCACCAAGCTGCTAGAGCTTCGTGATGAACTATAACATATCAGGGATAGATATGATAATCCTTGAAATATTCACGATGTTTGACACCGCGAAAGTAGAAATCAAGAAGGAGCACCAATTGTTGATGGTTAGTGAAACCACTAGTTTCAAGAAGGGCAAGGGCAAGAAGGGATACTTCATGAAACGGCAAATCATCTGCTGCTCTAGTGGAGAAACCCAAGGTTGAACCCAAAACCGAGACTGAGTGCTTCTGTAATAAGGGAAACAGCCACTGGAGCAGAATTACCCTAGATACTTGGTAGATGAGAAGGCTGTCGATAGAAGTATATTGGATATACATTATGTTAATGTGTACTTTACTAGTACTCCTAGTAGCACCAGGGTATTAAATACTGGTTCGGTTGCTAAGTGTTAGAAACTCGAAATAAAAGCTACGGAATAAACGGAAACTAGCTAAAGATGAGATGATGATATGTGTTGGAAGTATTTCCAAGGTTGATCAAATATCATACGCTCCCTCTACCATCAAGATTGGTGTTTGCGTTGAGCATAGACATGATTGGATTATGTCTATCGCAATACGGTTATTCATTTAAGGAGAATAATGGTTACTCTCTTTATTTGAATAATACCTTCAATGGTCTTGCACCTAAAATGAATGGTTTATTGAATCTCGATCGTAGTGATACACATGTTCATGCCAAAAGATATAAGATAGTAATGATAGTACCACCTACTTGTGACACTGCCTCGTAAGTCATATTGGTATAAAACGCATGAAGAAGCTCCATGTTGATGGATCTTTGGACTCACTCATTTTAAAAGGTTTGAGACATGTGAACCATGTCTATTGGTGTATATGCATGAGGAAACTCCATGCAAATGGACCGTTTGGACTCACTTGATTTTGAATCACTTGAGACATGCAAATCATACCACATGGGCAAGATGACTGAAAGCCTCATTTTTAGTAAAATGGAACTAGAAAGCAACTTGTTGGAAGTAATACATTTTGATGTGTGCAGTCCAATGAGTGCTGAGGCGTGTAGTGGATATCGTTATGTTCTTACTTCATAGATGATTTGAGTAGATGTTGAGTACATTTACTTGATGAATCACGAGTCTGAATTATTGAAAGGTTCAAGTAATTTCAGGGTGAAGTTGAAAGATCATCGTGACAAGAGGATAAAAGATCTATGATATGATCATAGAGATGAATATCTGAATTACGAGTTTGGCACAGAATTAAGACATTGTGGAAATTGTTTCACAACTAATACAGCCTGGAACATCATAGTGTGATGGTGTGTCCGAACATCATAACTGCACCCTATTGGATATGATGCATACCATGATGTCTCTTATCGAATTACCACGATAGTTTATGGGTTAGGCATTAGAGACAACCACATTCACTTTAAATAGGGCACCACGTAATTCCGATGAGATGACACCGTATGAACTATGGTTTAGAGAAACCTAAGCTGTCATTTCTTAAAAGTTTGGGGCTGTGACGCTTATGTGAAAAAGTTTCAGGCTGATAAGCTTGAACCCAAAGCGGATAAATGCATCTTCATAGGACACCCAAAACAGTTGGGTATACCTCCTGTCTCAGATCCGAAAGCAATAAGGGATTGTTTCTAGAATCGGGTCCTTTCTCGAGGAAAAGTTTCTCCCGAAAGAATTGAGTGGGAGGATGGTGGAGACTTGATGAGGTTATTGAACCATCTTTTGAACTAGTGTGTGGCAGGGCGCAGGAAGTTGTTCCTATGGCACGTACACCAATTGAAGTGGAAGCTTATGATAGTGATCATGAAACTTCAGATCAAGTTACTACCAAACCTCGTGGGATAACAAGGATGCGTACTACTTCAGAGTGGTACGTAATCCTGTCTTGGAAGTCATGTTGCTAGACAACAATGAACCTACGAGCTATGGAGAAGCAATGGTGGGTCTGAATTCCGATAAATGGCTCGAGGCCATAAAATCCGAGAAAGGATCCATGTATAAAAACAAAGTGTAGACTTTGGAAGAACTACTTGATGGTCGTAAGGCTGTTAGGTACATATGGATTTTAAAAGGAAGACGAACAATGATGGTAAGTATCACCATTAAGAAAGCTCGACTTTTCGTTAAGATATTTTCCGACAAGTTCAAGGAGTTGACTACGATGAGACTTTCTCACTCGTAGCGATGCTAAGAGTCTGTTGGAATTATATTAGCGATTACTGCATTATTTATGAAATCTTGTAGATAGGATGTCAAAACATTGTTTCCTTGACGATTTTCTTGAGGAAAGTTTGTATGTGATACAACCGGAAGGTTTTGTCAATCCTGAAAGATGCTAATAAGTATGCAAAGCTCCAGCAATCCTTCTAAGGACTGGAGTAAGCATCTCGGAGTTGGAATGTACGCTTTGATGAGATGATCAAAGATTTTGGGTGTATACAAAGTTTATGAGAAACTTGTATTTCCAAAGAAGTGAGTGGGAGCAATATAGAATTTCTGATGAGTATATGTTGTTGACATATTATGGATCAAAAATGACGTAGGATTTCTGGAAAGCATATAGGGTTATTTGAAAGTGTTTTTCAATGGAAAGGCTGGATTAAGCTACTTGAACATTGAGCATCAAGATCTATAAGGATAGATCAAAACACTTAATGGTACTTTCAAATGAGCACATACCTTGACATGATCTTGAAGGTGTTCAAGATGGATCAGTCCAAGAAGGAGTTCTTGCATGAGTTGTAAGGTATGAAGTTAAGACTTAAAGCTCGACCACGGCAGAAGAAAGAGGAAGGATGAAGGTTGTCCCCTATGCTTTTGTCATAGGCTCTATACGGTATGCCATGCTAAGTACCGCACCTGATGTGTGCCTTGCCACATGTCTGGCAAGAGGATACAAAGATGATCTAGGAGTAGATCACCAGATAGTGGTCAAAATTATCCTTAGAGGAATAAGGATATGTTTCTCGGTTATGGAGGTGATAAAGATTTCGACCTAAAGAGTTACATCGATGCAAGCTTTAACACCTATCCGAATGACTATGAGTAGCAAACCGGATACATATAGTGGAGCAACCATTTGGAATAGCTCCAAGTGGAGCGTGGAAGCAGCATTTATAATATGACCTAGAGATTTGCGAAGTAGATACGGATCTGAATGTTGCAGACCCATTGACTAAAACCTCTGTCACAAGCAAAACATGATCAAACCCAGAACTCATTGAGTCTTAATCACATGATGATGTGAACTAGTTTAGTGACACTAGTAAACTCTTTGGATGTTGGTCACATGGCGATGTGACCTGTGAGTGTTAATCACATGGCGATGTGAACTAGATTATTGACTCTAGTGCAAGTGGGAGACTATTGGAAATATGCCCTAGAGGCAATAATAAATTGGTTATTATTATATTTCCTTGTTCATGATAATCGTTTATTATCCATGCTATAATTGTATTGATAGGAAACTCAGATACATGTGTGGATACATAGACAACACCATGTCCCTAGTAAGCCTCTAGTTGACTAGCTCGTTGATCAATAGATGGTTACGGTTTCCTGACCATGGACATTGGATGTCGTTGATAACGGGATCACATCATTAGGAGAATGATGTGATGGACAAGACCCAATCCTAAGCCTAGCACAAAGATCATGTAGTTCGTATGCTAAAGCTTTTTCTAATGTCAAGTATCATTTCCTTAGACCATGAGATTGTGCAACTCCCGGATACCGTAGGAATACTTTGGGTGTGCCAAACGTCACAACGTAACTGGGTGGCTATAAAGGTACACTACAGGTATCTCCGAAAGTGTTTGTTGGGTTGGCATGAATCGAGACTGGGATTTGTCACTCTGTGTAAACGGAGAGGTATCTCTGGGCCCACTCGGTAGGACATCATCATAATGTGCACAATGTGATCAAGGAGTTGATCACGGGATGATGTGTTACGGAACGAGTAAAAGAGACTTGCCGGTAACGAGATTGAACAAGGTATCGGGATACCGATGATAGACAAAGGGAATTGAATACGGGATTGATTGAATCCTCGACATCATGGTTCATCCGATGAGATCATCCTGGAACATGTGGGAGCCAACATGGGTATCCAGATCCCGCTGTTGGTTATTGACCGGAGAGTCATCTCGGTCATGTTTGCGTGTCTCCTGAACCCATAGGGTCTACACACTTAAGGTTCGGTGACGCTAGGGTTGTAGAGATATTAGTATGCGGTAACCCAAAAGTTGTTCGGAGTCCCGGATGAGATCCCAGACGTCACAAGGAGTTCCGGAATGGTCCGGAGGTAAAGATTTATATATGGGAAGTCCAATTTTGGCCACCGGAAAATGTTCGGGATTTTTCGGTATTGTGCCGGGAAGGTTCTAGAAGGTTCCGGAGTGGGGCCCACCTGCATGGGGGGACCCACATGAACGTGTGTAGTGGGGGCAATGCCCCACACCCCTGGTCAAGGCGCACCAAGATCCCCCCTTAGAAGGAATAAGATCATATCCCGAAGGGATAAGATCAAGATCCCTAAAAAAGGGGGATAACAATCGGTGGGGAAGGGAAATGATGGGATTTCTTTCCCCCACCTTTGCCAACGCCCCAACGGACTTGGAGGGCAAGAAACCAGCCCCTTCACCCCTATATATAGTGGGGAGGCACATGGGAACCGGTACCCTAGCCCCTGGCATCTCCCTCTCCCCTCGTAACACCTCTCTCTCTCTCGCTGAGCTTGGTGAAGCCCTGCCGAGATCCCCGCTGCTTCCACCACCACGCCGTCGTGCTGCTGGATCTCCATCAACCTCTCCTTTCTCCTTGCTGGATCAAGAAGGAGGAGACGTCTCTCCCAACCGTACGTGTGTTGAACGCGGAGGTGCAGTCCGTTCGGCACTAGGATCTCCGGTGATTTGGATCACGACGAGTACGACTCCTTCAACCCGTTCTCTTGAACACTTCCGCATAGCGATCTACAAGGGTATGTAGATGCACTCTCCTTCCCCTCGTTGCTGGTTTCTCCATAGATAGATCTTGGTGACACGTAGGAAAATTTTGAATTTCTGCTACGTTCCCCAACAGAGATACTGTTCGCGTTGATCCGGAGGAAGTCGGTGAGGCCTGCATTCTTAGCCAATTCATAAAAATCATCATAAATCCCGGATGCTCTCAAGAAATCATTGGAAGGCCATTCACACGGCCGAACCTCCGTGGTGCGAGGCAGATTGTATTTGGGCCTCTCTGCTTCTTCATTTTGCTTTTCCTTCGAGCTTCGGCTCGATGAGCCCCTCAAAAATCTCTTCATTATTTTCTGAAAAATTCTGAAATTTTTAGTAACTCCAAATAAAAGTAAACCAAACTCAACAAAATTGATAGCAACTACTCCTACAAGTGCCTAGAGCCTATATCATGCATTACAACTACTTGGAACCATATAAATTTGACATGCAAGCTCAAGAACATGGTGTCCAAGGAAGGACAAATTTGCAATGAATAAAGCACTAGAACAAAAACTAACTGGACCAACGGAGGAGTCACATATCAAGGAACAATCCCCCCAAAGCAGTTTTGTGAGAGGTGCTTTCAGCAAGGATATCGAAAATCGCAGCAAAATGAGCTAAAACTCGTGCTTGAGCTGGATGGTGATTTTTTGGGAGGAAGAAGAAGTGTGTGGGTGCAGGAATAAGTGGAGGGGAGCCACCGTGGGCCCACGAGGCAGGGGTGTGTTCTCAGTGCCAGATATTCTCAAATATTCCATAAAAAATCATATTAAATTGGCAGAGCATTTGGAGAACTTTTATTTTCGGGGTATTTTTATATTGCATGGATAATTTAGAAAACTAACAGAAAATACTATTTTTACTTTATTTCAACTAAATAACAGAAAGTAAAAGGAGGGTACAGAAGGTTGTCCTTTCTAACTTCATCCATCTCATGCTCATCAAAAAGAATCCACTAACAAGGTTGATCAAGTCTTGTTAACTAACTCATTTCGAGTAACATGAAACTGGAGAAATTTCGAATGACACTATGTTACCTCAACGGGGATATGCACATCCCCAATAATAAGAATATCATATTTCTTCTTGACAATAGGAAGAGGAAATTCAGAACCTCCAAAAATAATCGATGGAATTTTTCCAATAGAATTGATACTGTGGACTTGAGGTTGTTTCCTCGGAAAGTGTACGTATGCTCATTACCATTAACATGAAAAGTGACATTGCCTTTGGTGCAATCAATAACAGCACCTACAGTATTCAAAAAGGGTCTTGCAAGAATAATAGACATACTATCATCCTCGGGAATATCAAGAATAACAAAGTCTGTTAAAATAGTAACGTTCGCAACCACAACAGGCACATCCTCACAAATACCGACAGGTATAGCAGTTGATTTATCACCATTTGCAAAGATATTTCAGTAGGTGTCAACTTATTCAAATCAAGTCTACGATATAAAGAGAGAGGCATAACACTAACACCGGCTCCAAGATCACATAAAGCAGTTTTAACATAGTTTCTTTTAATGGAGCATGGTATAGTTGGTACTCCGGGATCTCCTAGTTTCTTAGGTATTCCACCTTTAAAAGTATAATTAGCAAGCATGGTGAAAATTTCAGCTTCCGGTATCTTTCTTTTATTAGTAACAATATCTTTCATGTACTTAGCATAAGGATTCATTTTAAGCATCAGTCAAAGGCATACGCAAAAAGATAGGTCTAATCATTTCAGCAAAGCGCTCAAAATGCTCATCATCCTTTTTATTGGATGTCTTAGGAGGAAAAGGCATGGGTTTCTGAACCCAAGGCTCTCTTTCCTTACCATGTTTCCTAGCAACAAAGTCTCTCTTATCATAACATTGATTCTTTGATTGTGGGTTATCAAGATCAACAGCAGGTTCAGCTTCTACATCATTGTCATTACTAGGTTGAGCATCAACATGAACATCATTATTAACATTATCACTAGGTTCATGCTCATTACCAGATTGTGTTTCAGCATCAGAAATAGAGATATCATGGGGATTCTCAGGGGTGTCAATAACAGGTTCACTAGAAGCATGCAAAGTCCTATCATTTTTCTTTTTCTTCCTCTTGGAAGGACTAGGTGCATCAATATCAATTCTCTGAGAATCTTGCTCAATTCTCTTATGATGGCCCTCAGGATACAAAGGTTCCTGGGTCATTTTACCACCTCTAGTCATAACTCTAACAACATTATCATTTTTCTTACTATTTAATTCATTGAGCAAATCATTCTAAGCTTTAAGTACTTGATCTACTTGAGTGGTAACCATAGAAGCATGTTTACTAATGAGTTTAAGTTCACCTTTAACTCTAGACATATAATCACCCAAGTGTTCAATCATATAAGCATTTTGCTTCAGTTGTCTACCAAAATAAGCATTGAAGTCTTCTTTTTTAACCATAAAGTTATCAAACTCATCCAATCATTGGCTAGCAAACTTAGTAGGAGGGATTTCAGCTTTATCATATCTATATAGAGAATTTACCTTTACTACCTGTGTCGGGTTATCAAGACCATGTGTTTCTTCAATAGGTGATGGATTAAAACCATATATTTCTTCAATAGGCGGTAAATTAAGACCATGTATCTCTTCAATGAGAGGTAAATTCTTAACATCTTCAGCTTTAATACCCTTTTCTTTCATGGATTTCTTTGCCTCTTGCATATCTTCAGGACTAAGAAATAGAACACCCCTTTTCTTCGGAGTTGGATTAGGAATAGGCTGTAACATCCCAAATTTTCAATTTGGAATGTTATTCATAGATCATTCTTGCATATCATGTTTTATTGCATTTCTTCTCGCGATCCTTGAAATCCTAAGCAACTCAAGGACCCTTGGAGAGAGTTGGGTATTTCCCTGGTTTTCAAATTTGATTTTATCAAATTTTGAAACGAGGATTTTGGTTTTAATTATTTTTCTCTCCAAAAATATTTAATATTAATATATGAGAGGAGATAATATGACTTCTCCAAAATAAATGAAATATTGGAGGAAAAATATTAAAATCAAATTTTTTGCTTTTATTTGGATTTTATTGCAATTTTATTTGAACTCGAAAAATTCCACGTTTTCAAAATTTGCATTTTAGGGCCAAGAAAATGTTCATCTCGTTCTAAATATTTTATTTAGACGGAGAAAATTTGTTTTGGCATTTTTAGAATTTTATTTTATTTTCTAGGACTTTTTTTAGTTTTGGCGGAATTATTTAAAAAAATGCGCCAAGGCCTAGCTGGGCTGAAGCCCAGCGCCGGCCCACCTCGCCCCGCGCCGCCGTCTCTTAGCGGGAGACCGCCGCCAAACCGGAGTCCGGCTCGGACTCCGTTTCCCGCGCCGTGCCCCCTTCCCAAGGCACCACTCCCTCCTTAAAAGTCGCGCCCCGCCACCCTGGGAGCCGCTGACCCCGCCGCCGCAAGCCGCCCCGCCGCCCGTCGCTGCTGCCGCGCCGCCTCGCCGTGAGCCGCCACCGCCGCCCCGCGTTGTGCCGCCCCTCGCCAGAGCCGTCGTCGTGCCGGACCTCCCCAGAGGTTAGCGCCGTTCGTTTTTTTTAGAAAACCGATTCGGTTTTTGTTAGAAAACCCTACTCGCTTTTTTCGGTTTTTCTTTTTAGCGGATGTTCGTCCGGATGTTCGTTTTAACGAACTGTTTTCATCCGTTAGTTACAAATAACGAATGCTCGTTCGTTAGCCTGTTCGTCAGTTTTCTTTTATTGGATTCATCCGCGATTATTTCTGATCGCGATTTCTGATCCGATTTTCGTTCTAGTTTAACTTTTCGCTCGTTAGTTGGAATCGGGCGATTCAAGCGCCTAGATCTTCGTCTCGAGACTCTCTTTTCGTTTAACCAACTTGCACAAGTTTTTTCTACTGTAAAATTTGACCTAGGTCCAGATTAGTAAACGGATCTTGTTTCTTTCGCCGTTTGAGTTTTGTTGCTCCGTTTGATTCGATTCTTTTTGCAAACCGGAGTTCTTAAGTTGAACTTTCTAGTTAGATCTTCTTATTTGATATTTACCCTTGTTTTCTTTGCTTGATTGCTTATGTATGCTATTGTTTGTTTGCGATAGAACACCCCGAGTGCGAAGCGTGCTACTACGCATCCTTAGGTTTTCTGGATCATCAACCAGGCAAGTAACACTTTGATCATACCCCTTTATCACCCAGTTTTTATGCATTAGATCCAATCCTCAAACATTGCATGGTTAGGATGTCATTAACATGTGGGTTGGGAAGTAGTTGATGAGGTAGAACCTATTACCATGTTACATTCAAACCCTTGGGAGTTACTTCTTCGCGTTGCTTATATTGTTATGCTATGCTCATAGACGTGGTTTGGGTGAGTGAAATCCATGACAGATGTGAGATTGATAATTAATGGTTCAACTTAAGGTGGCAACTTGAATACACATCTGGGTGGACTGAGGCACCTGGAGTACCCAGTGTTGCCTGTATTTTTTGGAAAACCCGGAGTACCCATGTGATCTTCCTATGGACCGCCACCCAGGCTCAAAGGGAAGTGAGATTATTCATGCTAGAAACTTCTGTGTGCAGCCACAAGCTATTATGGGTTCTGGCATAGTTGAGTAAGTTATGTGAAGCTCTTGAAGAGGTGGATCAGCAGGTAGTGGGATTGTAGGTTTGGTATGGTCTGCCCGGAGTAGAGAGTTAATGTTTCTGAAAGACTGTGTCTTGGTCATCCGTTTCTCAAACACCATGTAGTGCGAGAAATTCAACGGAGGAGATCAAGTCTTGTGGGGAAAAGTGTGCAAATCTCTGCAAAGTGTATAAACTAATCATGGTTAGCCGTGTCCCCGGTTATGGACAATCTTGAGTATCTAGTACTTGGAGTATCTTAAGTATCTCATCACTCTAAATTAATATTGTTGGGTTGATAATTACCTTAATTGGGATTGAGTTGGAGGAACCTTCTCAATGATGTTTCAACTACCATGATAGTTAAATTAAAAATCTATTCCTTTGTTGTAGGAAAAATTGGCTTTTCGCAAAACTATAACCATAGAGCTTTCCACCAGCCAAATATGCATGTAGTGATAACATTATTCTGTTCTTGCTCTACTGTGTTATTTTGCCAGCATATTCCATGTGCTGACCCATTTTCGGGCTGCAACATATTATGTTGCAGACTTTTCAGACGAGGAGTAAGGTTCGTTAGGTCATTGCCGTGTAGCTCAGCTATGCCGTTGGAGTTGATGGACTCACTTTATCTTCCAAGCCTTCCGCTGTCATCGTATTAGATGGCCTTAAGCCATATTTATTGTAATAAGTTCTCTTTGGAGGCTTTCAATGTAATAAGTGTGTGATTGCTACTCTGTTATAAATCCTCGAGTACTGTGTTTGTCAGCATTACCGATCCAGGGATGACACTGAAGCACAGAGACTTGACCGTTTGAGGTCGGGTCGCTACAAGATGGTATCAGAGCACATGCTGAGTGTAGGACACGACCACTAAGCCAAAGCCATAGATCACTATTCTCTTCTCATTTCTGACTCCTCTCCATTTTCTACTCTTCAGGATGGCGGATGCAAGGAACAAGTTTGCACAACCGGAGGAAGAATCAACTTTCGGACGACACCTAAAGGAAGTCACTAGGTACCTGAATATAGGAATACCAAGCTTCACCAGGACCTACAACGCCACTTTACCAGAAGAGGAGCGATGGATGATTCAAGTTCAAGTTCCAGGAAGGACCTTCACGCGAGTCACTAAACCCATAGAGTTTTCCTTCGATGCACCAACCCGGAGTTTAGGAAAGAGTATGGCAGCTCACATCACCATGGGACGCATTGGAGAAGTTTATCAAAAGGAGCTTAAAGACACTCTCTACCAGATTTGTGGGCACCGAGATGAGCAATGGGAGATGATCAGCACCAGAAAGGATAGATCAATTGCAGCTTTCATCCAGGAACTAAACCAACACATTCGACGCCAGGAGAATCAGATGTGCGCAGGCATGATATATCTGAAGAAGGCAATGACTAGGAGTGCAGAACTGGAGGAAGAACTCAAGGCTACCCGTGAAGATTATGAGGAGAAAATTGTCGTGCTAGTGGAAAAGAATGACGACCTGATTAAGAAGATCGGAATATTCATGGGAGACCCCACACCAGTAGAAGAAGACGAAGAACCCAAGGAGATTCGCCCGGAAGTCTACATCATCATCGACGACACTGACTCTGACCTAAGCGATGATGACTTTGAAGACGAAGCTGGAGCAGATATCATGGAGTCTGCAACCGAGGAATATTTCTAGTAGACCACCACATCAGTAGTAGTATTCCACCATCTAAATAGAGTAGTCCGAGCACTTTTGCGATAGTTAGACCGATTGTATGACTTGATTGATTGATTGAGTGAAATGTTTGTGTTTGTCTCATGTGCATATGGGTAGTGCTTTCTCATTAGACCTCATTATATTCTAATCTCTCCCCCCTAACCCATCAGATGCCTCCGAGACGTGACCCCGGATTTGCATTCCCACCGGAGCTCACTCAGTTGATCCAGCAGCAGAATACCCTGATGCAGTTGTTAGTTCAGAACCAAGGCAACAACAATAACAATAATCCACACCACCAGTTGACAACTTAGCCCATTTTCTGAGGTTGCCGCCGCCGGTGTTTTCCAGTAGCACCGAGCCTATAGTAGCAGATGATTGGCTCCGCGGGATTGGAAGGGAGTTAACCACTGCAGGATGTACTGGTGCTGAGAAGGTGCGTTTTGCCGCACATCGGTTGGATGGACCTGCAGCATCATGGTGGGAGAATTACACTGTCACCTACCCTATAGCCACGGTGACATGGGACCAATTTCAGCAAGCTTTCCGTACAGCCCATGTCTCCACTAGAGCAATGAGTATGAAGAAGCGTGAGTTTCGCAACTTACGCCAGGGGAACCGTACTGTGGCTCAATACGTGGATGAGTTTAGCAAGTTATCTCGCTATGCCCCTGATGATGTGGCCACAGATGCCGCAAAGCAGGAGAAGTTTATGGAAGGGCTGAATGATGAGATGAGTATGCAGTTGATGGTGGCAACATTCACCAACTACCAGGAGTTAGTAGATAAGGCTCTTATGATTGAAGGGAAGCAACAGCAGATTGAGAGCCGTAAGAGGAAGTGTGGACAAGGGAGATATACCTCAGGAGCTCAGCAGAAGCCTCGCCTAACCCCGAACTCGGGAGGACTTGTTCATAACCATGGAGGCCACACCCATAATGGAGGAAGTAACCATAATCATACTGGCACAAGGAATGGGAATGGGAATTGAGCAAGCAACAATCAGAACCGCCCAAATCCAGCCACACCCACCAAGAGGGACCTAAGCCATGTTACTTGTTTCAAGTGCAGGAAGACTGGACACTATGCCACGGAGTGCCCTAAAGGGAAGAATGGAAACGGAAACGGGAGCGTTGGGAAGAAGCCCAATCCATTCAACAAAGGACAAGTGAACCACGTTAACATGGAGGAGGTTGAAGAGCAGCCAGACGCGGTTATAGGTAAGTTTTTGGTTAAGTCATTTACCGCTCTTGTTCTTTT
This sequence comes from Triticum aestivum, assembly GCF_018294505.1. Lineage (NCBI taxonomy): Eukaryota > Viridiplantae > Streptophyta > Magnoliopsida > Poales > Poaceae > Triticum > Triticum aestivum. The sequence continues at coordinate 587,718,484 of NC_057806.1, read as the reverse complement.
GATACTGGTGCATCACATTCATACATATCAAGGGAATTCGTGGATAAGTTTAAACTACCGACCCAAACCCTTAGACCCCTCTGTTAGTAAGTTCACCTGGAGCAGAGTATATGGCTAGTCGATGGTGCGACCAGATACCCTTAACCATTGGTAGCCATGTTTTTTCGTCCGACCTAATTATCTTGGAGTCACAAGGATTGGATGTGATATTAGGAATGGACTGGATGTCAAAGTTAGGAGGAAACATTGACTGTGTTAGTAAGTCAATTTGTCTCACCACCCCGGAGGGAAAAAGGATCAAGTATATATCTAGGCATGCGCCAAGAAGTAGCCAAGTAAATACCCTCATGGGAGTTGTTCAGGAGGAAGTGCCTGTAGTAAAGGATTACCCGGATGTTTTCCCAGAGGAGTTACCAGGCATGCCACCAGATCGAGATATTGAGTTTTTGATAGAACTATTGCCAGGCACATGGCCAATATCCAAGAGACCCTATAGGATGCCCGCGAATGATCTAGAAGAGATTAAGAAACATATCAAGGAGTTATTGGAGAAATGATACATTCAACGGAGTTCATCACCATGGGGAGCTCTAGTGCTCTTGGTTGAGAAGAAGGATAAATCCCTAAGAATGGTTGTTGATTATCGAGCCTTGAATTAAGTGACGATTAAGAACAAGTACCCATTGCCGATGATCAATGATCTGCTTGACCAGCTGCAAGGAGCTAAGGTGTTTTCGAAGATCGATCTACGATCAGGATATCATCAGTTGAAGATACGAGAGAAGGATATACCAAAGACAGCCTTCACCACACGGTACAGGCTATACGAATATACGGTCATGTCATTTGGACTGACTAACGCCCCTGCCTATTTCATGAGCATGATGAACAAAGTGTTCATGGAATATTTGGATAAGTTTGTTGTGGTGTTCATTGATGACATAATGGTATATTCAAAGAATGAAGAGGAACACAAGGAGCATTTGCATTTAGTTCTCGAGAAACTCAGGGAACTTCAGTTATATCCCAAGTTCAGCAAATGCGAGTTTTGGTTGAAAGAAGTCGGATTCCTTGGACATGTTATATTAGGAGAAGGTATAGCAGTAGATCCCACCAAGGTTCAGTCAGTCACTGAATGGTTGGCACCCACTTCAGCTAGCGAGATCCGCAGTTTTCTTGGACTCGCACGATACTACCGTAGATTCATTGAGAATTTTTCAAAGACTGCAAAGCCCATGACAGAATTATTGAAGAAGGATACCAAGCTTAAATGGATGGAAGATTGCGAGGCAAGTTTCCAGGAGCTGAAGAAATGTTTGACTACAGCCCCAGTGCTGACACTGCCGGATATACATAAGGATTTTCAAGTGTATTGCGACGCCTCTCGCTTAGGACTTGGAAGTGTGCTTATGCAGGATGGAAGAGTTGTTTCATATGCCTCGCGACAACTAAAACCACACGATTTGAATTATGCCACGCATGATTTGGAGCTGGCTACCGTAGTGCATGCGTTGAAGACTTGGAGACATTACCTTTTTGGAAACCATTGTGATGTGTACACAGATCATAAGAGTTTGAAGTACATTTTCACCCAGAAGGAACTGAACCTTAGGCAGAGAAGATGGTTGGAGCTTATAAAGGATTATGACATGAAGCTTCATTATCATCCCGGAAAGGCCAATGTCATAGCAGACGCTTTGAGCCGGAAGAGCTATGCTAATACCCTAATAAGCACAGGATTGCCGAAGGAGTTAGCCGAGGATCTCGGGGAACTTCGATTGGAGATTGTTCCTAGAGGTTTTGTTGCAACAATGGAGGTGCAGTCTACATTGTTGGGAAAGATTAGAGAAGCTCAGAAGGATGACAAAGAGATTGCCGAGATAAAAGAGAAAATGAGCGAAGGAAAAGCCAAAGGTTTTCGTGAGGATGAGCATGACACCTTGTGGTTTGAGGACCGTGTTTATGTGCCCAATAACACAGAGATCAGGAAGTTAATACTTCAGGAGGCACATGACTCACCATACTCGATACACCCCAGAAACACCGAGATGTATTTGGATTTGAAGGAACGTTTCTGGTGGACAGGGATGAAGAAGGATATCGCCGAGTATGTGGCTCTATGTGATGTATGTTAGAGAGTGAAGGCAAAGCATCAAAAGCCAGCAGGATTGTTACAGCCTATGCCGATACCCGAATGGAAGTGGGATAAACTTGGCATGGATTTTATCACCGGATTGCCCAGGACCAAATCAGGATATGATTCTATATGGGTAGTAGTTGACCGTTTGACCAAAGTGGCACATGTTATCCCAGTGAAAACAACTTATACCAGTGCAAAGTTGGCCAAGATATATATGACCAGGATTGTATGTCTGCATGGATGTAAGTGCATCTAGTGCCCCTTAGTGATTTTGGTGTATTGAAGACTTATAGGTTAAGGGACTAATGCATTTGTGAGTGTACACAGGTCTATAAGTATATGAGGAGTTTGATATTTACAGAGAAAGTCGACCCCTAAAAATGAAGTTCTTCGACTGAAGACTTTGGATTTCTGAAGACTTTCTAAAGACTTTGAAAGTGAAGAAATTGGTGTGACCTTGAAGACTTGGTATTCATTCGGTTAACATGAAGCGTGAAGACTTTTGTTTTCGTAATTTCATTTTCTCTTTCTTGAGTCATAGGAAACACCGTACTGTTAAAGGGGGTCGAGGAAATACTAAGGAAAAATTTCCATGTGATGCTCAACTCAAAATCCTACACCTACCAATCCCTTCGAGTGAAGCCATTGGAAATCTCATACAGTCCAGCCATATTCTTCAGTGACAGAGACGAAGCTCTTCTGGTCTCTGAGGAATTTGTTCTGACTGAGGAGTTAGGGATTTGCCTGTGCGGATTACCTACACAGTGAGGAACATGATAGCCCTGAGGATTTTGCTACTCAAAATTCCGACCGTTGTTGTGCTATGAGCCAGCTATCCCAAAATATATATCCACCTAACGGTCATATCATTGAAGGGCATTTATGTCTTATCATGTCGGGCTGCTCCCTAGGCTATAAATAGCCGCCCCCTACAACCACTAGATGGTTGGCTGCTCCGAGAGAAACTGACACTTGTCATTTGAGAGCAACCCATCCTCCGAGGACTTTGAGAAAAAATCATCAAGTGAGGAAAACCCAAACCCAAACACCTACAAACCCCAAGTGATTGAGCATCACTGAAGAGATTGATCCTGTGTGGATCGGACGCTTGTTACCTTTGAAGACTGTGCTTCTTCCAGACGGTTAGGTGTCATGGTCTAGAGCATCCAAGAGGAATTGTGGATTGCCGAATGACCAAGTTTGTGAAGGTTCGGAAGTCACCTGAAGACTTACCATGAGTGATTGGGCGAGGTCTGTGTGACCTTAGTTCAAGGAGAATACGGTGAGGACATGGTGTCCTGAGCTGCGTGTTCATGACTAGGTGTCCGGGATTGTGTGTCCTCGAGTTTAAATACTCAGCCGCTCCAACCAGATGTACAACTGAGACAGCAGTTGGAACTGGTTTACCAAATCATTGTCTTCACCAAGCTTACTGGTTCTATTTCCTCAACTCTTTCATTTCCTCATAACTGTGTTGTGTTATTGTTCATATTTGTGCTTGGAGACTTTGACTGAAGATTTTCTCAATTTCCACAGTTCAATTTCTTCACTCTGTTTGTCTTCATCCTGTGTTTTCCTGTGCTTACGATTTCTATACTATGTGCCTGTCTTCATTTCGTCATGATGACTATGCTTGTGTTCTGTTATGTTTACTTTTGAGTACTTATTCCGCTGCTAGGAGTTCTTCGCTAAGGAATTTCCTCACCTGCAAATTCCTCAGTGAGGAATTCATAAAAATCACCTATTCACCCCCCTCTAGTCGATATAACGCACTTTCAATTGGTATCAGAGCAAGGTACTCCCTTGTTCTATGTGATTTTGGTTTAACCGCCTAGAGTTTAGTTATGTCGACCACAGGTATGAAGAAAGTGACATGCCCCATCTTTGACGGTCACGGGTATCCCATGTGGAAGGCCATGATGAAGAAGCGCCTCATGGCAATGAACATCGAGCTATGGACCGTCACTGAGATTGGTCTGACCGATCTGTGCAAGATGGCGGAAGCATATGACATTTGCAAGTACACTCTTCTCAACCTCACGGCGAAGGATGTCATCTGGTCCAGTCTGTCTCAAAATCAGTTCAGGAATATCATGCATCTCGATCATGCAAAGCTTATCTGGGACCGTCTCTCTGAGGTCTATGAAGGTCATCGTACCTGTCATGATCCTTGGTTTGAGGACTTCAAGGAATCTCTTAGAGCGATGACATTCGAACCAGAATCATCATCTTCTGCATCATGCCTTATGGCAAAAGATGCTAAGGTAACTGAATGCTACCTATCCGAGTCTAGTGATGATGAATCTGATGATGAATTTGGACCCAGCTATGTCAAACTTGCTTCCCTTGCCACTAAACAACAAAGAGCTTTGGAAAAAGTTCAATACATGCTAAATAAGAGCGATGATATGTTGGGTGAAGAAATGGATCGGTCAAAAGCTTTGGATGAAAGTCTTCAGAGACTTCATACTAAGTATGACACCCTTCAAGATCATCATAACACTCTCTTATCTGATCATGAGAAGCTTTCTTATGAATTTCTTCAAAGAAAGCAAGACCTTGAAAAGCTAAGAGTGAGTTATGAAGATCTTCAGAAGGAGCGATTCATTACTTGCTCAACAAATCAGTGCTTCTCAGGAAGAATTTGTTCCTCCTTGTTTGAAATGCATTGAACGTGAATCTGCTAATTCTTCACCTGAATGTTCAAATGCTTCTAATGCTACAAATTCTTCACCTGCCTCTGCTATCACTAATTCCTCATCTGAGGACATTGCTAGTATCACTGACGATGCAGGGCTGAAGGAATTGTACATGACAGGCATGTACAAAAGTCTCAAAGGGCATCAGACTCTTTGTGATGTGCTTAAAAAGCAGATCCTCAACATGAACCCTATGAAAGAGGGTATTGCCTTTGAGAGGAAACTCAATGCTGATGGTACATATTGGAAGCCTGAGTAGTACCCCAAAACTACATGGGTTGCTGCAAAGGGACCTCCAGTTGATCCATCTAACTTATCTGGATTTGCATGTGAATTTCCTCATTCTGATGATGAGTCATTTGACTCCAACTATAAACTGTTCAAAAATCAGAATGGTGAAGTATTTGCTAGATATGTTGGCACTAACTACAGGAATGGTCCCCTTATGAAGAACATCTGGGTTCCAAAAAGGTGCTTTGAAAGTCTTCAGGTGAATGTCCTCAGGACACCACCTATGAAGAATAGGAACCCCAGATCAAATTCTTCATATGGACCAAATTCCTCAAAACGATCAAAGTCCTCACATGAATATCATCGTGCTAACAACTCTGTTTCGCAGGGAAGAACTAAGGGCTATGAATATGAGCATTATTCTTCTAATCATCATGTTTCTAATCATCATGTTCATAAGTCCTCGAATAATTTCTCTGCTTATTCATATGCTTATCCTAACTCCTCTTATGTGAAACGAAATGGACTGGCTTCTATGCCATCTTTCTCGTATGGAGCTCGCAGAATGATGAACTCTTTGCCACCCCTTCAGATGTGGGTGGTGAAGAAAAAGAACCAATCTCTTCTACAGGGTCAGGACTCCAGACGTACGTAATCGTCTGAAAAATTTGCTGGAGACCTGAGTATGCTTGAAAGGACGCAGGCTAATCATGAAGAAATGAACTTTCATTTCTCACGTCCTCATACTGCTTTATCTGTTCTTTTGCTTGATGAAATTGATCTGATGAATTGATGTCATATTCTTCACTGATGAAGTATATGAGTTCGTAAGTTGCACTAATTCATCTGCAAGATGATCAACCCGAAGCCACTGAGTGGGTCCTCGATAGTGGATGTACAAATCACATGACTGGTGACAAGAATCTATTGATGGATGCTCCATTATCTCCATCGCATCTGAAGCATATCATCTTTTCCGACAAAGGCAAAAGTCAGGTATTGGGTCTAGGTAAGGTTGCGATCACAAAGGATCGACACATGGACAAATTCATGCTTGGTGAGTCCTTAGGATACAACCTCATGTCTGTCTCAATGCTTTGCGATCTTGATATGGTTGTTGTCTTTGGCAAGTACCGTTGTGTTGTGCTTATGGAAGCTGACAATTCCAAAGTCTTCGAAGGCTTTAGGAGAGGAGACTTGTATATTGTTGATTTCTCTATAGGACCACAACCAGTCGTGTGCCTACTTGCAAAAGCTTCAGAAGGCTGGCTCTGGCATCGATGACTTGGTCATGCAGGCATGATGAATTTGCACACGCTTGCGAAGAAGAAGCATGTCATTGGCATTGAGAATGTCAAATTCCTCAAGGATCACTTATGCGGAGCCTGTGAAGCTGGAAAGATGACCAAGGCCAAGCATCCAGCGAAGACAATCATGACTACCACTCGACCATTTGAATTGCTTCATATGGATATTTTTGGCCCTAATCATTATTCTGTTGTTACAAACGATGCATCTCTATATGGCTTTGTTATTGTTGATGATTACTCTCGATACACATGGGTACACATTGTTATTACAAACATGAAGTGCAGGAAGTCTTCAAATGATTTTCCTCGAGGGCTTCAACCAACTTTGGTGTGAAGATCAAGCACATTAGAAGTGACAATGGAACCGAGTTCAAGAATTCTGGTCTAGATGACTATCTTGATGAACTTGGTATTAATCATGAGTTATCTGCTCCTTATACTCCTCAGCAGAACGACGTCGTGGAGCGCAAGAGCAGGACTCTTGCTGAGATGGCTTGCACTATGCTTGATGAATACAAAACGCCTCGTCATTTATGGATGGAGGCAATTGATATTGCGTGCCACATCATCAACAGAGTATATCTTCACAAATTCGTCAAGAAGACTGCCTATGAACTCCTCACTGACAAGAAACCCAATGTAAGTTATTTCAAAGTCTTCGGTGCTAAATGTTGGATTAGGGATCCTCATCACAACTCAAAATTTGCACCGAAAGCACATGAAGGTTTTATGCTTGGCTACGGAAAGGACTCGCACACCTACAGAGTCTTCAACAACGTTCTTCACAAGGTTGTTGAAACTGTAGATGTGCGGTTCGATGAAACTAATGGCTCGCAAAGAGAGCACCTGCCTACTATGATAGATGAACCAGCACCTGAGGAAACTATCAAGTTCAAGGCTACTAAGGATGTCATTCCTACTGAAGAATCTGCTGAAGAATTCATTCCAGAACATGAAGAACATCGAGCTAATGCACCTGAGAAAATACTGAAGAAAATATTGCTGAAGAGAATGCTGATCAAATTCCTCAACGACAACCAGCTCATCCTCGCATTGCAAAAGAAGTGCAAGTTGAAAAGATCATCAATGACATCAAAGCGCCAGGTCCTCTCACACACTCAAAACCTTCACATTTATCTTAATTTTGTGAGCACTATGCTTTTGTCTCTATCACAGAGCCCACTAAGGTAGATGAAGCATTTCTGGAGCCTGAGTGGATTCAGGCCATGCAAGAAGAATTACATCAGTTCGAGCTCAACAATGTCCGGGAACTGGTCAAACGTCCAGATCCTCGCAAGCACAATATCATTGGCACAAAGTGGATCAACCGCAACTAGCAAGATGAAAATGGCCTTGTGGTGAGGAATAAGGCACGGCTTGTAGCTCAAGGCTACACACAGGTTGAAGGAATTGATTTCAATGAAACTTTTGCACCTGTTGCTAGACTTGAGGCTATTCGCATATTACTTGCTTATGCTAACCATCATGATATCACTTTATATCAAATGGATGTGAAAAGTGCATTCCTCAATGGTAAGCTTGAGGAAGAAGTATATGTTGCTCAACCCCCAGGTTTTGAAGATCCAAAGAATCCTGACAAAGTCTTTAGACTCAACAAGGCCCTCTATGGCCTCAAGCAGGCCCCACGGGCGTGGTATGATACCTTGAAGGAATTCTTCATGAAGAAAGGCTTCAAACCCGGTTCACTCGACCCTACTCTTTTCACTAAATCTTATGATGGTGAATTGTTTGTGTGCCAAGTATATGTTAATGATATTATCTTTGGTTGTACTGACCAACGTTATAGTGATGAATTTGCCTACATGATGAGTGAAGAATATCAAATGTCTATGATGGGAGAATTAAAATTCTTCTTAGGTCTTCAAATTCGTCAACAATGCAATGGCATATTCATATCTCAGGAGAAATACCTCAAGGATGTACTGAGGAAATTCGGCATGCAAGATTGCAAAGGCGTCAAAATTCCTATGCCCACAAATGGCCATCTGTGCACTGATGAAAATGCTATTGACTTCGATCATAAGGTATACCGCTCCATGATTGGTTCTTTATTGTACTTATGTGCATCTAGGCTAGATATAATGCTTAGTGTTTGCATGTGTGCCCGATTTCAAGCTACACCGAAGGAATCACACCATAAGGCTGTGAAGCATATTCTTTGATATCTAGCTCACACACCAACACTTGGATTATGGTACCCCAAGGGCTCGGCTTTTGATCTCATTGGATATTCTGACTCTGACTATGCTGGTGATTGTGTGGACCGCAAGTCAACATCTGGTACATGTCATTTCCTCGGACGATCTTTGGTCCGTTGGTCCTCGAAGAAACAGAACTGTGTATCACTATCTACTGCTGAAGCCGAGTATATTGCCGCTGGTTCTTGTTGTGCTCAATTGCTATTGATGAAGCAAACTCTCAAGGACTACGGCATCAACATGAAGAATGTTCCTCTCTTCTGTGACAATGAGAGTGCCATCAAGATTGCTCACAACCCAGTTCAGCACTCGAAGACTAAGCACATTTAGATTCGTCATCATTTTCTTCGTGATCATGCGTTGAAGGGCGACATTTCTATTGAGAATGTGAAGATTGAAGAACAGCTAGCCGATATCTTCACAAAGCCCTTGGATGAGAAGAGATTTAGCAAGTTGCGGTGTGAGCTAAATATCCTAGAATTTTCGAATGTTCTTTGAAAAGGACACTCATCCTAACACTTATGCAAAATTGATGACTTAGATGTGCAACACATGAAGAAACATTTTTCTTCAATCAATGAAGAATAACACTCTAAGTGTGAAGAAATTAACGAAGAATTTGATTCTCAGAACCCTGCAATAATTGTACGCGGTGTCTGAAATCATCATTCTTGTACGGTGGGTCACGCCACCACCAAAAGTAAAAATTCCTCAGTTGTTCAAATTCTTCAACTTTGCATTGTCTTCACTATTTCTGTCGTTTTTCTTCATTGGCTATATATATATATATATATATGAGTTTATGTCCTCTACAGCATTCACTTATGGCTACTTCTTCAAGTTGGTTTTTCTGCTAAGTGAATGTGATCGGACCCTTCCCCCTCTATGCTATACTAAACCCAATCTATTAACAAATTCTTCATGTGCATTCTATTTGAAACTCATTCAAAATCTTCACTGTGTCCTTGTCAGCTGAAGAAATTGCGAACGAAACTTTTAACTTATCTTATCCAATTTTCGCCTTTGCCGCTTAAACCGTTCTGCATCCCACGACATACTTATCCACTCACCCACGATCTAACATGATCTCCAGTTCTCAGTACATGGGTGACACATGTCATGCGAATGAGAAGGGTCAGGGGCACGTTCATCCAAATTCTTCGGGCGAACGGTTTTCACCATGGCTATAAATACCCCTCTCCGCTTCCTCACTTCTTTTACTCCGCTCGACCTCTCTCCAGCTCGAGCTTCTCAAACCCTAGCGCCGCCGCTACTTCATCGTCGCTGGTGAGGAAGAGCTTCACTGCCTCGACCTCATCGATGCCGTACTCGCGCCGGCCGTAGAAATCTTCACTCCGCCGCCGCCGTATTTGTCTTCCTCTGCCAAGTTAGGGCGTGGAAGATCCGCACTTACAAACTTCACATCTCCTCACTCCAGTTCATCGTGTTCTTTATTCAAGGTAATTAAAAGTTACTTTTACTGCCCTCGTTGATTCGAATGATTATCTACAAAATCTTCAAAGGTGTATTTCTTCATATCTTCACACACTAAAACACCTCTCATATCATTTGTTCTTGATTCATTTCTCTAAGCTGCGAATTTCTCTTCAAGATTCCTCAATTGTGCGGATTTCTGATATGTACAACTCTGGAACCTAGGACTAAGAACGCTTAGTGAAATTCTTCAAGACTTATCTGGTCAAATTCCTCAAACTTGTTCTTTATAAAACCTTTTGAGAATGCATATGACCTCTCCAAATTCCTCGCAACTATACTCTATTCACAGGTACTCATGTCAGTTACTGAATCTCTAGGTTCTCATCAACTTAACTCATTTGCAGCATTCCTCGAAGAAAAGCTGCATACTTCTTCAGAGAATTCAATTGTTCAGATTCCTCAACTAAAGAAAATGGCTGACGGTAAGAAGCCACAGAAAGGAGGAAAGAGGGCTGAGGTCAACACAGCGTTTGAGATCCCTGATGATATATATGCTAGGTACTGCACACCTCACGAGGAAGACAAAAATCAGTGCAAGGTGCGCATTCAGAAGATAGAGAGGAGATGGGCAAGAGAGTGGAGGGAGTACACGTATGTTACTCCCAAATACATGAAGAAATTCGCACTCAATCCTCCATGCCCAAGACCTCCATTGGCACCTGGCCAAATAGCTGATCCCACCAGCCTCAAGCGCGGTGTGGATTATCCTGATGAATGGGCAAAGCACCAAGCCAAGCTGGCCAGGCAAGCCAGAGAAGCAGTGAGGAAATTCAATGAAGACTCTACTGCTGCTGCTGCCACTGAGGCCTCTGCTGTCAAGCCGAAGAAGGCTATGTCAAAGAAGCCTGCGTGTAAGCCAAGTGCTTCACAAACAGTGCCCTCAAGGCCAAGTTCCTCAGCAATGCCCTCACGGCCAGAATCTTCAAAGCCATCAAGGCCAACTTCTCATGTTGCTCCTGTTCCTCCCAAATCCTCAGCTCCTCACAAGTCCTCAGCTGCTCCGACAAAGTCCTCTACACCTGTGCATCTCACCACGTGTCAAAGGACCACAGGAGTCTCAATTGCCTTAGGAGCTTCAGCTAGTTCCTCAGCTGCACCAAATTCTTCAATGGGACCCTCTCTACTGAAGACTAAGGCCGCTGCTGGACAAGGTCCTCGCCCAAGTCCTCAGAAGAAGCAGGTCGCCTTCCAAGTGCCGTCTGAAGAAGACGAAGATGATGATGATGAACTTGCTGAAATCATCAGAGATAGGCAAGTCAGGGCCGCTAGAGCCAAGGGAACAAATGTGCCACTGCTTTTGGATCCCAAGTTGATCCTCGAATATATTGATGTTGCCTGACTTCAAGCTGACTCCTGGCCAAAGTCACATGCTGACCCATTTCATTCAAGAAGAAAAATGGAAATTTGAGAAGGTCAGGCGGATCAAGAAAGCGCAGTACAAGAAGGAGCGCTATCTGAAGAAAAACGTTATCTCTATGATAACTGAAGAACTTGTCACTGTTCAAACTGAGATCAAGAAACTCATTGATGAATTTGACGCATACCGCGCTGACTGGCTTGGAGCCAGGGTGCGCTTTGTGAAACTTGCGGATAACTTCACCTCAAATGTTGCAGTCCCAACGCAACAGGAAGTTCCTTAGGCTGAAGCATCTGCTCAGCCAACTGAAGAACATGCCAGCACCGCTGATGAAAATCAGGCTGTTGAAGAAAATGTGAGTTCCAGGGCTGATGACTGCATTCCAGCCGCTGAAAAAATTGCCAGGGCATCCACTAGTGGTGCGCCTGAAGAAAATGAAGAAATCGGGACAAATGCATCAGTTGTGCCTGAAGAAAATCAACTAGATTCCTCTGCTCCTCCTGCACCTACACCAACTCCGATCCTTCCATCTGCATCAGATGTGAAGAAGACCAAGGCTGCAGAGCATGCAGCAGTGAAGAAAAGGAAAGCATCAGCTGCTTTAGATTCTTCAACTCCGAAGAAGATGAAGCCTATGACAAGTTCATTTGCAAATCCAATTGATGTTGTTCCAATCTCAACCATGCCATCGAAGGACCTTGTTCCTTTTGGTGAAGAATATGAGATCCCTAGCGGATCTGATGAAGAAAATCATTTTGATGCTTCGTCAGAGCAGATTGATGAAGAAATTGAAGTGGATGAGATCCATTCAACACCTGTCATTTCCTCGCCTCTGCCTCAGTTCACTGCTGAAGAAGCTGACGTTGAACAAATGGAAGATGAAGATGTGGACGTTGGCTGCTCCACACCGGAGATGACTGATGAATTCTAGGAAAGTCAGCATTCAAACACTCCAATGTTCACACCATTGCAGCAAATACCTCAGTCCCCCGCACAAACTGTTCAAATGGGCTCTGAAGAAACTCACCCCACTTCATGTGTATGTGAAGAAATTCCAGCCACTAGTGCTGAAGAAACTGCTGCTGCTGAACATCTGAAGATGCAGACTACCACTGAAGAGGAACCAGAAATTCCTCAGCCTGATGAACCTGTGATTGAGATTCCTGAGGTCGTGATGCAACTCACTAACACTCCTCTACCCAAGCCAAATGATCCATTCTCCAGGAAGCAAAAATTCAAGGCTGATGATTTCTTCGGCGAGCACGTATTCTTCGAAGACTACAACCCTTATAACTCTGCTCGCATTAGGAAGAGGTGTTTCTGGACAGCCAGCCAAGCCAATTTCTATTCCTCAGTGTTGTTCAACAAAAACAAAATCTTCTACCATGAGCACATTCCTCACGTGGATATGGAATCTCTGCCGTGCTTCATGCCAGTCCTCAGTGTTCTTCACAACGCTGGACTATTAAACTTCTGTTCTGACATCTGCGATTGGAATGAAGAACTGATTCTTCAATTTTATGCGACGATGCACATCACAGGAGACTGAAGATGTGAATTCATGGGTGCTGGACTGGTTGTCTGAGAACACTCACTACACAGCACCGGCTACTGAATTGCTTCGTGCCTTACCACTCAGTCCTCCCCTTGAAGAAGCTCGTTGCATTTACAGTGAACCTGAGCTTACAAATCACTACATGCAAGTTCTGATGAAACCTTTGAAGCCAGGTCAGGCCCCACGGACCAAATTCCTCGTGAAGGAATTACTATATGTGCCCAGAACTGTCTATCGCATTCTAACGAGGACAATGAGTCTCATCAAAGACCATGACTCATCTGATGAGCAAATTGTTGGCATCATGAAGAATCTGGTATTCAATATCGTTCATGGCATTCCTGTCAATTATCATGATTTCTTCATGAGGACTCTGGCAAATGTTGCACTTTCCCTATTTGAGCTGAAGCCTTATGCACCTTGGATTATGAGATTCCTTAGGACAAGATCTTCACTCAACTACAAAGCTGATTTTTAGAATCACCTCAGCTACTTGCCCCCGATTGAAGTCCTCAAGCAGACCTATTCGTCAGTTGATGAAAAGGGCAAGGCACCAGCTGTTATAGATGAAGGCTTTCATCCATTGGATGGACAGTTTCGCAAAGCTGCATCTTATTCCACCAATGATGACTCTGCCACACATGACTCTGTCAATGCACCCAAGTCTACTCCTCAAGCCACAGCTCCACGTGTGATGACTGACCGTGAGCTACTTCTTAGTCTTCACCAGAAGGTGGATCGAAATCATAAATGGGTTAAGCGTCAGTTTGGTTCATTTCTTCACTACATGACTGCTACGCACAATGCAGTGAAGAAAAACCATTACTACCTCCAAGAAGTTTTCGGTCGCACCTGGGCCATTCTGTCACATCTGAATGGTGAAGAAGATCTGAAGAAAATGGGTCTCAAGGAAGATTTTGACTGGTCTGCACCTCCACCGAAGAAATTCAAGAAGGTCAAGGTTCCTTCCTTGGTGGCCAGTTCATATTCTTCATCGCGCGACACCGATGAGAATGAAGACTTGGATGACACTGCGGCGGGCCCTTCCACAACAAACGACCCCAACAACGCTATCGCTCCTTCATCAACTTGATATTCTTCAGGGGTGTTAGTCCTCATATTCGATCCTTTTGGTCATTTGATGACAAAGGGGGAGAATTTTGAGTTAGTCTTCAAGTGGGTCTTTCTATATGGGTGTTTTTTTGTTAAGTTACAACTCTCGTTCTTCTGAGACTTTATTGGATCGAGTTGTAAACTTAAACCCGATGGTGCTCTGATACTTTTAATTTGTTTTTCTGCATGCTTATTCCTCATATATGCTAGTGCACGCATGCTGAATTACATCAGTCACCATATTTCATCATGCATTTCAAATTCTTCATTATGATATGTCAAATGCGTGTATGAATTACAAGATATAGGGGGAGATCTCCATGATTCTACTCTTCAAGTGTGCAATGCTTCAAAAGAAAATACCTCACCATGCACATATTCACGGGGAGTTCTTCTATATCTTGCAATCAAATTCCTCAATATCAGTATTTACACTTCATATGTTTATCCCCGTTGAAAACTTAACCTATATTGTCATCAATCACCAAAAAGGGGGAGATTGTAAGTGCATCTAGTGCCCTTAGTGATTTTGGTGTATTGAAGACTTATAGGTTAAGGGACTAATGCGTTTGTGAGTGTACACAGGTCTATAAGTATATGAGGAGTTTGATATTTACAAAGAAAGTCGGCCCCTAAAAATGAAGTTCCTCGACTGAAGACTTTTGATTTCTGAAGACTTTTTGAATACTCTGAAAGTGAAGAAATTGGTGTGACCTTGAAGACTTGGTATTCATTCGGTTAACATGAAGCGTGAAGACTTTTGTTTTCATAGTTTCATTTTCTCTTTCTTGAGTCATAGGAAACACCGTACTATTAAAGGGGGTCGAGGAAATACTAAGGAAAAATTTCCATGTGATGCTCAACTCAAAATCCTACACCTACCAATCCCTTCGAGTGAAGCCATTGGAAATCTCATACAGTCCAGTCATATTCTTCAGTGACAGAGACGAAGTTCTTCTGGTCTCTGAGGAATTTGTTCTGACTGAGGAGTTAGGAATTCGCCAGTGCGGATTACCTACACAGTGAGGAACATGATAGCCCTGAGGATTTTGCTACTCAAAATTCCGACCGTTGCTATGCTATGAGCCAGCTGTCCCAAAATATCTATCCACCTAACGGTCATATCACTGAAGGGCATTTATGTCTTATCATGTCGTGCTGCTCCCTAGGGTATAAATAGCCGCCTCCTATAACCACTAGATGGTTGGCTGCTCCGAGAGAAACTGACACTTGTCATTTGAGACCAACCCATCCTCTGAGGACTTTGAGCAAAAATCATCAAGTGAGGAAAACCCAAACCCAAACACCTACAAACCCCAAGTGATTGAGCATCACTGAAGAGATTGATCCTGCGTGGATCTGACGCTTGTTACCTTTGAAGACCGTGCTTCTTCCAGACGGTTAGGCATCATGGTCTAGAGCATCCAAGAGGAATTGTGGATCGCCGAGTGACCAAGTTTGTGAAGGTTAGGAAGTCACCTGAAGACTTACCACGAGTGATTGGGCGAGGTCTGTGTGACCTTAGTTCAAGGAGAATACGGTGAGGACTTGGTGTCCTGAGCTGCGTGTTCAGGACTGGGTGTCCGGGACTGTGTTTCCTCGAGTTTAAATACTCAGCCGCTCCAACCAGATGTACAACTGAGACAACAGTTGGAACTGGTCTACCAGATCATTGTCTTCACCAAGCTTACTGGTTCTATTTCCTCAACTCTTTCATTTCCTCATAATTGTGTTGTGTGATTGTTCATATATGTGCTTGAAGACTTTGACTGAAGATTTTCTCAATTTCCTCAGTTCAATTCTTCACTCTGTTTGTCTTCATCCTGTGTTTTCCTGTGCTTACGCTTTCTGTACTCTGTGCCTGTCTTCATTTCATCATGATGACTATGCTTGTGTTCTGTTATGTTTACTTTTGAGTACTTATTCCGCTGCTAGGAGTTCTTCGCTAAGGAATTTCCTCACCTGCAAATTCCTTAGTGAAGAATTCATAAAAATCTCCTATTCACCCCCCCTCTAGTCGATATAACGCACTTTCAATGGAGTTCCGAGGACCATCGTATCGGATAGAGGGACACAGTTTACCTCAAAGTTTTGGCATTAGCTGCATCAGACTTTGGGAACAAGATTGGAGTTCAGTACAGCATTTCACCCGCAAACGGATGGATAGACCAAGAGAATCAATCAGATTCTAGAGGACATGTTGAGAGCCTGTGCGCTAGATTATGGATCTAGTTGGGATGACAATCTGCCTTACGCAGAGTTCTCATACAATAATAGTTACCAAGCCAGTTTGAAGATGGCACCATTTGAATCCCTGTATGGGCAAAGGTGCAGAACACCGTTGATGTGGGATGAAGTCGGAGACCGACAGTTGTTTGGACCAAACTTGATCAAAGAGTCTGAGAAGAAGGTTAAACTGATCCGGGATAGAATGAAGATAGCTCAGTCCAGACAGAAGAGTTATGCAGATTCGAAATGCAAGGAGGTAACCTATGAAATTGGAGATCGAGCATATCTGCGAGTATCGCCTTTGCGAGGAGTGAAATGTTTTGGAGTTAAGGGAAAGTTAGTCCCGAGATTTGTAGGACCATATCGTGTTTGGAACGGATGGGAGAAGTTGCCTACAAGTTGGAGTTACCTGAAGGACTGTCAGGAGTTCCCGATGTGTTTCACGTTTCCCAGTTGAAGAAGTGTCATGCTGAGATGGCCGATATACCGCTAAGAGATACCGTACCCTTGGAGGTGATTCAGCTGAACAATGACTTGACTTATGAGGAGAAGCCAGTCAAGATTTTGGAGTTTGCCAGTCGAGTCGCCCGCAGCAAGGTCATCAAGTTTTGCAGAGTTCAGTGGGGCCACCATACCGAGGACGAAGCCACATGGGAACGAGAGGATGATCTCCGCAAGGACCACCCACACCTATTTTCTAGCCAACCAGAATCTCGAGGGCGAGATTCATCTTAAGGGGGGTAGGTTTGTAACATCCCAAATTTTCAATTTGGAATATTATACATAGATCATTCTTGCATATCATGTTTTATTGCATTTCATCTCGCGATCCTTGAAATCCTAAGCAACTCAAGGACCCTTGGAGAGAGTTGGGGATTTCCCTGGTTTTCAAATTTGATTTTATCAAATTTCGAAACGAGGATTTTGGTTTTAATTATTTTTGTCTCCGAAAATATTTCATATTAATATATGAGAGGAGATAATATGACTTCTCCAAAATAAATGAAATATTGGAGGAAAAATATTAAAATCAATTTTTTTGCTTTTATTCGGATTTTATTGCAATTTTATTTGAATTAGAAAAATTGCACGTTTTCAAAATTTGCATTTTAGGGCCAAGAAAATGTTCATCTCATTCTAAATATTTTATTTAGACGGAGAACATTTGTTTTGGCATTTTTAGAATTTTATTTTATTTTCTAGGATTTTTTTTAGTTTCGGCGGAATTATTAAAAAAACGCACCAAAGCCTAGTTGGGCCGAAGCCCAGCGCCGGCCCACCTCGCCCCGCGCCGCCGTTGTGATGGCCTGGCTTATTAGGGATGATAGACTACTCATATAAATAAGGAATTCCTTCTTTTCCAGGAGCCCATTCGAACAGAACTCCAAAGTTAAGCGTGCTCAGCTTGGAGTAGTGTCAGCATGGGTGACCGATCGGGAAGTTGCTCCCAGGTACGCATGAGTGAGGACAAAGTGCGCAGAAAAGACTAGTATTGATCTGTGGGGCCAGTCCACCGACGGGTGTGTCCGGGGCATTACAAGTTGGTATCAGAGCCGACCCTCGCGGTTACACGGATGGTTGCGGACAGGTGCGTGGTCATGTTGTTCATGACGTTTGTGACCCGTCGTGGCACACGGCATGGCACATGTACTGGACTGGAAGCACAGACATTTGTGCCAAGAGGGAACGTTCCTGTGGCCTGACGAGGACGTCTGTTCCTCTGAGTGGGGGTGTATGTGATGGCCTGGCTTATTAGGGATGATAGACTACTCATATAAATAAGGAATTCCTTCTTTTTCGGGAGCCCATTCGAACAGAACTCCAAAGTTAAGCGTGCTTAGCTTGGAGTAGTGTCAGGATGGGTGACCGATCGGGAAGTTGCTCCCGGGTACGCATGAGTGAGGACAAAGTGCGCAGAAAAGACTAGTATTGATCTGTGGGGCCAGTCTAGATCCCGCCAGGAGTAACGACCACCGGCGGGTGTGTCCGGGGTGTTACAGCCGTCTCCTAGTGGGAGACCGCCGCCGAACCGGAGTCCGGCTCAGACTCTGTTTCCCCGCGCCGTGCCCACTCCCCCAAGGCACCACCCCCCTCCTTAAAAGCCGCACCCCGCCGCCCTGGGAGCCGCCGACCCCGCCGCCGCAAGCCGCCCCGTCGCCCGTCGCCACTGCCGCGCCGCCTCGCCGCCCTTTGCCTGCAGCCGCGCCGCCCCTCGCCGTGAGCCGCCGCCGCCGCCCCGCGTTGCGCCGCCCCTTGCCAGAGCCGCCGCCGTGCCGGACCTCGCGGAGGTTAGCGCCGTTCATTTTTTTTAGAAAATCGGTTCAGGTTTTCGTTAGAAAACCCCAGTCATTTTTTCGGTTTTTCTTTTTAGCGGACGTTCGTTTTAATGAACGGTTTTTGTCCGTTAGTTACAGATAATGAACGCCCATTCGTTGGCCTATTCGTCAGTTTTCTTTTATCGGATTAATCCCTGATTATTTTTTATCGCGATTTCTGATCCAATTTTCGTTCTAGTTTATCTTTTCGCTCGTTAGTCGGAATAAGGCGATTCAAGCGCCTAGATCTTCGTCTTGAGACCCTCTTTTCGTTTAACCAACTTGCACAAGTTTTTGCTACTGTAAAATTTGACCTAGGTCCATATTAGTAAACGGATCTTGTTTCTTTCGCTGTTTGAGTTTCGTTGCTCCGTTTGATTCGATTCTTTTTGCAAACCGGAGTTCTTAAGTTGAACTTTCTGGTTAGATCTTCTTATTTGAGATTTATCCGTGTTTTCTTTGCTTGATTGCTTATGTATGCTATTGTTTGTTTGTGATAGAACACCCGGACTGCGAAGCGTGCTACTATGCATCCTTAGGTTTTGCGGATCATCAACAAGGCAAGTAACACTTTGATCATACTCCTTTATCACCCAGTTTTTATGCATTAGATCCAATCCTCAAACATTGCATGGTTAGGATGTCATTAACATGTGGGTTGGGAAGTAGTTGATGAGGTAGAACCTATTACCCTGTTACATTCAAACCCTTGGGAGTTACTTCTATGTGTTGCTTATATTGGTATGCTATGCTCGTAGACGTGGTTTGGGTGAGTGAAATCCATGACAGATGTGAGATTGATAATTAATGGTTCAACTTAAGGTGGCAACTTGAATACACATCTGGGTGGATTGAGGCACCTGGAGTACCCAGTGTTGCCTGTATGTTTTGGAAATCCCGGAGTACCCGTGTGATCTTCCTATGGACCGCCACCCAGGCTCAAAGGGAACTGAGATTATTCATGCTAGAAACTTCCATGTGCAGCCACAAGCTATTATGGGCTCTAGCATAGTTGAGTAAGTTACGTGAAGCTCTTGAAGAGGTGGATCAGCAGGTAGTGGGATTGTAGGTTTGGTATGGTCTTCCCGGAGTAGAGAGTTAATGTTTCTGAAAGACTGTGTCTTGGGCATCCGTTTCTCAAACACCATGCAGTGTGAGAAATTCAATGGAGGAGATCAAGTCTTTTGGGGAAAAGTGCGCAAATCTCTGCAGAGTGTATAAACTAATCATGGTTAGCCGTGTCCCCGGTTATGGACAATCTTGAGTATCTAGTACTTGGAGTCTCTTAAGTATCTCATGACTCTAAATTAATATTGTTGGGTTGATAATTACCTTAATTGGGATTGAGTTGGAGGAACCTTCTCAGTGACGTTTCAACTACCATGATAGTTAAATTAAAAATCTATTCCTTTGTTCTAGGGAAAAATTGGCTTTTTGCAAAACTATAACCATAGAGCTTTCCACCAGGCAAATATGCATGTAGTGATAGCATTATTCTGTTCTTGCTCTACTGTGTTATTTTGCCAGCATATTCCATGTGCTGACCCATTTTCGAGCTGCAACGTATTATGTTGCAGACTTTTCGGACGAGGAGTAAGGTTCGTTAGGTCGTTGTCATGCAGCTCAGCTATGTCGTTGGAGTTGATGGACTCACTTTATCTTCCAAGCCTTCCGCTGTTATCGTATTAGATGGCCTTAAGCCATATTTATTGTAATAAGTTCTCTTTGGAGGCTTTGGATGTAATAAGTGTGTGATTTATACTCTGTTATAAATCCTCGAGTACTGTGTGTGTCAGCATTACCGATCCAGGGATGACACTGAAGCACAGAGACTTGACCGTTTGAGGTCGGGTCGCTACATAGGCTCAGGAGTTGGTCAGGAGCTGCCTCAAGAAGTGTCCAATTATTTTCATTTCTCAACATAATATTCAATAGAATTTCAGCTTCATCCGGTGTTCTTTCCCTGAAAACAGAACCAACACAACTATCCAGGTGGTCTCTGGAAGCATCGGTTAGTCCATTATAAAAGATATCAAGTGTTTTATTTTTCTTAAGAGGATGATCATGCAAAGCATTAAGTAATTGGAGAAGCCTCCCCCAAGCTTGTGGGTGACTCTCTTCTTCAATTTGCACAAATTTATATATTTCCCTTAAAGCAGCTTGTTTCTTATGAGAAGGGAAATATTTAGCAGAGAAGTAATAAATCATATCCTGGGGACTACACACACAACCAGGATCAAGATAATTAAACCATATCTTAGCATCACCCTTTAATGAGAACGGAAATATTTTAAGGATATAAAAGTAGCGAGTTCTCTCATCATTAGTGAATAGGGTAGCTATATCATTTAATTTAGTAAGATGTGCCACAACAGTTTCAGATTCATAGCCATAAAAAGGAACAGATTCAACCAAAGTATTTATATCAAGATCAATATAGAAATCATAATCCTTATCAGTAACAAAGATAGGTGAAGTAGCATAAGCAGGATCATATTGCATTCTAGCATTCAAAGTTTTTTGTTTAAGCTTAGCTAAAATCTCTTTTAGTTTCCTCATCCATAACATAGCCCTCAGGCACAACAGGAAATTCCTATTTATTAGGAGAGCCTTCATCATCACTTTCATCAATATTATCAGTTTCAATAATTTCATTCTCTCTAGCCCTAGCAAGTTGTTCATCAAGAAATTCACCAAGTGGCACAGTAGTATCAAGCATAGAAGTAGTTTCATCATAAGTATCATGCATAACAGAAGTGGCATCATCAATAATATGCGACATATCAGAATTAATAGCAGAAGCAGGTATAGGTGTCGCAAGCTTACTCAAAATAGAAGGTGAATGAAGTGCAGAGCTAGATGGCAGTTCCATACCTCCCCTCGTAGTTGAGGGATAAATTTTTGTTTTCTCGTCTTTCAAGTTCTTCATAATGATAAGCAGATATAAATCCCAAGTGACTCAAAGAATAGAGCTATGCTCCCCGGCAATGGCGCCAGAAAATAGTCTTGATAACCCACAAGTATAGGGGATCGCAACAGTTTTCGAGGGTAGAGTATTCAACCCAAATTTATTTATTCGACACAAGGGGAGCCAAAGAATATTCTCAAGTATTAGCAGCTGAGTTGTCAATTCAACCACACCTGGATAACTTAATATCTGCAGCGAGGTATTTAGTAGCAAAGTAATATGATGGTAGTGGTAACAGTGGCAAGAGGTAATAGTAGCAAAAGTAATATTTTTGGTGTTTTATAGTGATTGTAACAATAGCAACAGAAAAGTAAATAAGCGAAGAACAATATATGGAAAGCTCGTAGGCATTGGATCGGTGATGGAGAATTATGCCGGATGTGGTTCATCATGTAACAGTCATAACATAGGGTGACACAGAACTAGCTCCAATTCATTAATGTAATGTAGGCATGTATTCTGAATATAGTCATACATGCTTATGGAAAAGAACTTGCATGACATCTTTTGTCCTACCCTCCCGTGGCAGCGTGGTCCTATTGGAAACTAAGGGATATTAAGGCCTCCTTTTAATAGAGTACCGGACCAAAGCATTAACACATAGTGAATATATGAACTCCTCAAACTACAGTCATCACCGGGAGTGGTCCCGATTATTGTCACTTCGGGGTTGCCGGATCATAACACAGAGTAGGTGACTATAGAC
Organism: Triticum aestivum; assembly: GCF_018294505.1. Taxonomy (NCBI): domain Eukaryota; kingdom Viridiplantae; phylum Streptophyta; class Magnoliopsida; order Poales; family Poaceae; genus Triticum; species Triticum aestivum. Next base: position 587,696,145 of record NC_057806.1, on the reverse strand, counting down.
TTGCAAGATAGGATCAAGAACTCACATATATTCATGAAAACATAATAGGTTCAGATCTGAAATCATGGCACTCGGGCCCTAGTGACAAGCATTAAGCATAGCAAAGTCATAGCAACATCAATCTCAGAACATAGTGGATACTAGGGATCAAACCCTAACAAAACTAACTTGATTACATGATAAATCTCATCCAACCCATCACCGTCCAGCAAGCCTACGATGGAATTACTCACGCACGGCGGTGAGCATCATGAAATTGGTGATGGAGGATGGTTGAGGGCTCCAGATCAGCCCTCCCGAACGGACTCCAGATCAGCCCTCCCGAGAGAGTTTAGGGCTTGGTGGAGGCTCCGTAGCGTAAAACGCAATGAATCCTTCTCTCTGATTTTTTTCTCACCGAACACGAATATATGGAGTTGGAGTTGAGGTCGGTGGAGCTCCAGGGGGCCCACGAGGCAGGGGGCACGCCCAGGGGGGCAGGCGCGCCCCCACCCTCGTGGCTAGGGTGTGGGCCCCCTGGCCTTGATTCTTTGCCAGTAAGTTTTATTATTTCCAAAAATAATCTCTATGGAGTTTCAGGTCATTCCAAGAACTTTTGTTTCTGCACATAAATAACACCATGGCAATTCTGCTGAAAACAGCATCAATCTGGGTCAGTTCCATTCAAATCTTGCAAGTTAGAGTCCAAAACAAGGGCAAAAGTGTTTGGAAAAGTAGATACGACAGAGATGTATCAGTCCTCAAGTAGGTAAATGATAAAAGAAAGAATTTATGAAGTGTGAATGCTAGCAGGTGCACAAGTTTGATCAATGATAATTTCAATCACCTTTTCTAGCATCATCATATGTCATAACAGTAGCTCATCTCATAACACTTTTCATGATCAAGTAACAAACTATTCACGTGTTAAAGTATAGATCATAAACTTTCTTGAAAACTAACAAATCGTGTTATTAGTCATCAAACAATTACAATTCATCTTATTTTCAGGAAGAGTCTATGTCAGAGCTTTGATTCAGCAAACTTCACATACTCAACTATCATTTAGTCTTTCAGAATTGCAAACACTCACGCGATATTTATGGGTTCAAAGTTTTAATCAGACGTAGGGAAAGATAGGGGCTTATAGATTCGCCTCCCAACCTTTTACCTCAAGGGTAATGTCAACAATAATAGCTCATGATGCCTTACATCCAATTGGATATATATATCAGGATCTTTCCAACACAATGTGCTTGCCGAAGGATAAAATATAAAAAAGGAAAGGTGAAGATCACCATGACTCTTTCATAAGGTATAAGACAAGAATAAAAGATAGGCCCTTCGCAGAGGGAAGCAGAGGTTTTCATGCGCTTTTATAGTTGGATGCACAAAATCTTAATGCGAAAGAATGTCACTTTATATTGCCACTTGTGATAGGAACCTTTATTATGCAGTCCGTCGCTTTTATTGCCTCCACATCACAAGATCATATAAAGCTTATTTTCTCCACACTAATAGATCATACATATTTAGAGAGCAATTTTTATTGCTTGCACCAATGACAACTTGCTTGAAGGATCTTACTCAATCCATAGGTAGGTATGGTGGACTCTCATGGCAATACTAGTTTAAGGGATGATTGGAAGCACAAGTAGTATCTCTACTTGGTGCAAAGAATTTGGCTAGCATGAGGGGGAAAGGCAAGCTCAGCATGTTGAATGATCCATGACAATATACTTTATTTCAGATATAAGAAAACATAACCCATTACATTGTCTTCCTTGTCCAACACCAACCTTTTAACATGTCATATTTTAATGAGTGCTCACAATTACAAAAGATGTCCAAGATAGTATATATATGTGAAATCTCCCTTCCATCAATATTCTTTCATGAATTGTTCAAGTGACCAATACAATGTTTGCTAACCTTCAGTAAATTTACCACCTCTACTTCTTATATGTGAAGTCGTTACTCCCCATGGAATAAGCATATGATAATTTCAGATTTATTATATTCAATTCATTCAACCATTTACTCATAGGATATATGTGAAGCACATGAATGAATAACAAACTACTCCGAAAGATATAAGTGAAGATCAATGAGTAGTTAAATAATTATTTAGCTATGTGAAGACACTCTCCCATTTAATAATTTTAGATCTTGATACTTTATTCAAACAGCAGGCAAAACAAAATAAAATGACATCTAAGAATAGCAAACGTCATGTGAAGAAGAAAAAACTTAGGATCAACTGATATTAACCGATAGTTGTTGAAGAAGAAAGGTGGGATGCCAACCGGGGCATCCCCTGTTGGGGAACGTAGTAATTTCAAAAAAAATCCTACGCACACGCAGGATCATGGTGATGCATAGCAACGAGAGGGGAGAGTGTTGTCCACGTACCCTCGTAGTCCGTCAAGCGGAAGCGTTATGACAATGCGGTTGATGTAGTCGAACGTCTTCACAATCGACCGATCCTCAGTAGCGAACGTACGACACCTCCGCGTTTAGCACACGTTCAGCTCGGTGACATCCCGCGAACTCACGATCTAGTAGAGCTCGGGGAAGAGTTTCATCAGCACGATGGCGTGGTGACGATGTTGATGAAGCTACCGCAGCAGGGCTTCGCCTAAACACCGCTACAGTATGACCGAGGTGGATTATGGTGGAGGGGGGCACCGCACACGGCTGGGAGAGATCTTTGTGATCAACTTGTGTGTCTAGCGGTGCCCCCTGCCCCTGTATATAAAGGAGCAAGGGGGAAGCCGTCCGGCCCTTGTTGGCGCGCCTAGGAGGAGGAATCCTCCTCCTAGTAGGAGTAGGATTCCTCCCTTTCCTACTCCTACTAGGAGGGGGAAAGGCAGGGAGAGAAAGAGAAGGAAAGGGGGGCACCGCCCCCCCTTCTCCTAGTCCAATTCGGACAGGGGGGAGGGGGCGCGCTGCCTGCCCTAGGCCGGCCCATCTCTCTTTCCCTTATGGCCCAACAAGGCCCATTAGTCCCCGGTGGGTTCCGGTAACCCCTCTGGTACTCCGATAAAATCCCAATTTCACCCGGAACTATTCCAATGTCCAAATGTAGGCTTCCAATATATCAATCTTTACGTCTCGACCATTTCGAGACTCCTCGTCATTTCCGTGATCAAATCCGGGACTCTGAACTACCTTCGGTACATCAAAACATATAAACTCATAAAACCAATCATCATAGAACTTTAAGCATGTGGACCCTACGGGTTCGAGAACTATGTAGACATGACCGAGACACGTCTGCGGTCAATAACCAATAGTGGAACCTGGATGCTCATATTGGTTCCTACATATTCTACGAAGATCTTTATCGGTCAAACCGCACAACGCTATACGTTGTTCTCTTTGTCAGCAGTATGTTACTTGCCCGAGATTCGATCGTCAATATCCAATACCTAGTTCAATTTCGTTACTGGTAAGTCTCTTTACTCGTTCCGTAATACATCATCCCATAACTAACTCATTAGTTATCATGCTTGCAAGGCTTATAGTGATGAGTATTACCGAGAGGGCCCAGAGATACCTCTCCGACAATCGGAGTGAGAAATTCTAATCTTGATCTATGCCAACTCAACAAGTACCTTCGGAGACACCTGTAGAGCACCTTTATAATCACCCAGTTACGTTGTGATGTTTGGTAGCACACAAAGTGTTCCTCCGGCATTCAGGAGTTGCATAATCTCATAGTCATAAGAACATGTATAAGTCATGAAGAAAGCAATAGCAGTAAACAAACGATCAAGTGCTAAGCTAACGAAATGGGTCAAGTCAATCACATCATTCTCCTAATGATGTCATCCCATTTATCAAATAACAACTCATGTCTATGGTTAGGAAACTTAACCATCTTTGATCAATGAGCTAGTCAAGTAGAGGCATACTAGTGACACTATGTTTTTCTATGTATTCACACATGTATTATGTTTCCGGTTAATACAATTCTAGCATGAATAATAAACATTTATCATGAAATATGGAAACGAATAATAACTTTATTATTGCCTCTAGGGCATATTTCCTTCAGTCGCCCACTTGCACTAGAGTCAATAATCTATATTACACAGTAATGATTTTAACACCCATGGAGCCTTGGTGCTGATCATGTTTGTCTCGTGGAAGAGGCTTAGTCAACGGGTCTACAACATTTAGATCTGTATGTATCTTGAAAATCTCTATGTCTCCCACCTGGAATTGATCCCGGATGGAGTTGAAGCGTCTCTTGATGTGCTTGGTTCTTTTGTGAAATCTGGATTCTTTTGCCAAGGCAATTGCAGCAGTATTGTCACAAAAGATTTTCATTGGACCCGATGCACTAGGTATGACACCTAGATCGGATATGAACTCCTTCATACAGACTCCTTCATTCGCTGCTTCCGAAGCAACAATGTACTCCGCTTCACATGTAGATCCTGCCACGACGCTCTGTTTAGAATTGCTCCAACTGACAGCTCCACCGTTTAATATAAACAGGTATCCGGTTTGCGATTTAGAATCATCTGGATCAGTGTCAAAGCTTGCATCAACATAACCATTTACGATGAGCTCTTTGTCACCTCCATAAACGAGAAACATATCCTTGGTCCTTTTCAGGTACTTCAGGATGTTCTTGACCGCTGTCCAGTGATCCACTCCTGGATTACTTTGGTACCTCCCTGCTAGGCTAATAGCAAGGCACACATCAGGTCAGGTACACATCATTGCATACATGATAGAGCCTATGGCTGAAGCATAGGGAACACTTTTTATTTTCTCTCTATTTTCTGTAGTGGTCAGGCATTGAGTCTTACTCAACTTCACACCTTGTAACATAGGCAAGAACCCTTTCTTAGCTTGATCCGTTTTGAACTTCTTCAAAACTTTATCAAGGTATGTGCTTTGTGAAAGTCCAATTAAGCGTCTTGATCTATCTCTATAGATCTTGATGCCCAATATATAAGCAGTTTCACCGAGGTCTTTCATTGAAAAACTTTTATTCAAGTATCCTTTTATGCTGTCCAGAAATTCTATATCATTTCCAATCAATAATATGTCATCCACATATAATATTAGAAATGCTACAAAGCTCCCACTCACTTTCTTGTAAATACAGGCTTCTCCAAAAGTGTGTACAAAACCATATGCTTTGATCACACTATCAAAACGTTTATTCCAACTCCGAGAGGCTTGCACCAGTCCATAAATGGATCGCTGGATCTTGCACACTTTTTTAGCTCCATTTGGATCGATAAAACCTTCAGGTTGCATCATATACAAATCTTCTTCCAGAAATCCATTTAGGAATGCAGTCTTTACATCCATTTGCCAAATTTCATAAGCATAAAATACGGCAATTGCTAATATGATTCGGACGGACTTAAGCATCGCTATGGGTGAGAAGGTCTCATTGTAGTCAACTCCTTGAACTTTTCGAAAACCTTTTGCAACAAGTCGAGCTTTGTAGACAGTAACATTACCGCCAGCGTCTGTCTTCTTCTTGAAGATCCATTTGTTCTCGATGGCTTGTCGATCATCGGGCAAGTGAACCAAAGTCCACACTTTGTTCTCATACAGGGATCCCATCTCAGACTTCATGGCCTCATGCCATTTTGTGGAATCTGGGCTCCATCGCTTCCTCATAGTTCGTAGGTTCATCATGGTCAAGTAACATGACCTCCAGACCTGGATTACCGTACCACTCTGGTGCGGATCTTGCTCTGGTTGACCTACGAGGTTCGGTAGTAACTTGATCTGAAGTTTCATGATCATCATCATTAGCTTCCTCATTAATTGGTGTAGATGTCACAGGAACCGGTTTCTATGATGAACTACTTTCCAATAAGGGAGCAGGTACAATTGCCTCATCAAGTTCTACTTTCCTCCCACTCACTTCTTTCGAGAGAAATTCCTTCTCTAGAAAGGATCCATTCTTAGCAACGAATATCTTGCCTTCGGATCTGTGATAGAAGGTGTACCCAAGAGTTTCCTTTGGGTATCCTATGAAGACACATTTCTCTGATTTGGGTTCGAGCTTATCAGGTTGAAGCTTTTTCACATAAGCATCGCAGCCCCAAACTATAAGAAACGACAACTTTGGTTTCTTGCCAAACCATACTTCATAAGGCGTCATCTCAATGGATTTTGATGGTGCCCTATTTAACATGAATGCAGCCGTCTCTAAAGCATAACCCCAAAATGATAGCGGTAAATCAGTAAGAGACATCATAGATCGCACCATATCTTGTAAAGTACGACTACGATGTTCGGACACACAATTACGATGTGGTGTTCTGGGTGGCGTGAGTTGCGAAACTATTCCGCATTGTTTCAAATGTAGGCCAAACTCGTAACTCAAATATTCTCCTCCACGATTAGATCATAGAAACTTTATTTTCTTGTTACGATGATTTCCCACTTCACTCTGAAATTCTTTGAACTTTTCAAATGTTTCAGACTTATGTTTCATTAAGTAGATATACCCATATCTGCTCAAATCATCTATGAAGGTGAGAAAATAACGATACCCGCCACGAGCCTCAATATTCATCGGACCACATACATCAGTATGTATGATTTCCAACAAATCTGTTGCTCGCTCCATAGTTCCGGAGAACGGCATTTTAGTCATCTTGTCCATAAGGCATGGTTTGCAAGTACCAAGTGATTCATAATCAAGTGATCCCAAAAGTCCATCAGTGTGGAGTTTCTTCATGCACTTTATACCAATATGACCCAAACGGCGGTACCACAAATAAGTTGCACTATCATTATCAACTCTGCATCTTTTGGCTTCAACATTATGAATATGTGTATCACTACTATTGAGATTCAACAAGAATAGACCACTCTTTAAGGGTGCATGACCATAAAAGATATTACTCATATAAATAGAACAACCATTATTCTCAGATTTAAATGAATAACCATCTCGCATCAAACAAGATCCAGATATAATGTTCATGCTTAACGCTGGCACCAAATAACAATTATTTAGGTATAAAACTAATCCCGAAGGTAGATGTAGAGGTAGCGTGCCGACGGCGATCACATCGACTTTGGAACCATTTCCCATGCGCATCGTCACCTCGTCCTTAGCCAGTCTTCACTTAATCATTAGTCCCTGTTTTAAGTTGCAAATATTAGCAACAGAACCAGTATCAAATACCCAGGTGCTACTGCGAGCTCTGGTAAGGTACACATCAATAACATGTATATCATATATACCTTTGTTCACCTTGCCATCCTTCTTATCCACCAAATACTTGGGGCAATTCCGCTTCCAGTGACATGTCTGTTTGTAGTAGAAGCACTCGGTCTCAGGCTTAGGTCCAGACTTGGGTTTCTTCTCCTGAGCAGCAACTTGTTTTCCGTTCTTCTTCAAGTTCCCCTTCTTCTTCCCTTTGCCCTTTTTCTTGAAACTGGTGGTTTTATTGACCATCAACACTTGATGCTCCTTCTTGATTTCTACCTCCGCGGCCTTTAGCATCGCGAAGAGCTCGGGAATAGTCTTATTCATCCTTGCATATTATAGTTCATCCCAAAGCTTTTGTAGCTTGGTGGCAGTGATTGAAGAACTCTGTCAATGACACTATCAATAGGAAGATTAACTCCCAGTTGAGTCAAGTGATTATGATATCGAGACGTTTTGAGTATATGGTCACTGACAGAACTATTCTCCTCCATCTTGCAGCCATAGAACTTATTGGAGACTTCATATCTCTCAATCTGGGCATTTGCTTGAAATATTAACTTCAACTCCTGGAACATCTCATATGCTCCATGACGTTCAAAGCATCGTTGAAGTCCCGGTTCTAAGCCGTAAATCATGGCACACTGAACTATCGAGTAGTCATCAGCTTTACTCTGCCAAACATTCTTAACATTGTCAGCAGCATCTGCAGCAGGCCTGGCACCCAGCGGTGCTTCCAGGACGTAATTCTTCTGTGCAGCAATGAGGATAATCCTCAAGTTACGGACCCAGTCCGTGTAATTGCTACCATCATCTTTCAACTTTGCTTTCTCAAGGAACGCATTAAAATTCAACAGAACAATAGCATGGGCCATCTATCTACAACAACATAGATAAGCAAAATACTATCAGGTACTAAGTTCATGATAAATTTAAGTTCAATTAATCATATTACTTAAGAACTCCCACTTAGATAGACATCCCTCTAATCATCTAAGTGATCACGTGATCCATATCAACTAAACCATAACCGATAATCACGCGAAATGGAGTAGTCTCCAATGGTGAACATCACTATGTTGATCATATCTACTATATGATTCACGCTCGACCTTTCAGTCTCAGTGTTCCGAGGCTATATCTGCATATGCTAGGCTCGTCAAGTTTAACCTGAGTATTCTGCGTGTGCAAAACTGGCTTGCACCCGTTGTAGATGGATGTAGAGCTTATTAAACCCGATCATCACATGGTGTCTCGGCACGACGAACTTTGGCAACGGTGCATACTCAGGGAGAACACTTTTATCTTGAAATTTAGTGAGAGATCATCTTATAATGCTAATGTCAAACAAAGCAGAATAAGATGCATAAAGGACAAACATCACATGCAATCAATATAAGTGATATGATATGGCCATCATCATCTTGTGCTTGTGATCTCAATCTCCGAAGCACCGTCATGATCACCGTCATCGCCGGCGCGACACCTTGATCTCCATCGTAGCATCGTTGTCGTCTCGCCAACTATTGCTTCAACGACTATCGCTGCCGCTTAGTGATAAAGTAAAGCAATTACAGGGTGATAGCATTGCATACAATAAAGCGACAACCATATGGCTCCTGCCAGTTTCCGATAACTCCGTTACAAAACATGATCATCTCATACAATAAATATAGCATCATGGCTTGACCATATCACATCACAACATGCCCTACAAAAACAAGTTAGACGTCCTCTACTTTGTTGTTGCAAGTTTTACATGGCTGCTACGGGCTGAGCAAGAACCGTTCTTACCTTCTCAAGTTGGTGATGTTTTAACCTTCTCAAGGACCGGGCGTAGCCACACTCGGTTCAACTAAAGTTGGAGAAACTGACACCCGCCAGCCACCTGTGTGCAAAGCACGTCGGTAGAACCAGTCTCGCGTAAGCGTACGCATAATGTCGGTCCGGGCCACTTCATCCAACAATACCGCCGAACCAAAGTATGACTTGCTGGTAAGCAGTATGACTTGTATCGCCCACAACTCACTTGTGTTCTACTCGTGCATATAACATCTACGCATCAAACCTGGCTCGGATACCACTGTTGGGGAACGTAGTAATTTCAAAAAAAATTCCTACACACACGCAGGATCATGGTGATGCATAGCAACGAGAGGGGAGAGTGGCGTCCATGTACCCTCGTAGACCGTTAAGCGGAAGCGTTATGACAACATGGTTGATGTAGTCGTATGTCTTCACGATCGACCGATCATCGGTACCAAACGTACGGCACCTTCGCGTTCAGCACACGTTTAGCTCGATGACGTCCCACGAACTCAGGATCCAGTAGAGCTTGGGGAAGAGTTTCGTCAGCATGACGGCGTGGTGACAATGTTGATGAAGCTACCGCAGCAGGGCTTCGCCTAAACACCGCTACAGTATGACCGAGGTGGATTATGGTGGAGGGGGGCACCGCACACGGCTGGGAGAGATCTTTGTGATCAACTTGTGTGTCTAGAGGTGCCCCCTACCCCTGTATATAAAGGAGCAAGGGGGAGGCCGGCCGGCCCTTGTTGGCGCGCCTAGGAGGAGGAATCCTCCTCCTAGTAGGAGTAGGATTCCTCCCTTTCCTACTCCTACTAGGAGGGGGAAAGGCGGGGAGAGAAAGAGAAGGAAAGGGGGGCGCTGCCCCCCCCCTTCTCCTAGTTCAATTCGGACAGGGGGAAGGGGGCGCACTGCCTGCCCTAGGTCGGCCCCTCTCTCTTTCCCTTATGGCCCAACAAGGCCCATTAGTCCCCGGTGGGTTCCGGTAACCCCTCCGGTACTTCGGTAAAATCCCGATTTCACCCGGAACTATTCCGATGTCCAAATGTAGGCTTCCAATATATCAATCTTTACGTCTCGACCATTTCGAGACTCCTCGTCATGTCTGTGATAAAATCCGTGACTCCTAAGTACCTTCGGTACATCAAAACATATAAACTCATAAAACCGATCGTCACAGAACTTTAAGCGTGCGGACCCTACGGGTTCGAGAACTATGTAGACATGACCAAGACACGTCTCCAGTCAATAACCAATAGCGGAACCTGGATGCTCATATTGGTTCCTACATATTCAACGAAGATCTTTATCAGTTGTCGTGGATTTGTCACGGCAGATGTCCTTAGTGCCAGGACTTAGTTGTGAGGCCAACGCATCTAGGCGGTAGCTTGAGAGGGGTTGATCGGGACGAGAGACGCAACACACAAGACAGGGATTTAGACAGCTTCGGGCCCCAGGAAACATCATCCGGTAAAAACCCTACATGTTGTTTGAGGCTAGGTCTCATTATGATCACGAGAGAGTCGCCGGTAAGCCGGCTCTTTGTGTCTAGCCCTAGAGATTGTTTCTTCTTGCTTGTCCCTCTTTTGGGAGCCCTGCCCCTCCTTATATAAGTTAGAGGGGCGGGTTACATGTGGAGTCCAAATAGGATTAGGACTAGCCTATCTTCTACTACAAGCCGGATACAAGTCCGGTTCTTGATTCCTTGTAAGGGAGATATTCCTCACGCCTTTCCTCTTAAGCCGGCCTACCGTAACGTAAGCCGGCCTTCTGGGCCTTGAGCCTCCTGGGCCCCCGGGTCTTGTCGCTCCTCTGATCCGCTTGCCAGGTCACCCATAAGTCGCCAGGATCGGGCGGGTCACTTAGTGTGTCGTCTAGTCAGGGCGGGTCATTAGTGAGTCGCCAAGTCCGGCTGGGTTATACATCCAGCCGGGTCATACCGCGGGGTATATCCCCGACATTAGCCCCCAAGTTTAATTTGGATTTATCCATGTTAAACTGATATGCAATATAAACACAAGAACTAACTGACAGGTTGTACTCCCGGTTAAATATTCTTGTAAGCCGGCACCTGATCATTTTTAAATCCTTGTCATTTCCTTCTTGATACATGCCCATGTACTCATAGCAAATCTCCTTTAGTAGATATGTTCAAACTTTGTGAATGCAAAAAATCCAGATACTTCTTTTGAGAAATCCGGGTAAATAGGCCAGCTTCAGAGTCAATTTGCTGGCATTGATCTCTTGTAGAGAAATATTGTCAGAAATAAATCACTTGAATCGGCTTCCAAAGCGCCGGCTTAAAACATATTGGTCTTGAAATACTCATCTGACTTTCAGCCGGCTTGAAGAGGTAAAATTTGCCGGTTTATCATAACCAAAATTGCCGGCTTGTAAATATTGATAGCACCGGGTCATAACTGTAGCCGACACCGGGCCATAATTATTGGTGATACTGGATCATGATTGTTGCAAACACCAGATCAATCCGATCTGCTCAAAACTGAGAATTTGAACATATTTCTCCCTTATATCTATATTACCTGTAGCCCCCAAGGGCCGGTTTAATCAGCATGAATAAGCCGGGACTTATCACCATGGCTTTAAATAAAATCCAGTTGTGTAGCCCCCATGAGTCAGCTATAGTCATAGTAGTGTAGCCGGGTCATCCTAGAATTGTCTTGAATTTTAACAAGAGCAATTGGTAACCCCCAAGGGCCGGCTCATTACAACGGGATGACCCGGGTCTTCAATAAGGCCAATAAAAATGACTTTGCATTAGCCCCCAAGTGTCATGGTGCATGCTTGCTGCGACATGAGACTTGTATATTTGATGTATCCTCAACTTGAATAATGTAGCCCCCAAGTGTCGGGTCGTAAGCCTGCAGCGACTCGGGACTATTTCTTCCATTGTAAAATAAATCATGCCCATTGATAAAGATAATAGTTGTTGCGCTAAAGCGACTTTGAAAACCTCAATCATAATACTGGGTATTGATAATCATAATAGAAATCCAGCCATGTTGGCTATTCAAGATTTGAATAATATAATCCGGTTATGAAAACCTCAATCATTCAATATCATCATGAAAATCCAGCCATGTTGGCTATTAAAGATTTGAATAACCCGATTTGAAAACCTCAATCATTCAATATCATAACAAAAATCTAGCCAAGTTTGGCTATTTAAAGATTTCAAATACCTTATCTATTGACAAGTAAATCCGGAGTTTAAATACCCGGCGGCTCTTGGCCGATGGCGATTCAATACGCCTTCATTGTAAACCAGAATTTTCATGACCCGGTGGCTTATAGCCTTTTGAGAAAAATCCAGAACGGATAATCATTTTGAAGCATCAACTTTGGTAATGAGCTTGAACTTAATCATTTATATGTCATATTTCTGCAAATCCTGCAAAGAGTTTAAACAACATATGCCCTGGCGACTTAGCGTCAAAACCAGGGCGGGTCATAATATCTCACATATAACTACTGTGATATTGAATTTGTACTGCCGGCTTACATAACCTGTGCAGTAAGGGTGATAACCCAATCCTTAGAAGCCAATGCTTCCACATAGATGATGATTGTCATAAACTGGCGACTTATAGTCAAAAGTCAAGCCGGGTTAAGCATAAAACACTTATATATATTTGAGATATAATCCCAAAAAGGTCTCAAGTTAAGTAATTGTGGCTGCAATAAACTTTACCAGAGACAGAATAAAACTTTTTGAGGCTTCTAATTCGTATACGATCAGTAAACCGTTCCAAAGGGGTTAAGCTAAGATTCGAATACGATCATATAGCCCCCAGTGGCTTTGGCAATGCCGATCAAGAGGGTATCGACAGCTATATTCTCTTTGGTTCGAATACGACCTATGTTTGAACAGGAAGCCCCCAAATGACCTTGAGAGTTGTTTAACGACGCTGATTCGAATACGATCCACGTCGGACCCAAAGGGGTTGAGCTATGATTCGGATACGATCAAGAAGCCCCCTAGTGGGTTTGGCAGTATGCCAATCAAAAGGGTTTCGACAGCTATGTTCTCTTTGGTTTGAATACGACCTATGTTTGAACAGGAAGCCCCCAAGTGACCATATAAATTTTGGCATTGCGCCGATCAAGAGGGTACTGATAGCTATGCTCGATGAGCAGGAAGCCCCCAAGTGATCATAATAAGATAAGCCGTAAGGCAGGATATCCAAGTTTGAACCGCGCATCATGGCAGCAAGTTCCTTTGGCAACCTTTAATTTTTCTGAGAACTCGAACTTGCGAGAGATTAAATCTTTTTGAACCGAAACTTTAAACCGGATTTAAAAGCTTCAAAACTTTGTGAGAGACAAATTTACCTTGAGCCGGATTTTGAACCGGATTTGATAGCTTCAAAGCCTTGCGGGAGAGAGATGTCTCTTGAGCTATATTTTAAACCGGAATCTTCATTTTGAGCCGGAAATTTTTCTGACGACCTTTAAATATTCGCCAATAAAGAGTAGCCTCCAGGGCCGAGTTATCTTCCCTTCAATGACCCGGAGTTCTTGAATTCATTGAAACCGGCTAATTTTGCCGAGCCATACCATTGTAGCCCCCGAGTCTCAAGATGACTCGAAGAGTTGGCTTGAGATTCTCCATATTTGACCATAGCAGAAGGTGTATATCATCGGCGTTGATAACGCGATGTGAATCCACAGAAGGTTGAGGTGACTGCGGCGGGTTATAAAATGATCCCGTATGAGCCGTGTTAGCATCTCGGCCAATGGTTCCTTCCAACTGGTTGTTTGAAGCTTAACCAAACTGTAGTGGCGGCGATTTGTGCGCCTGCCCATTGAGCCATCCAGTGCAGACGGCGGTTGATAATATATGATAATTTGCCTCTAATTTGTTGGAAGAAAACCAGGCTTCCCAAGTAGTGACTTGCTCATACTCAATAAACAGCTCATCCAGACAAGTGCGGCTCGATGTGTTAATATAGACCAGACCACGAGAGACGGATGGTAAAGACGACCGTAACATCAGAGGCGGCATAGACAGATGAACCGGCCATGGCATTGTAAGCCGGCGCGGACACGTGAGTCAATCACAGGCGCAGTCCCGGCTAGTTGATGTAGACCGGGCCGCAAAGGCGGCGACTTGCGCACGTTCATTTCACCGGGTAATGTGGCACAGACGAAAACGTCATTGTGGAACATTGCTAGTGCGTGCTCCATACCCGCAGTATAACGCCTCATTTGTGATGAACAATTGTCCTGCGAAACAATACCATAAACCAGAATAATTGTTCTCAAATAAGATGTGCTGATAAAATACGTAAGGAGGATAGCACCTGATGTTTCTATGGGTCGTCGAGCCAGTCATTGCGACAAGGCATAATTAGCTGATGTTGTGAATTGGCCGTAACAGCAAAACGTCTGATCATATAGCTTGAGCCAACCTCTGTTCCTTATTGCAACTTGAGGTCTCATACAAATTCGTGGTTTTCACTCCTCACGTAGAATGATCAATAGGCAGCAATTTTCCATCTTCGGGTATATTCCGCTGTTTTATATAATCCATAATTGCAGATACTCTCCTCCAGGTGATGGTCAAAGTCCCAATCATTGCTAATAATCATCTCCAGAAATCTTTTATGGTTGCAGAGAGGCGTCCTTGCCAGCCAAATAATCCATGGATTTGTAGACCTTTCCAAAAAAATCTCCACAACGCACTGACCGGGTTAACTAATTTGACCATATAATGTTGTTGTCTGCGGCAACTCCATTAGCCTTAGAAATTTATCTGTAACCTCCTCAAAACCACTAGTTAATGAGGCATCAGTGACAAGTTCTGGCTTGGAGGACATGTCAGACTTCGTGCTAGTTGCAGCTAATTCTGATCCATGTATTCTAAAGCCGCATTAATGTCTATTCCGGACAGTAGCATCAGTGGGTGGTGCGTTGAGGCCCAGGCAAGGCTGCTCGGCCGAGGCGGCTCAATGGCGGAGCTCCGGCAGGGGGTGGTGCAACGCGGCTCAGGGGTGACCGCGACAGAGGCGGCTCACGGCAGCAAAGCCCGGCAAGGAGGCGACGCAGCTCAGGGCAAGCCGGGTCGCGGTAGAGGCGGCCGGCTCGAAATCCAAGGCAGAGGAGCAGGGGCCGGCCTTCAGGGCGACGCAGGCGCACAGCCAAGTCGGAGGCCGGACAGGCAGAACCAGACAGGGCCAGGCCGCGAGCGCGTGAGACTGAAGCGACGACTGCAGGAAACAGGCTGCAAACTGGGCGGAAGCGCAAGGCAGAAAACGCGGTGATGGCAGAAAACAGACGGCGGTTTGACACGCAACCGCAGAGGTGGCTCAACGGCGGTGGAAACGGGTCGCCGGGGCACTAGCGGGTCGACGACGGAGGCGGGACAAGCGGCCACCTGGACTCTGACCAGTGAGCTGTTCAAAGGCAGCTCAGATGGCGGGTCAACACGGCAACTCGAGGCGGCCTGCCGCGAGAGAATCGAGTCAGAGACGGGCGGGCTGTCTTGAGATGAGTCCGAGGCTGAGATGGAATCCGGTGGGTTAAGGCACACTCCGCCCGCGAGGCGATAAGCCGGCGAGGAAGCGGCGGCTCAACAAGCGGCCCGCAGTGGAGGCAGCAGCGTTCGGGCGGCACCGCAACACAGGATCAGCAAGCATGGCCGCTCGGCAATGGCCGATGAATTGGAGGTACGAGCCAGCGGCGGTGGAGGTGCAGCGGGTCAACGAGGCGGGTTGCCGGAGGAGTCTGAACCTGTGGACCGTCCGTGTTCGGGTCATGGCCCTTTTCTTTTCTTATGCAGCTGAACATGCTAGCTTAGATCGGCTTCTTGTGCCCTGTATATCTACTTTTTGCTAGTGATAATATGCCTTGGCGGATGCATCAGTTGATGGTAAAAAACAAAGGTTGGACCAATACTCTGTACTGGTACAAATACTTGCACCTTTCCCACGTCATAGTAGATAACGGAGTAATAGTTGATGACTTTGATGACTTGATTTTAGTCTTCATGAAAGGAATCAATCACCGGTCAAATCTGGAGTTGTGGCGGAAGAAAACAAAAAGGCGCCTTGGGACTTGAATCTACACATTGCAGCAGCAACTCTCGGATTGATCTCTGATTTGCAATTATGTCTTTTTTTTGTCTGATCTCAACTCTTCTGGTCTTGGCTTTTGTTCCTAGCGCCTTGCACCAAGATCGATCTAGCTCAGATTCTTAATGGCAATTCATGTCGGTATCGGTGATGCGCGGTAGTAGTAATGGAAATTTATCTCCTCTCGGATCTGACTTGCAAAGGCGGCGGTTCAGAGCGCAGCCCTAATTTTTTTAATTAACCTTTAAACCTCACTGATCATAGATCTGGTCTGACGAACTTGAAGCTGATGCAAATCCCTTCAAACCGGCTCTTCTTCATCCGAAAAATTGTGAACTCTCGATCCCTAGGAGAGATCCCTCCAAAAACTCAACACCACCATGCGCAGGCCCCACGGTGGGCGCCAACTGTCGTGGATTTGTCACGGCAGATGTCCTTAGTGCCAGGACTTAGTCGCGAGGCCAACGCATCTAGGTGGTAGCTTGAGAGGGGTTGATCAGGACGAGAGACGCAACACACAAGACAGGGATTTAGACAGCTTCGGGCCCCGGGAAACATCATCCGATAAAAACCCTACATGCTGTTTGAGGCTAGGTCTCATTATGATCACGAGAGAGTCGCCGGTAAGCCGGCTCTTTGTGTCTAGCCCTAGAGATTGTTTCTTCTTGCTTGTCCCTCTTTAGGGAGCCCTGTCCCTCCTTATATAAGTTAGAGGGGAGGGTTACATGTGGAGTCCAAATAGGATTAGGACTAGCCTATCTTTTACTACAAGCCGGATACAAGTCCGGTTCTTGATTCCTTGTAAGGGAGATATTCCTCGTGCCTTTCCTCTTAAGCCGGCCTACCATAACGTAAGCCGGCCTTCTGGGCCTTGAGCCTCCTGGGCCCCCGGGTCTTGTGGCTCCTCTGATCCGCTTGCCAGGTCACCCATAAGTTGCCAGGATCGGGCGGGTCACTTAGTGTGTCGTCTAGTCAGGGCGGGTCATTAGTGAGTCGCCAAGTCCGGCTGGGTTATACATCCAGCCGGGTCATACCGCGGGGTATATCCCCGACATCGATCAAACCGCACAACACTATACGTTGTTCTCTTTTTCATCGGTATGTTACTTGCCCGAGATTCGATCGTCAGTATCCAATAGCTAGTTCAATCTCGTTACCAGTAAGTCTCTTTACTCGTTCCGTAATACATCATCCCGTAACTAACTCATTAGTTATCATGCTTGCAAGGTTTATAGTGATGTGTATTACCGAGAGGGCCCAGAGATACCTCTCCAACAATCGGAGTGACAAATCCTAATCTTGATCTATGCCAACTCAACAAGTACCATCGGAGACACCTTTAGAGCACCTTTATAATCACCCAATTACGTTGTGACGTTTGGTAGCACACAAAGTGTTCCTCAAGTATTCGGGAGTTGCATAATCTCATAGTCATAAGAATATGTATAAGTCATGAAGAAAGCAATAGCAGTAAACAAACGATCAAGTGCTAAGTTAACAGAATGGGTCAAGTCAATCACATCATTCTCTTAATGATGTGATCCCATTGATCAAATAACAACTCAAGTCTATGGTTAGGAAACTTAACCATCTTTGATCAATGAGCAAGTCAAGTAGAGGCATACTAGTGACACTATGTTTGTCTATGTATTCACACATGTATTATGTTTCCGGTTAATACAATTCTAGCATGAATAATAAACATTTATCATGAAATAAGGAAATAAATAATAATTTTATTATTGCCTCTAAGGCATATTTCCTTCATCCCCAAGCTTAGACGCTTGAGACTTCTTGAAATATTATCTTGGGATGCCTTGGGCATCCCCAAGCTTGAGCTTTTGTGTCTCCTTAATTCCTCTCATATGACGGTCTCCCTAAATCTCAAAAGCTTCGTCCACACAAAACTCAACAAGGACTCGTGAGATAAGTTAGTATAAACCAATGCAAAAACCTTATCATACTCTTATGTAGCAAATCACTAAAATTATTAATCAAAATTGCATACTAAATGCCTCCGCATATTTAATAGTCCTATCCTCATATAGAATCAGTAAACAAGCTAACATATGCAAACATAACAGCAATCTGCCTAGACAGGACAGTCTGTGAAGAATGCAGCAAGATCCATACTTCCCTAGCTCCAAAAATTATGAAAGAAAATTCCCACTGCAGTAAATTTATCAGAGATTATTATGCAAAATGTTTCAACATTTTATCACATTCTGACTTTTCTAGGGAATTTTTGCAACAGTGGTAAACTTTATGTTTTCAAACAGCAACATGTAGACTTGTAAAATAGGAATAGTAAAGGCCATCAATGCCACATTTATTGAAATAAATGATGCAAAACATTGTTCTAAATAACAGCAAGCAAATCCTAACAAAATAAATTGATGCTCCAAGTAAAACACATATCATGTGGTGAATAAAAACATAGCTCCAAGTAAAGTTACCGATGAACGAAGACGAAAGAGGGGATGCCTTCCGGGGCATCCCCAAGCTTAGGCTCTTGATTGTCCTTGAATATTACCTTGGGGTGCCTTGGGCATCCCCAAGCTTAGTCTCTTGCCTCTCCTTATTCCATAGTCCATTGAATCTTTACCCAAAACTTGAAAACTTCACAACACAAAACTTAATAGAAAACTCGTGTGCTCCGTTAGTAAAAGAAAACAAACCACCACTTCAAGGTACTGTAATGAACTCATTCTTTATTTATATTGGTGTTAAACCTACTTTATTCCAACTTTTATATGGTTCATAAACTCTATTACCAGCCATAGATTCATCAAAATAAGCAAACAACACACGAAAAACAGAATCTGTCAAAAACAGAACAGTCTGTAGTAATCTGTAGGTTTCTAATACTTCTGGAACCCCAAAAATTCTAAACTAAATTGCTGGACGTGAGTTATTTATCTATTAATAATATTCAAAAATAATTAACTAAATAGCACTCTCCATTAAAAACGGCAAATCTCGTGAGCGCTAAAGTTTCTGTTTTTTACAGCAGGGTCGCAAAGACTTTCCCCAAGAATTCCCAAAGGTTCTACTTGGCACAAACACTAATTAAAAGCATAAAACCACATCTAAACAGAGTCTAGATGAATTATTTATTACTAAACAGAAGTAAAAAGCAAAGAACAAAAATAAAATTGGGTTGCCTCCCAACAAGCACTATCGTTTAACGCCCCTACCTAGGCATGATGATTTCAACGATGCTCGCATAAAAGATAAGAATTGAAACATAAAGAGAGCATCATGAAGAATATGACTACCACATTTAAGTCTAACCCACTTCCTATGCATAGGGATTTTGTGAGCAAACAACTTGTGGGAACAAGAATCAATTTGCATAGGAAAGCAAAACAAGCATAACTTCAAGATTTTAAGCACATAGAGAGGAAACTTGATATTATTGCAATTCCTATGAGCACATATTCATCCCAAATAATAATTTTCAGTAGCATCATGAATTAATTCAACAATATAACCATCACATAAAGCATTCTTTTCATGATCTACAAGCATAGAATTTTTACTACTCTCCACATAAGCAAAATTCTTCTCATTCATAATAGTGGGAGCAAACTCAACAAAATAACTATCATGTGAGGCATAATCCAATTGAAAGTTAAAATCATGATGAAAAGTTTCATGGATATCATTATTATTTATAGCATACAAGTCATCACAATAATCATCGTAAATAGGGGGCATGCTCTCATCATAATAAATTTGCTCATCAAAACTTGGGGGACAAAAAATATCATCTTCATCAAACATAGCATCCCCAAGCTTATGGCTTTGCATATCATTAGCATCATGGGTATTCAAAGAATTCATACTAACAACATTGCAATCATGCTCATCATTCAAAGATTTAGTGCCAAACATTTTAATGCATTCTTCTTCTAGCATTTTGGCACAATTATCGGAATCCTTATTTTCATGAAACATATTAAAAAGATGAAGCATATGAGGTACCCTCAATTCCATTTTTTGTAATTTTCTTTTATAGACTAAACTAGTGATAAGAAAAAAATATTCGATTGCGAGATCTAAAGATATACCTTCAAGCGCTAACCTCCCCGGCAACGGCGCCAGAAAAGAGCTTGATGTCTACTACACAACCTTCTTCTTGTAGACGTTGTTGGGCCTCCAAGTGCAGAGGTTTGTAGGACAGTAGAAAATTTCCCTCAAGTGGATGACCTAAGGTTTATCAATCCGTGGGAGGCGTAGGACGAAGATGGTCTCTCTCAAGAAACCCTACAACCAAATAACAAAGAGTCTCTTGTGTCCCCAACACACCCAATACAATGGTAAATTGTATAGGTGCACTAATTCGGCGAAGAGATGGTGATACAAGTGCAATATGGATAGTAGATAATGGTTCTTGTAAAATATAAAAACAGCAAGGTAACAAATGATAAAAGTGAGCACAAACAATATTGCAATGCATGGAAACAAGGCCTAGGGTTCATACTTTCACTAGTACAAGTTCTCTCAACAATAATAACATAATTGGATCATATAACTATCCCTCAACATGCAACAAAGAGTCACTCCAAAGTCACTAATAGCGGAGAACAAACGAAGAGATTATGGTAGGGTACGAAACCATCTCAAAGTTATCATTTCTGATCGATCTATTCAAGAGTCCATAGTAAAATAACATGAAGCTATTCTTTCCGTTCGATCTATCATAGAGTTTGTACTAGAATAACACCTTAAGATACAAATCAACCAAAACCCTAATGTCACCACAAGTATCCGTGGGTATGATTATATGATATGCATCACACCATCTTAGATTCATCTATTCAACCAACACAAAGAACTTCAAAGAGTTCCCCAAAGCTTCTACCGGAGAGTCAAGACGAAAACGTGTGCCAACCCCTATGCATAAGTTCACGGAACTCGCAAGTTGATCACCAAAACATACATCAAGTGGATCACGTGATATCCCATTGTCACCACATATAAGCACATGCAAGACATACATCAAGTGTTCTCAAATCCTTAAAGACTCAATGCGATAAGATTAACTTCAAAGGGAACAGTCAATCCATTACAAGAGAGTAGAGGGGGAGAAACATCATAAGATCCAACTATAATAGCAAAGCTCGCGATACATCAAGATCGTACCACCTCAAGAACACGAGAGAGAGAGAGAGAGATCAAACACATAGCTACTGGTACATACCCTCAGCCCCGAGGGTGGACTACTCCCCTCCTCGTCATGGAGAGCGTCAGGATGATGAAGATGGCCACCGGAGAGGGATTACACCCTCCGGCAGGGTGCCGGAACGGGTCTAGATTGGTTTTCGGTGGCTACGGAGGCTCGCGGCGGCGGAACTCCCGATTTATTCTGCTCCCCGCTGTTTTAGGGTATATGGACATATATAGGCGAAAGAAGTCGGTCAGGGGAGCCACGAGGGTGGGGGCACACCTCCATGCCTCATGGCTTCTCAAAAATTCCAAAATAAATTACTGGACGTGAGGAATTTATCTATTAATCATCTACAAAAAGAATTAACTAAATAGCACTCTCCAATAAAAATGGCAGCAATTCTCGCGAGCGCTAAAGTTTCTGTTTTTTACAGCAAGATCAAAAAGACTTTCCCCAAGTCTTCCCAGTGGTTCTACTTGGCATAAACACTAATTAAACACAAAAAACACAACCAAAATAGAGGCTAGATAAATTATTTATTGAATAACAACATGGAAAAATATTGGGTTGACTCCCAACAAGCGCTTTTCTTTAAAGCTTTATAGCTAGGCATAAGATTTCAACGATGCTCACATGAAAGACAAGAATTGAAGCACAAAGACAGCATCATAAAACACGTGACAAACAGATCTAAGTCTAACATACTTCCTATGCATAGTCATCTTATAGGCAAACAAATTATCAAGGCAATCAAAAACTAGCATATGCAAGGAAGCGGAAAGAAACAATAGCAATCTCAACATAGCGAGAGGTAATTTAGTAACATGAAATTTTCTACCACCATATTTTCCCCTCTCATAATAATTACATGTAGGATCATAATCAAGTTCAACAATATAGCTATCACAAAACATATTCTTAGCACGATCCACATGTATGCAAAGTTGACACTCTTCCAAAATAGTGGGATTAACATTAACTAAAGTCATGACCTCTCCAAACCCAATTTTATCAAAAACTTCATAAGATTGAACATTCTCCAAATATGTGGGATCTAAAGTTGACACTCTTCCAAACCCACTTTCAATATTATTGCAAACATTATAATCAATCTCATATTCCTCATGGGGCTTAAATAAATTTTTAAGATCATAAGAAGAATCACCCCAATCATGATCATTGCAACAAGTAGTAGACATTGCAAAACTAGCATCCCCAAGCTTAGGGTTTTGCATATTATAAGCACAATTGACATTAATAGAATTTATACTATCATCATTGCAATCATGCTTTCTATTCAAAGAGCCATCGTGAATCACTCCATAAAGTACTTCATCACAATTTTCAGATTCACGAGTTTCAAGCAAAACTTCATAAAGATTATCTAGTGCACAAAGCTCACTAGCAATTGGTTCATCATAATTGGATCTCTTAAAAAGATTAGCAAGCGGATGAGGATCCATAGATCTTAGGTTCTCTATTTAGCAATAAATAAACAACTATTCCAACCAAACGAGCAAACGAGCCAAGTAAGACATCAAAGCAAATGGAAAGACGAACAGAAGAAGGGCGAATAAAATGGCAAGGGCGAAGTGGGGGAGAGGAAAACGAGAGGCAAATGGAAAATAATGTAATGCAAGGGATAAGAGTTTGTGATGGGTACTTGGTATGTCTTGACTTGTGCGTAGACTCCCCGACAACGGCGCCAGAAATACTTCTTGCTACCTCTTGAGCATGCGTAGGTGATACGTCTCCAACATATCTATAATTTTTTGTTGCTCCATGCTATTATATTATCTATTTTGGATGCTAATGGGCTTTATTTTACACTTTTATATCATTTTTGGGACTAACCTACTAACCGGAGGCCCAACCCAAATTGCTGTCTTTTTCTTCCTATTTTAGGGTTTTGAAGAAATGGAATATCAAACGGAGTCCAAACAGAATAAAACCTTCAGGAACGTGATTTTCTCAACAAACGTGATCCAAGAGACTTGGAGTGGGCGTCAAGAAACAACCGAGGAAGCCATGAGGCAGGGGGGCGCGCCTACGCCCTTGTGGGCCCCTCGTTGCTCCACTGACGTACTTCTTCCTCCTATATATATCCACGTACCCCCCAAACATCCAGGAGCACCATGAAAACCTAATTCCACCACCGCAACCTTCTGTACCCAAGAGATCCCATCTTGGGGCCTTTTCTGGAGCTCCGTCGGAGGGGGTATTGATCACAGAGGGCCTCTACATCAACTCCATGGCCTCTCCGGTGATGTGTGAGTAGTTTATTTCAGGCCTACGGGTCCACAGTGATTAGCTAGATGGCTTCTTCTCTCTCTTTGGATCTCAATATAAAGTTCTCCTCGATCTTCTTGGAGATCTATTCGACGTAATCTTCTTTTGCGGTGTGTTTGTCAAGATCCGATGAATTGTGGGTTTATGATCAAGTTTATCTATGAACAATATTTGATTCTCCTCTGATTTCTTTTATGTATGATTGGTTTATCTTTGCAAGTCTCTTCGAATTATCAGTTTGGTTTAGCCTACTAGATTGATCTTTCTTGCAATGGGAGAAGTGCTTAGCTTTGGGTTCAATCTTTCGGTGCTCGATCCCAGTGACAGAAAGGGAACCGACACGTATTGTATTGTTGCCATCGAGGATAAAAAGATGGGGTTTATATCATATTGCATGAGTTTATCCCTCTACATCAAAGTCATCTTGCTTAAGGCGTTACTTTGTTCTTATGAACTTAATACTCTAGATGCATGCTGGATAGCGGTCGATGTGTGGAGTAATAGTAGTAGATGCACAATCGTTTCGGTCTAGTTGTCGTGGACGTGATGCCTATATACATGATCATACCTAGATATTCTCATAACTTTGCTCAATTCTATCAATTGCTCGACAGTAATTCGTTTACCGCCATAATACTTATGCTCTTGAGAGAAGCCACTAGTGAAACCTATGGCCCCCCGAGTCTATCTTCCATCATATTAATCTTCCAACACTTAGTTATTTCTTTTTTCGTTTATTTTACTTTGCATCTTTATCATAAAAATACCAAAAATATTATCTTATCATATATATCAGATCTCACTCTCATAAGTAACCGTGAAGGGATTGACAACCCCTTTATCGCGTTGGTTGCGAGGTTCTTATTTGTTTGTGTAGGTGCGTGGGACTCGAGCGTGATCTCCTACTGGATTGATACCTTGGTTCTCAAAAACTAAGGGAAATACTTACGCTACTTTGCTGCATCACCCTTTCTTCTTGAAGGGAAAACCAATGCAGTGCTCAAGAGGTAGCAAGAAGGATTTCTGGCGCTGTTGCCGGGGAGATTCGCGCCAAGTCAAGTCAAGATTCGACTCCTGACAATGAGCCATTCATGGCACCGTTGCCGGAGTCTACGCACAAGTAAAGACCTACCAAGTACCCATCACAAACTCTTATCCCTCGTATTACATTATTGCCATTTGCCTCTCGTTTTCCTATCCCCCACTTCACCCTTGCCGTTTTATTCTGCCTCTTTTCCTCGCGCCCTATCTTTTCCCGTTCCCCTTCTCCTTTTTCTATTTGCCTTTTTGCATGTTTCTTGTTTGCTTGTGTGTTGGATTGCTTGCTTGTCATGATGGCTCAAGATAATACTAAATTGTGTGACTTTACCAATACCAACACCAATGATTTTCTTAGCACTCCGATTGCTCCTCTTACCGATACTGAATCTTGTGAAATTAATGCTGCTTTGTTGAATCTTGTCATGAAAGATCAATTCGTTGGCCTTCCTAGTGAAGATGTCGCTACCCATCTAAATAGCTTTGTTGATTTGTGTGATATGCAAAAGAAGAAAGATGTGGACAATGATATTGTTAAATTGAAGCTATTTCCTTTTTCCATTAGAGATCATGCTAAAGCTTGGTTTTCGTCTTTACCTTAAAATAGTATTGATTCATGGAATATGTGCAAAGATGCTTTTATCTCTAAGTATTTTCCTCCCGCTAAAATCATCTCTCTTAGAAACGATATTATGAATTTTAAGCAACTTCATCATGAACATGTTGCACAATCTTGGGAGAGGATGAAATTAATGATACGTAATTGCCCTACACATGGTTTGAATCTTTGGATGATTATACAAAATTTTATGCTGGATTGAATTTTGCTTCTAGAAATCTTTTCAATTTGGCCACGGGAGGCACTTTTATGGAAATCACTTTAGGAGAATCTACTAAACTCCTAGATAATATTATGGTTAATTATTCTCAATGGCACACCGAAAGATCTACTAATAAAAAAGTGCATGCGATAGAAGAAATTAATGTTTTGAGTGGAAAGATGGATGAACTTATGAAATTGGTTGCTAATAAGGGTGCTCCTACTGATCCTAATGATATGACTTTGTCTACTTTGATTGAGAATAATAATGAATCTATGGATGTGAATTTTGTTGGTAGGAACAATTTTGGTAATAACGCGTAGAGAGGTAATTTTAATCCTAGGCCGTTTCCTAGAAATTCCTCTAATAATTATGGTAATTCCTACAACAATTCTTATGGAAATTATAATAATATGCCCTCTGAATTTGAATCTAATATTAAAGAATTTATTGCTTCGCAAAAGAGTTTCAATGCTTTGATTGAAGAAAAATTGCTTAAGATTGATGAGTTGGCTAGGAACGTTGATAGAATTTCTCTTGATGTTGATTCTTTTAAACTTAGATATATTCCACCTAAGCATGATATCAATGAGTCTCTCAAAGCCATGAGAATTTCCATTGATGAGTGCAAAGAAAGAACCGCTAGGATGCATGCTAAGAAAGATTGCTTTGTGAAGGCGTGTTCTTCTAGTTTTCATGATAATAAAGATGAAGATCTAAAAGTTATTGATGTGTATCCTATTAAATATTTGTTTTGCAATATGAATCTTGATAATGATGGGACTGAAGATGAGCCACCTTTACCTAGAAGGCGTTCCAAAAATTCGGAGTTTTTAGATCTTGATGCAAAATTGATAAAAGTGGGATTGAAGAGGTCAAAACTTTAGATATCAATGAACCCACTATTTTGGATTTAAAGAAATTTAATTATGATAATTGCTCTTTGATAGATTGTATTTCCTTGTTGCAATCTGTGCTAAATTCTCCTCATGCTTATAGTCAAAATAAAGCTTTTACTAAACATATCGTTGATGCTTTGATGCAATCTGATGAAGAAAAACATGAGTTGGAAGTTTCTATCCCTAGAAATCTTTATGATGAGTGGGAACCTACAATAAAAATTAAAATTAAATATCATGAGTGTTATGCTTTGTGTGATTTGGGTGCTAGTGTTTCCACGATTCCAAAAACTTTGTGTGATTTGCTAGGTTTCCATGATTTGGATGATTGTTCTTTAAACTTGCACCTTGCAGATTCCACTATTAAGAAACCTATGGGAAGAATTAATGATGTTCTTATTTTTGCAAATAGGAACTATGTGCCCGTAGATTTCATTGTTCTT
The DNA here is from genome assembly GCF_018294505.1 of Triticum aestivum. Classification (NCBI taxonomy): domain Eukaryota; kingdom Viridiplantae; phylum Streptophyta; class Magnoliopsida; order Poales; family Poaceae; genus Triticum; species Triticum aestivum. Next base: position 587,669,402 of record NC_057806.1, on the reverse strand, counting down.
GACATACATTGCAATCCTTCATGTCCTATTATTCTTGGTAAACCTTTCCTTAGAACGATTGGTGCAATTATTGATATGAAGGAAGGGAATATTAAATTCCAATTTCCATTAAAGAAAGTCATGGAACACTTTCCTAGAAATAAAATTAAATTACCATATGAATCTATTATGAGAGCCACTTATGGATTGCCTACCAAAGATGGCAATACCTAGATCTATCTTCGCTTTTATGCCTAGCTAGGGGCGTTAAACGATAGCGCTTGTTGGGAGGCAACCCAATTTTACTTTTATTTCTTGCTTTTTGCTCCTGTTTAGTAATAAATAATTTATCTAGCCTATGTTTTGGTTGTGTTTTTTGTGTTTAATTAGTGTTTGCGCCAAGTAGAACCGTTGGGAAGACTTGGGGAAAGTCTTTTTGATCTTGCTATAAAAAACATAAACTTTAGTGCTCACAACAATTGCTGCCATTTTTTATTTTGAAAGTGATATTTAGTTAATTATGTTTGAAGGTGATTAATAGATAAATTCCTCATGTACAGCAATTCATTGTAGAATTTTTGGGGTTCCAGAAGTTGCGTTAGCTACAGATTACTACAGACTAATCTGTTTTTGACAGATTCTGTTTTTCGTGTGTTGTTTGCTTATTTTGATGAATCTATGGCTAGTAAAAGAGTTTATAAACCATAGAGAAGTTGGAATACAGTAGGTTTAACACCAATATAAATAAATAATGAGTTCATTATAGTACCTTGAAGTGGTGTTTTGCTTTCTTTCGCTAATAGAGCTCACGAGATTTTCTATTTTGAGTTTTGTGTTGTAAAAGTTTTCAAGTTTTGGGTAAAGATTTGATGGATTATGGAACAAGGAGTGGCAAGAGCCTAAGCTTGGGGATTACCATGGCACCCCAAGGTAAAACTCAAGGACACCAAAAAGCCTAAGCTTGGGGATGCCCCGGAAGGAATCCCCTCTTTCGTCTTCGTCTGTCGATAACTTTACTTGGAGCTATATTTTTATTCACCACATGATATGTGTTTTGCTTGGAGTATCTTGTATGATTTGAGTCTTTGATTTTTAGTTTACCACAATCATCCTTGCTATACACATCTTTCGAGAGAGACTCACATGATTTGAAACTTATTAGAATACTCTATGTGCTTCACTTTATCTTTTGAGCTATATAGTTTTTCCTCTAGTGCTTCACTTATATCTTTTAGAGCACGGCGGTGGTTCTATTTTATAGAAATAATTTATCTCTCATGATTCACTTATATTATTTTGAGAGTCCTTTAGAACAACATGGAAATTTGCTTTAATATAAAAACTTTCATAGAAGTGCATTGAATACTATGAGAAGTTTGATACTTGATAATTGTTTTGAGATATGGAGATGGTGATATTAGAGTCATGCTAATTGAGTAGTTGTGAATTTGAGAAATACTTGTGTTGAAGTTTGTGATTCCCATAGCATGCACGTATGGTGAATCGTTATGTGATGAAGTCGGAGCATGATTTATTTATTGTTTGTCTTCCTTATGAGTGGCGGTCGAGGAGATCGATGGTCTTTTCCTACCAATCTATCCCCCTAGGAGCATGCGCGTAATACTTTGTTTCGATAACTAATAGATTTTTGCAGTAAGTATGTGAGTTCTTTATGACTAATGTTGAGTCCATGGATTATACGCACTCTCACCCTTCCACCATTGCTAGCCTCTCTAGTATCGCACAACTTTCGCCGGTACCTTAAACCCACCATATACCTTCCTCAAAACAGCCACCATACCTACCTATTATGGCATTTCCATAGCCATTCCGAGATATATTGCCATGCAACTTTCCACTGTTCCGTTATTATGACATGCTTCATCATTGTCATATTGCTTGCATGATCATGTAGTTGACATCGTATTTGTGGCAAGGCCACCCTTCATAATTCTTCATACATGTCACTCATGCATCATTGCACATCCCGGTACACCGCCGGAGGCTCACATAGATTCATATTTTGTTCTAACTATTGAGTTGTAATCTTGAGTTGTAAGAAATTAAAGTGTGATGATCATCATTATTAGATCATTGTCCCAAGTGAGGAAAGGATGATGGAGACTATGATTCCCCCACAAGTCGGGATGAGACTCTGGACGAAAAATTAAAAAATAGAAAAAAGGCCAAAAAGAAAAAAAAGAAGGCCCAAATAAAAATGAGAGAAAAAGAGAGAAGGGACAGTGTTACTATCCTTTTTCCACACGTGTGCTTCAAAGTAGCACCATGATCTTCATGATAGAGAGTCTCCTATGATATCGCTTTCATATACTAGTGGGATTTTTTCATTGTAGAACTTGGCTTGTATATTCCAATGATGGGCTTCCTCAAAATGCCCTAGGTCTTCATGAGCAAGCGAGTTGGATGCACACCCACTTAGTTTCTTTTGTTGAGCTTTCATATACTTATAGCTCTAGTGCATCCGTTGCATGGCAATCCCTACTCACTCACATTGATATCTATTGATGGGCATCTCCACTACAAAAAAAAGACACATCCATGACATTTTGGGCCGAACGAATTTTTTTTGTCATACATATGACACTTCTATGATGATAATTGTGACAGAACCCGGTATCATCATAGATGTGGTGGGCTCCTACTTCTATGACAAAAAAACATGACAGAAAATGGGTTTTTCGTCCTGGGCGGGCCGAAGACGCAGCTGCATGACATTCTTTGGGCCGTCCATGACGGAAAAAACCGTGGTAGAAGCGAGGGCGAGGAAAATTTCGGCGAGTTCCTGGTTACGGTGGGAGGTCGGGGGCCGAGCGATGCCGTTTCTCTCGTACACGTAGGCGCGTGTGTGCGAGGCGTTGGCTCTAACTGAACCCGAGCGAGGCGTTGGGCTCTAACTGAACCCGAGCGATTGCACTGCAGGCTACGCGTTACTGAACCCGAGTGATCGATCGATGCCTGTTAACTGAACCCGATCGAGCGATTCCTTCGCTACTGCTGCTAACTGAAACTGATCGATGCTGCCTCTGGGATGAACAATGAGCGTTGCCGGGGGGGTTGGATGAACAGTGAGCGGTGGCGTTGCCTCTGGATGAACAGGACCTCGTGGTGTGGTGGAGGGCTGGATGAACAGTAGACGGTGGAGGGGTGCCCGTGGAGGGGTGGTTGAATAGGACCCCGTGGTGTGGAGGGCTGGATGAACAGTAGACGGTGGAGGGGTGCCCGTGGAGGGGTGGTTGAACAGTAGCCGGTGGAGTAGCGCGCGGTGGAGGCTGGATGAACAGGAGCCCGTGGAGGCTGGAGGAGGTCAACGGTAGCCCGTGGAGGCTGGAGGAGGTCGACGGTGGAGATGAACAGTATCCCATGGAGTCCCGTTTTGCGGTACGCCACACCCCTCCTGATGAACAGGACCCCCGTTTTGATCGTAGCGCTCCAACACAAGTCTGTTTCGTCCGTTTTGCGGTACGCCACACCCCTCCCGATCAATAGGACCCTCGTTTCGACCGTAGGACGTCCGTTTCGTCCGTTTTGCGGTACGCCACACCCCTCCCGATCAACAGGACCCCCGTTTCGACCATAGGAGGTATGTTTCCTCCGTTTTGCGGTACGCTAGACCCCTCCCGATCAACAGGACCCCGTTCTGAACATAGGAGGTCTGTATCCTCCGTTGTGCGGTACGCCAGGCCTTGTTTCCATCGCTTGTTCCGTCGAAGCCCTCCCGATGAACATGACCACGCATTCCGTTCCGACCCAGCTGGTTGGCTCCCACGCATTCCGTTGCCTCCCGATGAACATGACGCATTCCATTGCCTCCCCATGAACACGACGCATTCTGTTGCCTCCCCATGAACACGACGACAACGTTGTTTCTCCCTTCCGACCCAGCCATGTACACGAGCCCTGGCCGTACATATGCGCAAGTAGGCGTTCGGGACCCCGCTTGTATGTACACATACGTGGCCGTATTTTCTATCTTGCACCCTGGCCGTTGTACGTATGTGTACATGCTATGTGCGTGCCTCTACTACGACACATACGCGCCTCTACTACGACACGTGCGTGCCTCTACATCCACCAGTATATATGTACGTACACGTTCGCGACTAGAATGACAACGCTACGTACGCTTCGACCAGGTGGGTCCTGTCTGTCAGGCACTTCCTTGCCTGCGAAGATGTAGCTGGTGGGTCCCAGCAGTCAGGGGGCGAATCGTTTTTTTTTGCCCAGACCCACTTCCTTGCGTGCGAAGATGTAGCTGGTGGGTCCCAGCAGTCAGGGGCAAACGTTTTTTCGCGAAATACATTGGCCCGTCCGGTGGGTCCCCGCTGTCAGGTGGAGGAATAATTATTTTGCACGTAATAAGGAGGCACTTCCTTGCTGCGGCCGTGGACCCAGCTGTCAGCCTCTCCACGTACAGTCCACGTCCGATGGAAGCCGTTCCTTGACCACGTTGACCACGCCGCGTCGAGAGCACCAGTGCGGTGGACGATGGTGAGGCCTAGGAAGGGAACGACGCGGAGCCGGAGAAGACGCGATAGTGGATGCCCACGTGTAGAGGAGTACGAGGGTTCACTGGTTCGCTGCAGTGTGAGGCCGCCATCGCTGCAGAATAACAGGGGGTGTGGGTGAGTAGAGGGATGGCCTGGCCAGCGGTGGGAGTAGTAGGGGGCAGTGGGGCCTCCGCCGCATCGCAGCTGGCCATGGGAGGCAGGAGCACGAGGCACGACCGGCGCTGGTTTGGGCGGCTGGAGCAAGAAGACCAGAGGCTGAAGAAGCACTACGGCCGTTGGATGGACATCGTACGGTCACTGGAGCTAGAATCGTGCATATTGACTAAGTTGACAAAGCCCTCCATCCCCGTCAACTTAGTAGGCCCATAAGTCAGCCTACCACTATACTGGGTCCCAGCTAATAGGGGGAGTATTCATTTCTTTGTGCGCAATAAGGAGGCACTTCCTTGCGTGCGAAGATATAGCTGGTGGGTTCGAGCTGTCAGCGGCGGTAACGTTTTTTTCGTGAAATACAGAGGCCCTTTCGGTGGGTCCCTGATGTCAGGTGGAGGAATCATTTTTTGCGCGTAATAAGGAGGCATTTCCTTGCGTGCGGCCGTGGACCCAGCTGTCGGCCTCTCCACGTACAGTCCACTTCAGATGCATGTCAGTCGTTGACCACGTTGACCAGGCCGTGCCGAGAGCACCAGGGCGATGGACGACGGCGAGGCCTAGGAAGGGAACGGACAGAGGCAGGGAAGACTCGGCAGTTGTTTCCCATGCGAAGGGGAGTACGACTGACAAAGCGACTTACTTGGCAAATCACATAAAAACTGGGCTATGGCCGTGGACCCAGCTGTCAGCCTCTCCACGTACAGTACTCTTCCGATGGAAGTCGGTCTTTGACCACATTGACCACGCCGCGCTGAGAGCACCAAGGCGGTGGACGACGGCGAGGCCTAGGAAGGGGACGACGCGGAGCCGGGGAAGACGCGGCAGTGGATGCCCACGCGGAGAGGAGTACAAGGGTTCACTGGTTCGGCTGCGGCGTGAGGCTGCCGTCGCCGCAGAATAACAAGGGGTGTGGGTGAGTAGAGGGATACCCTGGGCCAGCGGTGGGAGTAGTAGGGGGCGGTGAGGCCTCCGCGACATCACAGTCGGCCACGAGAGGCAGGAGCACGCGGCACGACCGGCGCTGCTTTGGGCGGCTGGAGCAAGAAGACCAGAGGTTGAAGAAGCACTATGGCTGTTGGATGGACATCGTACGGTCACAAGAGCTAGAATCATTCATATTGACTAAGTTGACAAAGCCCTTTGTCCTCGTCAACTTAGTAGGCCCACAAGTCAGCCACCCACTATGGTGGATCCCAGCTAGCAGGGGGTATTCATTTTTTTGTGCGTAATAAGGAGGCACTTCCTTGCGTGCGAAGATATAGCTGGTGGGTCTGACCTGTCAGCGGGGGGGGGGGGGGACGTTTTTTCCTTGCGTGCGACCATGGACCTCGTGGGTCCCAGCCGTCAGGCTCTCCACGTACAGTCCTCTTCCGATGACTCTCGTATGTTGACCACGCCGTGCCGAGCGCACCGAGGCGGTGGACGACGGCGAGGCTCCAGACTGGAACGACCTAGAGATGGGGAAGACGCGGCAGTGGAGTCGCAGACAGAGAGGAGTGGGAAACTTGACTAGTTCGGGTGCGGGCTGGGCCTACACTCGGCAGAGAATACCAGGAGGTGCGGAGTGGAGGGATGGCTTGGCCGTCGGCGGGGTAGCACTGAGGAGCGCAAAACAACGTCATTGGACGCCGAAGGCTGGAGCAGGCGGTTCTAGCCGTGCTGGGGGAAGAAGACGAGAGATTGAAGAAGAATGCCGGCCGTTGGATGTAAATCCAACGCCTTCTTAGGCTTCGACCTACTGGCCCACATGTCAGCCAGTCCATTTGTTTTTAGTCCATTTGGTGGGCTGGGTGAAACAATGATGTAGCATCTATGTAGCTCGTTTAAATCTCATTTGCATTTTTCTCGAAATCCGCGGACTTGTTGGGCTGGGTAAAAACATAAACACATGATTGCACGTCAGTAAAATCTTTGCAAGCTTATGTACGCAATCACTAGGAGTTAACTTGCCAAGTTATATATAAACAATTATTATTATTATTTTGTAAGAACTTTCAACTTACGAAATAAAATATCATTTTAATTTGATGAGTTAATAGTATGTGGGGTATTATTATTTTTTAGGCTAGACGTGGGACAGTTGAGTTGGTTCTAGGGGAATGTACTGGGAGAAAACTAAGTTTACATTGAAAAAGTAAGTGGGAGAAAATTCAGAGACCTGATGGGTCCACCTAAGGAGGGGAATATGTTGGGAGGAAGGAGATTCAAAGCACGACAGCCGAGTGAACTAGTTTTTTTACGGACAAGTGAACTAGTTTACATACATAAGAAAATAGCCACTAAAAAGCAATCAGGTTAATGGGTTCTTAAAAGAAATATTTCAGACAAAACAGATAATTACGACACATAGGCTAATGCATGAAACACTCAGATGATAAAGGTGCTTATAAACAGATAAAGTACAACATCTAGACCTTCCTAGCACGCTTGATCATGACGCTGCGGTTGTCCATGTACTTGTCGGTTACGGGAAGTAGACACGCCCTCATGTCCAAGATCTGCATGTACATGTCATAGCATGCGTATGCGTCCTTGGCCGCGTAGGTTATGTAGGCTAGATTCAGAGGTACCTCCCACGTGTTCAGGTCGTCTTCTTTCATGTTGGCGTATCAGGGGTCGATGATGATCTCAGCGAGGTCAACCACGGAGTCCTTCTCCTGCCCATTGCTGATGATCTTCCATTGCTTCTGGATGTCGACAAGCTTGTTGCACCAGATGGCCGAATCGTCGCATTCTTCCTTCTCCCCACAGTAGCGAAGGTGCAGTCGGCGTTGCCGATGAAACGGGCGAATGCTCCAGAACCTGGTGCAGCCATAGGACTGAGGCGAGGCAGAGCTTTATCGAGTCCGTATCGTTGGTGTACATCGCATTCAACTTGGTGCAGCCATAGGACTGAACGGCAAACTCAAAGGGGAACTCCTTGCTGAAGTCCATATCCAGCAGGCTCACCCCTCGGATCTCCATTGGAGTCTCTTCGAGTGAACGAGTGTGTAGGCGGCGGCAGCGGTTAGTTTTTCAGCTCTTGGGGAACTGGATTCAACAGTAAGCTGAGTGTGTACAGGTGACAATAGTTACTACCCCTCCTCGTCCGCTGCACGCCCGGCAGAAGATGCACCCTCGGCCACACGTCGGTTCACGAGCGGGTCTGTATTGGTACTGTAATAACATGAGTTAGTGGTCACTTTACTTAAATTTAATTAGCTTTAATAGAAATTTATACTTAAAACAAGCAATGGATTCGCTCGTTCTATCAGTGCCACAGGATCAACATGCACAACAATTAGAATTATGATTCTCAGGACGCACACGATCAACACATTTGTCGCACTTTCACAAATATAATACTACCAAGTTTGAACTGTTTGTTATGGTTGTTGTCCTCTGCATCATCATGTCGTGTTTCCCAGCTTGCAAGATTCATAACCAACAAATAAGATCCAAATAATAAGTACAACAATGATGCCTACACATCTCATTGATTCCCAGCTTGCAAGATTAAGAACCAACAAATAAGATCCAAATAATAACTACAACAAAGATGCCTACACATCTCATTGATTCCCAGCTTGCAAGATTCAGAACCAACAAATAAGATTCAAATAATAAGTACAACAAAGATGCCTACACATCTCGCTGATTCCCAGCTTGCAAGATTCAGAACCAACCCATTAGAGCCTTTTGATAAAGTGAATATCGGGATTAAATCCATCTTGGCTAGCCATGTCATATAGTCGAAGAACTTGGCGAATGCTCTTGACCGTCACAACATCTCTAGTTGAGTATTCATGTTTGCACAGCATGTTTGCACAACACAAACAAGGAGACAGGAGAGCATGATTTCACTTTAATAGCGGCCTCCTTGAACTCAACCTCCAGCTCTACTTGGATGGGGTCTGCCTGGAGTTCCATGATTCAATTCATGCACCTTTTTCTGCAGTTCACCTGAAATGAAGCAAATATTGCATCATTCAGCTAGCAAGAAGTACTTGCTCTTGTGACCTAGCAGATTCTTCTTTAGTAGTTGCACTAAAATTGAGGAACATTAAGGTTGGTTGTCCAGCTCATGTAAGGTGCAACTATAATTTTCTTATCCTTTTGTGCAGTTCCACTAAAATAAAGTGCCATTGTGCTGACAGTGATGGCTCCATCTTGCAAAGGCTAATAAAATGTTGCACGAGATTACCAGCAGAACTTGATGGAGATTTTGGAAACTCCAATCACCATTTTGTGCAGTTCCACCAAAATTGAGAGATGTTGCCCACGTGACATTTTAGTTGAACTGCACAAGACACTCATTCCAAAAAAATGTTTTGTGCAGTTCACCAAAAGGTCACAATAGCAACAAGGTGAAATGGATATCCCTATCTGCACAAAAAGATAGAAAGTAAACAGTTGCTGCTCAATAAGAATATACGAAACATATACAAAATGAAAAGAAGCATCTTAATTATGTTCATGGCAATCACACAAGGACAGTAGAAATTTTAAAACGTCAGCAATGCTTCATGTTACCAGAAGCATTACGATCAACAATGAGATTCCTCAAATATGGGATTACTTTAATGGTGGCATTGCTTGTTTACCAGACACAGTAAATCAACAGCAGCTAAAGAGTTGGTTTAAGGGCATGGGAACGTGGGGAAACTAGGACACTCAGCAGCATAAAGGAGCAACTTACTTATCATACTGGGGAAAACAGCAGGAGTGCCATTTGTAACACAGTTTAATTGCATCTTATCACTAGAGGCATTAGATTAACAATAACACTGGTTAGACATGTCCCTAAGGTAACAGTGTGATCACTTCATTTTACATGCGCCCTTACATTAACAACAACAAAAGGTTGGTATAAGGACATGCGACAGTGGACGCATCAGCACAATGTACCTACAAGGAGGCATAAAGTGGTGATGCCGAGTTTGTTCATGCTATGTGAGGGCAGCAAACCTAATCCTGGAGACCTTGTACTACGTGGGGGCAGCAAATCTAATCCTGGAGACCTTTTACTATGTGAGGGCAGCAAATCTAATCCTGGAGACCTTTTACTATGTGAGGGCAGCAAATCTAATCCTGAGACCTTTTACTATGTGAGGGCAGCAAATATAATCCTGAGACCTTTTACTATGTGAGGGCAGCAAATCTAATCCTGGAGACCTTTTACTACGTGATGGCAGCAAATCTAATCCTGGACATACTCTGTTGACTTGTCCACCAGCCGCCACTTTCTATCCTTTTTTTCAACCAATAATAGATATGTTCCTTATCCAGTTTGTACTATGTTTTCCCATTATTTCCCTTTTCAACCAAGAGACCGGTTGGGTATCCGGTCTCTACTACTTTCACCATATTATTTCCTCTTTGAATCAAGTACTAGATTCATGCTACAACTTTCCCCCCTTTCTTCGTTGTTTGAACAAAGCCCTAGATTCGAATGCATGAAGTAGCTTTACCTCTAATAATACTAAAAATTTAGGTGGCTTTGGAAGAGCTGATGGGAGTAGAAAAAGATGCACATGCAGACACATGGGGAGCTGGGGCAGTAGAGCAAGGCCGCTTTCGAAGAACTTATACCTGAGGGTCGCCGGGATGTCGGCGGCGGTAGGTCGGATCTGCGGACAATACGGCAGGGAGGAAGAAGGGTCGGAGGACCTCCCGAGCCGGCGCTGTGTCGGAGAGAAAGGCACGGACATAGGATCGGGCCCCTCCGGCAGCTGTGGGTTTCCTCCCTCGGCGGCAATGACCGCGTGAACGATGCATGCGGTCGCCAGCACCATCTGGAAACGTTGCGCGGTGCGGGGCCGCAGGCCGGCGCCTTGGATGATTTGGCACAGCCGACTACCGCTCGCGTCCATCGCCTCCATAGGTGCTTGTGGCTTCTGGTCACTTGGTCTTGTATTGGAGTGAGCAGTGTTGCGCAGAGACTTGGGAGTAGATGGATTGGAGTGGTGGGGCGCCTTTAATATATGAGAGTCCAAACTCTGTTGCATTCACATCGTGCTAGCTCTATTCTGCTTCTCCAATTAATTCCCTCTGCATGTCAAAAAGAGACTAGTCAGTATACTCAATATTGTGCACCTCAGAGAGGAAAACGATAGAACTAGTACGTATTTATTTACGGTGCAGGTTCACTCATTGTGCTCCATATGTACTCCGTCTCGGAGTAGTCTAGTCACTTGTTGAAATCTCTAGAAGGGCAAATACTCCTTTCTGGTTTACAGGGCTATACTAGCAAGTAGTTGTACGTACTAGTACAATAGTGGGCTCACATAGCAATTTTGTCTCATGCAAGAGCCTGGCTATATGCGTGCTCCAATGTTCGCAACTGCAACGTTCGGTTTGCGCTTGGCTCTTCGCCTCTTCGAGAAGACGAACAATGATGTTACTACTGTTGCTTCTACAGTGTCGAATCCACTGTTGCATCTCCGTCCACCGCGAGCGGGACGGATAGCTTGTTGTAGAAGTACTACTAAGCAAAAGCATGTCCTCGTTTGCGAGCAACCACGTGCATGGGTGAGGGAGAAGGCATGTAGTAAAATCAAGCTTCTCCTCATTGTACGAGTTGATGCGACACATCATAGCACTGGCCCCACATGCTTGCCTCTAAACTTGGCTGAAAGACCCGCAGTGTACCATATATTTGCTGCAACCTCTAACATTTACCCACCACAAATTAAAATATATGTGGCTGTATGCATCATTTTGATGCAGAGGCCGGGGCATCCCCCCTTTTCAAAAAAACAAATTAATATATATATTCCTGTCTTGACCAGATGAGCATGCAAACTACAATCACCAGGGTGTCAAGTAGGGCCAGAAGACTATTTTAATTTTTTTTAAACTTCGAGACGGCCACATAGCATGGAGCCGACCCCAACGATTTTAAGCTTACATGCACGGTACACGTTATCCTAGACTACTCTACACATGAAACTGCCACACAAGCGTTCGGGCTGCGCTTGGCTCTTCGCCTCTTCGGGAAGTCGAATAATGATGGAGTACTAATGCACTGGAGGAGTACTACAGTACGCTTCTGGCCATCTGACACCGATTGAACTGCTGCATGTTCACCGCGTGCGGGAGGGAGAGCATTTAGCGAAAGCTTCTTCTAGTCTTGTCAGCCACCACACTCATGGACGAGGGAGGGACGCTCCTGCCTTTGCGTGTATGACAGGTGGGCCCGACAGGTGTGTGGCCAACCTGTCATATAGCCAAAGGCGGTGCAGTTAAGTCCGTGAGGGAGAGGATAATCAAACTTCTCGTTGATGTACGAGTTGACGCGACACATCAAAGCACTGCACTCGATATATTTCAATAATTTGCATTTACCGATGCATTAATTACAACGCATGAATGCATGCCGTGACTCTCCTTTTGATACTTGCATGTGTTGATTTAATGCACCTTGAAGTAGTATAAAATATGTGACGGTAAAGTTTTGTAATACCCCGGCCAAAGTCGAGAGATGGTTGTGCACGAGGAGGGCGAGATCATGCAGACCGAACAGGACCCGACGATGGAGCTCTCTAAGGTCTTGATGGACCTCACCGTGCTCCACTGCCCCTTGTGCCTCCGCCCTTTTAACGCCTCCAGTGTATGAGGTTCGAATACACCTCGTCCATTCGTCCGCTTGATATATTTCAATAATTTGCATGTGTGACTCCCAGATGCAGAGGCTGGGGGTCATCATCCTCCTTTTCGAGAAAAAACAGACGCGTGTGTGAGAGGACGAGTGCATGCGTGCACCTCTTCTCTTCCTGTATAACGTACTACTAAACTCAGAGTACAAGTTTTTGTGGGTGGCACGATGGTGCGTGCGAGAAGTCCCGAGAGATAGGTTTAATGCGTCTGAAAAAAAGACTAGCCTAGAGCTCGCCACGCGGCTATTCCTGTCGAACGCCCCATTAACCGTAAGATATGTATACGACGGTGCCAGTTATTGCACGTACACAGCAGTACTCCCTCCTTTCCGATTTATAGGGCTTAATTCAAAAATCTCACCGACCAAGATGGTGAGTGGTGGAATATTTTTTGTAGTTTTCAAAAGCACCTAATTAATGCTCTTGTTTTTCTCAAAAAATTATGTTTATCAATGCATTAATTGCAATGCATGCATGCATAAAGTACATGCATTGGTCAATTTTCTCTTAATACTTGAATGCAATGATTTAATGCACCTTGGAATCTGAACATGTGTTGGGGAACAACCAAATTGAGCCTTATAAAATGGAAAAACTAAAATTTTGAGATAAGCCCTATAAAACCGGAAAGGAGGGAGTAGAAAAAGAAGTACTCCATCCGGGAATAGTGCCGCACTTCGAAACTAGAACCGTCAATAAATTTTGAGCTTGCGTCTCGTCACATTCCAAATTACTCCATGCTATATTGAATTGCAAACCTGTTCACACCGATCACAACCTAAACGGTTTCCCACTTAGGAGCGTATTAGTACTCGATTATAAATACTAGTATGCCAAGATGAATGCACATTCCTCCTCAACTCCTCATCCACAAAAACAAACAAGTCATTCAGCATCCTTCGCTGGCGTCTGCCATGGCCAGCGTGAGTTCTGGGTCGAGAGATTGCCACCAGGGAGAGGTGAGCATGGAAGCAGAAGCACGAGAGATGTCCCGCCTCGCTGCGAGAGCAGGCGACATCTCTTGCCGCACGGAAGTAGCAGCACAGAGGTCCCGCCGCGCCGCTGAAGCAACATGGAGGTCCCGCCGCACCGTCGATGCAGCAGACTGGTCCGGCCGTGCCGCGGCAGTAGCAGAGATGTCCCGCCGCGCCATGAATGCAGCAGAGATGTCCCACCATGCCGCGGCGACCTGGGAAAATTTCTCACGGGCAGACGACGACTCTTACAGGCGCATGCATGCGATCGTCCATAGCAAGATGGATCAGATCTTCGGCTGGGCGAGGTTGCAGGACAACATGAAAGCCTTGTTTGAACAGGCTACCGGCAACTAAGGGAGGGCAATGAGAGGCTCCGGTCCAAGCGCGACCTGCTGAGGGAGAAGATCGTCCGAAGTGCAGACAAGTAGGAGGAGACCAGTGCCTTGTTGAAGAGGATGGTCGTCGTCCTCAAGAACCTTATGGACGAGAATGACATGCTCCACAACGAGCGCCAAAGGCTGGTGGAGGAATTTGTTGATGTTCTCAAGCAACGTCTTGAGGACACGAAAGAGCTCATCGCCACTCACCACGGAGCCTAGTTTCCTAGTTTCTTTTGATGTAATAACCAGTTTAGGATGTGGATTGTGTCGTCGGTTGTGAAATGTTGGGTTCTAGCGCGGATGTTTGGCCTTTATTGGCCTCTTGGGATGTTGCGATTTCAATCTGGTAGATTTTAGTCCTTTGTGTTAGGCTGGAGTTGTGCTGAACTTCTTGTGAATTGTGGTGGTTTTCAGTAATGAAAATCAGAAGGGGCAAGCCCTTCTTTGATAAAAAAATTAATCGTCCTTATATATTCATCAGTCTTGCTATAAGTCGCAGTAGATGCTATATAGGTTCGTCGGATCTTACATCAAGATCCGTGCTTTCAGATTTTCTTTTTTCTCTCTTAAATCTCAGTCAAGTGAGACATAGCCACGCCATTAAACAGAGGCTCGGGCGCCATTAATGGAGACCTTGGGAGAGAGGTGGACGGCAGATGGAGGTCAAAGGGCTCTCCTCCCGATAAGCACGCGCAGGGGTCTGATCGCACGCCTCTCGTACTCAAATAGCTACCTTGCACGGCGCCTCCTAGCTAATAAAAATTGGGGACGCGTGGCGGCACGTAAATGGTACTAGTAAGTAGAACGCCCACGGTTTCAATAATACTTGTGTTTCCGATTGTAACGTGACAGCACTTGTTCCAAAATGACTTTGTTGATTGTTAATGTGTGCGCCTTCGCAAATCAGACTGTAAATTTACCACAACATGTTGGTGCCATGTCATGGCACCAAGCCAAGTTTCATTATTTTCATGCGTGTTTTGGATTTATAGGAATTAAAAAACTAAGTTTCTCAATGTTTCCAACCCAACCACGACGCCCAGAATTTTGAATTTCATTCCCATTTCTTGCATGGAACCTAGAAATTTACCCGAGGACACACATGTGATTTTTCAACCAACTTTGGTGCACTGGAACATGTGCTTGTATTTCAAATTTGAATTATGCACACAAAGGTGACACGTTCCCTCCCAGAACCACGAGCCTTCTTGAGAGAAGCTCCGATTTGCAAGAAGCTTATACCAAAATTTGTTCCTATTCGGCCATTTTTTTTACCACGGCATGGTACTACCATGACATGACACCATGTCAAGTTTCATGATTTTAAAACCAAGTTTCTCAATATTCTCGACCGAGCCACGATGCCCAGATGTTTGAATTTTATTCTCATTTTTTGCATGGGACCTACTCCCTCCTTCCATCTATATAGGGCCTAATGTGTTTTTCAAGACAGCCTTTGACTATTGACAAGATTAATAGCACATGAGATGTATACTATGAAAATTATATTATTGGAAGCTCCTTTGACATACAAATTTGAAGGTATGCTTTGTGTAAGTTGCATGTCATATACTACTGCTCTAACGTTTGGTCAAAGTTAGCCTCGAAAAACGCATTAGGACCTATATAGATGGAAGGAGGGAGTAGAAATTCACCCGAGGACACAAATGTGATTTTTCAACCAACTTTGGTGCACGGGAGCATGTGCTTGTAGTTCAAATTTGAATTATGCACATTAAATGACCAAAAACTCAATTCATATGTAAATAAGGCCAAACGAAGCCGGAATAATTCCAAAATTTAACAGGGCACTCATGTAGTTCTATGTTGCCTTTGTAAATAAACTCAAAGGGGACAACGTATATTGTTTCGCACTCAAAGGTTCCACTTCCCTCTCAGAACCACGAGCCTTCTTGAGAGAAGCTTCGGTTTGCAAGAAGCTTATACCAAAATTTGTTCCTATTCGGCCAATTTTTTTACCACAACATGGTAGTACCATGACATGACATCCATGCCATGTTTCATGATTTTCAGACGTGTTTTGGATTTACAAGAATTTTAAAACCAAGTTTCTCAATGTTCTCGGCCGAGCAACGATGCCCAGATGTTTTAATTTTATTCTCATTTCTTGCATGGGACCTAGAAATTCACCCGAGGACACAAATGTGATTTTTCAACCAACTTTGGTGCACGAGAGCATGTGCTTGTAGTTCAAATTTGACTTATGCACATTAAATGACCAGAAACTCAATCAATGTATAAAAAACGACAAACGAACCCGGAATAATTCCAAAATTTAACAGGGCACTAATGTAGTTCTGTGTTGCCTTTTTTAAGAAACTCAAGGGGGGGACAGTGTATATCATTTCACACTCAAAGGTGGCACGTTCCCTCTTAGAACCACGAGCTTCCAAATTGGCCCAATTTTTTACCACAACATGTTAGTGCCATGACATGACACCATGCCAAGTTTCATGATTTCCAGGCGAGTTTTGGATTTACATGAATTTAAAATCAAAGTTTCTCGATGTTCTCGGCCGAGTCATGACGCCCAGATGTTTGAATTTCATTCTCATTTCTTCCATGGGACCTAGAAATTCAACCAAGGACACACATGTGATTTTTCAACCCACTTTGGTGCACCGGAGCATGTGCATGCAATTCATATTTAGATTATGCACATTAAAAGCCCAGAAACTCAATTAATGTATAAAAAGGCCAAATGAACCCGAAATAATTCCAAAATTTAACAGGGCACTCATATAGTTCTATGCTGCCTCTGTAAATAAAATCAGGGGGGAGGCAGCGTATATCATTTCGCACACAAAGGTGACACATTCCCTCTCGGAACCACGAGGCTTGTTGAGAGAATCTCCGGTTTTGCAAGAGGCTTATACCAAAACTTGTCCTAATTCAGCAAAAAATTATACGTATGAAAACAAGGTTTAGATTATCCCAAACATCTTGCTACCTAGACCAATAATGTACTATGATTTGAATTCAACATAAAATGGATACAAATATTTGAATTGGAGAGTGTATGGTACATGTAGTTCATAGTGAAATATGATTACTGCTATATGTATGTTTTTTGTTATCAAGATAATATTTAAATTATTGTATAACTTGACAACAATCGTATTCAAATAAGGAAAATTGATTCAAATTTAGTCCATATGGTAGACGACAATATATATGTTCACATGGTGGAGTAAAATCTTCATATATGATGGAAGATCAAAATGTACGACTACATCAATTATAAACCGCAAGGTCACCTAACGATATATTACAATTCAACATAACGTGGATTCAAAAATTGAAATTCGAGATCATGGCATCTGTAATCATATAAAAAGGGACACTACTCTTTCTTTGGTGGGAATTGATTTGTTTTTTGTTGTTGTTGAGGGAAGTGTGAATTGATTTGGTACTGTGCTGGGTAATCTTGTTCTCCCGATTTTTTTACATTTTTCTTGTAGTTTTTTCAATGGCATCTATAGCAATATAGTAAAAGGGGACATGACTCTCTTGTGTCTTGTATGAATTGTTTTTTTACACGTTAAGTTTGTTCTGCCGAACAAGGAATCCGCACCTTGTTATCTCGAAATTTTCAAGCTCGAGTATCTTTTGTCTCACCTGCTTCGAAACTCCCGCTTCTTCAACCTGCGCCGCGCCTTGTTATCCCGAAATTTGGACGCGCGCGAGAACTTCCTCCTCATCCGAAATCGCTCCCGCAGCCCAGACACGCGAAATCCCCCTTCTACCCCTCAGCCAGAAATGAAGCTCCACGTCGCGGTGTCAAAACCGGTGGGGGTACACTGGTAACTAGCTTACCCTACATTTCGAACAAGCGCGTCCCTAAGCTTGGCTCCCCCTCCCCCTTCGCCCCCCCCCATTCATAAACCAAGGCCGCCAAAACCCATGAAACCCCATGCTCCTCCATCGGCCTCCTGACCGCCGCCCAGGCAGAGAATCTTCCCCGACTACGTCGTCCACCGCAACAGCTCGCCATCCCTCATCCACCGCACCGGATTAGGATCCGTTGTCGATCTCGTCGTCCCGCCAGATCAGTTGCCCCGTTGTCGGTGTCAAAACCGGCGGATCTCGGGTAGGGGGTCCCGAACTGTGTGTCTAGGCCAGATGGTAACAGGAGGCAAGGGACACGAAGTTTTACCCAGGTTCGGGCCCTCTCGATGGAGGTAAAACCCTATGTCCTGCTTGATTAATATTGATGATATGGGTAGTACAAGAGTATATCTATCACGAGATCGGAGAGGCTAAACCCTAGAAGCTAGCCTATGGTATGATTGTTGTTTAGTATGTTGTCCTACGGACTAAAACCCTCCGGTTTATATAGACACCGGAGAGGGTTAGGGTTACACAGAGTCGGTTAAAATGGTAGGAGATCTACATATCCGTATCTCCAAGCTTGCCTTCCACGCCAAGGAAAGTCCCTTCCGGACACGAGACGAAGTCTTCAATCTTGTATCTTCATAGTCCAGGAGTCCGGCTGAAGGTATAGTCCGGCCACCCGGACACCCCCTAATCCAGGACTCCCTCAGTAGCCCCTAAACCGGGCTTCAATGACGACGAGTCCGGCGCATAGATTGTCTTCGGCATTGCAAGGCGGGTTCCTCCTCCAAGTACTTCATAGAAGATTTTGAACACAAAGATAGTGTCCGGCTCTGCAAAATAAGTTTCCACATATTGCCATAGAGAGAATAATATTTACACAAATCTAATCTGCTGACGTATCCCGTAGTGTGACGTCGCACCACGGCCAAGCCTTTATTCGAATTGTTTTATTGTCCCACCTCAGCGTGCCATGCGAGGCGGTTTTCTTGGCACGTCTTGTCGAAGCAGAGATCGTGTCCCCTTATTCCGGGATTCTCATCAATACGGGCGTGGGTAACCCAACCGCGCCATTGATTACGGCGCTTGGAGATAAGCGAGTTTTACCAGGCTGGTGGGGACACGTAGTTGTGTCCACCCATATAAGGGGATAAGGATCCACCTTTTCACCTACACCTTCGTCTTCCTTTGCCTATCCATTCTCGCGCACTCGAGCTCCAGCGCCCAAGTCCGCACTCCCACCTCAACCCTCTCCATCCATGTCCGGAGCGGCAGGCAAGTGGATGGTCTCCTCCGTCACGGAGAGACACATCAAGAAGCTGAGGAAGGCCGGATACTTGTCTGGCGACATCGCGCACCGGCTCCCCGAAGAGGGGCAGCTCCTCCCCACCCCAAGGCCCCATGAGAGGGTAGTGTTCCTTCCCCACTTCCTCCGCGGACTGGGCTTTCCTATCCACCCATTCGTCCGGGGACTCATGTTCTACTACGGCCTGGATTTCCATGATCTGGCCCCGAACCTCATCCACAACATCTCGGCGTTTATCGTCGTGTGTGAGGCTTTCCTCTACATCTGCCCCCATTTTGGCCTATGGCTCAAGACTTTCAATGTCAAGCCGAAGGTGGTGCGCGGCAACCAGGCGGAGTGCAGAGGCGCCATGGTGGGCAAGATGCCCAACGTCTTATGGCTCGAGGGCTCCTTTGTGGAGACCCTGAAGGGGTGGCAATCGGGGTGGTTTTACATCACCGAGTCGCGCGACCCTGAGTGGGTCGCAGCCCCCGAGTTCTGGTCCGGACCCGCAACATGGCTCACGTCCTGGAAAGAGACGACCCTGTCGTGGGGCAGCAAGGGAGAGGTGACTAGACTACAAACATGCCTCCAAACCCTGGTGGACAAGCAGCTCAAGCTTGTCAACATAGTCCAGGTTATGCTCATCCGCCGGATCCTCCCATGTCAACAACGGGCCTTCAATTTGTGGGAGTTCAACTCGGCGCAGCACCGAACTCTGAGCAGGCTCTTCGACATGACGTACGAAGATGCCTGGAATGTGCTCTTCAAGGGCGCCGAGGCTCCCGCATCCGCTACCGAGGATCGCGGATTCAGCGTGCAGCGTCATGCTAGCGCGGTAAGTTGTTTGTTCCTCTTACAGGGTATTAGCTTTTCATAGTTTGACTCTATGCGGGATCTAAGCTCCCTTACCTTTGACAGGCTTGGCAGGCGCAGTCTGGACAGATCAACTGTCCGCTCCTTTGCCCGAAGACCCAGCAGATGCCCGCTTGGCAAAGCTGCTGGTTCCGGCACCCCATGTGGTGCTGGAGAAGAAGGCCATGAAGAAGGCCACGGGGACTCGAAAAAGTGCCCACCGCCAGGAGGTGTCGGGTTCATCATCTGATGGCTCCAAGGCGCATTCCTCCCGTGAAAACGAGGAGGAGGAAGAAGAGACCTCTCCTCCTCAAGCGGGGGGAGAGAAGAAAAGGAAGGCTGCCCTTACTGGGGAGGCCGAAGGGTCCAAGAAGGGGAAAACCCTTCCTCCGGACTACTCCACCGACCCCGACGGCGGAGAGGAGTGGCCGCTCAGGGCAAAGGCCCTGGCGAAATCGTAAGTATCCGGATACCGGAGTAATTCATAGTATTCCTTTATTGCACAACTTTCCCTTATGTCGAATATGATTATGCAGCCCACCCAAAGACCGGCTCGACGCGTCGACGAGCGGTTCACTGGACTCGTCGGATGTGAATTCGCTTCCGCGGCTACCTCCCCTCGCCCTACGGACGATGCCGAAGTGTTGTCCCAACAGGTTCCAAGCCAGGAGGAGGTGGTCCTGGAGGCGCCGCAAGGCGACCTCCCAGACTCCAGGAGTAAAGGGGATAAAAGCCCCAGGGCTCCAAGTCCGGCTCTAGTCCGGACACCGCTCCGGAACCTTCAAAGGTTCCAGAGTCCGGCGGGCGACCTCCTTCCAAGAGGAGCAAGCCCGCCGTGCCGGTGACCCCCGTCCAACCGGAGGCGCCGGACAATATGTTGGAGGCGCTCAAAGGCACCTCCATCGACAAGGAGCACCGCACCATTATGAGTGCGGTGGTCCAGAAGGTTCAGTCCGCCAAGAGCGGACTGACTGAAGCTTGTACTAGCCTTTTAACGGGCTTTGAGGTAAATAAAGAATTTGTAAATAATATTACCGCATGGAAAGTAGCCCCTGATGCTCTGTTTGGCGTTCGGGAAGAAAAGCCGAATAGAGGATCAATAAAATTCGCAGGAGTCTAACAAAAAAGAGTCAATATGCGTATGCAGGCTTCTCTGCTGGCATCCGCCGCACTGACTGCGGAAGTGGACACGTTAAAGCAGAGCCTCGAGCAGTCTGAGCAAGAGCTCGAGCGGGACAAGAAGCAGCTCGAGGACCAGGAAGGTAAGAAATACCTTGTTTAAATATATATAAAAAAAGTGCAATTGCAAGAAATGACAGGATTATCGTGGCTATTGTAGGGGCCACGCCTAAGGTGGCGACCCTTAAGCAAGCGCTGGTCGAGGCCGAGAAGAGGGCAGCCACGGAGCGCACCGAGCGGGAGAAGTATGAGGCCCAGGTTGGCAAGGTGCGGCAAGAGCTCCAGGCTCTCATGAAAAAACATGAGAGTTTGGAGCTTGACTCAAAGACGCGAGCGTCCGAGCTCGCGATGGATATTGAAAATGCCATGTCTGCCAAGGCCGAATCCCAGAAGGCCCTCCAGGAGTTGGATGCGGTGAAAAAGATAGCAGCGGGTAAGGCATTCTTTATGCAAAGCAAACATATAAATGTGAGTTACTTGTTACTTACCCGAATCCGAAGCTCTCCAGGAGCGTTCGCAGATCTTCCCCGTAGCGTGTCCGATGCCGCCGCATTCTATCGAGCCGAGGAGGGCAGCTCGACAGAGAAGGTGTTCTGGTCTCAGTATGCCGAGGCCGGACACCCCGTGCCCCTGAGCGACCAGCTGAAGCAACTGGTCGAGCTCCACAAGGCGGCCGAACAGGCCATGAAGGGCCTCATAGTTCGGCTGTGGCCTGGGGAGGCTCTGCCTGGGAGCTATTTCGGGCTGGTGCAGCGGCTGGTGGGGGCATGTCCAAGGCTCGAAGTCATCAAGCGCTCCGTCTGCATTGAAGGTGCCTGTAGGGCCCTTGCCTGTGCTAAGGTGCACTGGGGCAAGCTGGATGCTGAGAAGCTTGTGAAGGACGGGTCACCGCCGAGGAAAGAGCATCGCAAGCCCGAGAATTATTATACGGATGTTCTGGAGGGTGCCCGCCTTGTGGCGGATGAATGTTCCAGGGATGTAATTTTTGAGTAAAACTTGCTCGTTTTATCCTGTGCGCTGAAAACTTGTTCATATGCGCTAAGCAATGCTGTTGGAATTTAAAATATTACCTTCTATGCGGCTGTTTATCAATTCTGAGAGATGGCGAGTCATCGGCTTCTGCCCCCATGCCGCTAGTGCTGGGGTGTTCGGGGATGAACCTGAGCGCTCTTTTTCCCATGTTTGGGTCCTTCGAGGGAGGCGCTCAGCACAACAAACAAGGCAATCGGACTATAATGCGTGAACACTCTCACTTAGCCATAGAATTCTATAATTTTAAATTTCGGCGAAGCCCCTGGTATTCGGAAGACCGAGTCCGGGGCGCTATCCACGCCTTGGCCGGACAGAGCCGACTCCTCGCTCGAAGCGGCATAAGTCTTTAGGGACTCGAAAAACCTCTTGAACAGTGACCAGCTCTCGCTTCATCATGACAGTCAGTTTTAGCTTTCTCTACTGAGGTGCTCCACCCAGCTCAACTAGGGCACAATCGCAGTAGTTCTCCTAGTGCTACCTTAGCCGATATAGCGGAACGTAAGGCACCAAAACATAGGAGCCGGGCAAACCCAACTATTGACCCAAGACATGATTCGGAGCCGATGCATATAATGCTATAAGTTCGGGGTGCCGCACTTGTTAAAGTGTTCGGACTTCTCACGCCATATTGAGGGGTACTTAAATCCCCTGGTGTATTTTGGCCGTACCAAAGTGTACGGGTGCAACATGTCATTAAGGAACATATATTTGTAAAAAAGGTAATGCAAAAATAGACAAAAGCTATGCATTGTTTATTAAAAGGGGCTGTGATCAAAGCAGAACGATACAAATAATGCGATAGGCAAAAGGTTGGACTATTAACATGTCCGTTCCAGGGGCAGGCTGCGGAATGGTATGCGAAACAGGTATACTGCTCGTGATAGAGACCACCTGGGAGTTCCGTAATGCGGCATGGCTTGTCTGCTTCCATGGTTCTTGCATCGTTTGTGCGGCAATTGAACTGCCGAACAGGCCTTCCGAAGAATGGAGTCCTGAAAGTAAGAGAAAATTAAAAAATCGGCAGCCCCTGGAGCGGTTTAAGCCATGTTTCGGGCGTGCCATGATGGTGCCCCTCCGCCTGTACCCATGGTATTTCTAGATCGTAATTATGTACGCGAAGCACTGGTGTCGCATTTTTGCGAGGGCTGGGGTTGGGGCCGCATTGCTACGCCTGCTCAGAACGTACCAGGCGGTCTTGTTGTAGGTTACTCCGGGCGCGCTTGACGGTGTCCCGACGTTTAATGGCCGGGCTGGAGAACTGCCTGGAGAGGCTGCTTTGAACTTCCGCTGCAAGGGCCGCCATGTGCTCCTCCGTTCGGAGGGAGCATTCGGTATTTCCATTGACCGTAATTACTCCTTGAGGGCCTGGCATCTTGAGCTTAAGGTATGCGTAGTGAGGTACTACGTTGAACTTGGCGAATGCGGTTCGCCCGAGCAGTGCGTG
Source organism: Triticum aestivum (assembly GCF_018294505.1). Taxonomy (NCBI): domain Eukaryota; kingdom Viridiplantae; phylum Streptophyta; class Magnoliopsida; order Poales; family Poaceae; genus Triticum; species Triticum aestivum. The sequence goes on along the minus strand of NC_057806.1, from coordinate 587,646,097 downwards.
ATAGCCACTGCGGAATGGGACTATGTCGAAGATTAACTCCTTGCTTCGGAAATTATCCGGAGATCCAAAGACCACTTCAAGTGTGACTGAGCCTGTACAGTTAGCCTCTACACCTGGTATTACGCCTTTGAAGGTCGTTTTGGTGGGCTTAATCCTCGAGGGATCAATGCCCATTTTCCGCACTGTATCCTGGTAAAGCAGGTTCAGGCTGCTGCCGCCGTCCATAAGAACTCTAGTGAGATGAAATCCGTCAATAATTGGGTCTAGAACCAATGCGGCGAATCCGCCATGACGGGTGCTAGTGGGATGGTCCCTTTGATCAAAGGTGATCGGGCAGGAGGACCATGGGTTGAACTTTGGGGCGACTGGCTCTACCGCGTATACGTCCCTTAACGCGCGCTTCCGCTCCCTCTTGGGGATGTGGGTTGCGTATATCATGTTCACCGTCCGCACTTGTGGGGGAAAACCCTTTTGTCCACTGTTGTTCGGCGGCCGGGGCTCTTCGTCGTCATCGCTATGCAGCCCCTTGTCTTTATTTTTGGCATCTAACTTGCATGCCTGCTTGAACACCCAACAATCGTTGTTGGTGTGATTGGCCGGCTTTTTGGGGGTGCCATGTATTTGGCACAAGCGGTCGAGTATTCGGTCCAAATTGGACGGGGCCCTAGGATTTCTTTTGAATGGCTTTTTCCGCTGACCGGATTTATAGCCTCTGAATCCGGCATTAACTGCCATATCCTCAGCATTGTCGCCGTTAAAGCGGCGCCTCTGCTTGTTGCGACGCGACCTGCCACTACTGTCCCTAGTATCCGAATTACCAGGGTTCTTGGTCATATTATTGCTACGAGCAAGCCAGCTGTCTTCTCCCGCGCAAAAGCGGGTCATGAGTGTCGTGAGTGTTGCCATAGATTTCGGCTTTTCCTGTCCAAGGTGCCGGGCAAGCCACTAGTCATGGATATTGTGCTTGAAGGCTGCTAGGGCCTCTGCATCCGGACAGTCGACTATTTGGTTTTTCTTTGTTAGGAACCGTGTCCAGAATTGCCTGGCTGATTCTTCTGGCTGCTGAATTACGTGGCTTAGGTCATCGGCGTCTGGTGGTCGCACATAAGTGCCCTGGAAATTGTCGAGGAATGCGGCTTCCAGGTCCTCCCAACAACTGATTGATCCTGTTGGCAAGCTGTTAAGCCAATGCCGAGCCGGTCCTTTAAGCTTGAGTGGGAGGTATTTGATGGCGTGGAAATCATCGCCGCGGGCCATGTGGATATGAAGGAGATAATCCTCGATCCATACCGCAGGATCTGTTGTGCCATCATATGATTCGATGTTTACGGGTTTGAAACCCTCGGGGATTTGATGATCCATTACTTCGTCTGTGAAGCATAGTGGGTGTGCGGCGCCTCTGTACTGGGCTATATCACGACGTAGCTCCAATGAGCTTTGTCTACTGTGTTCGGCCCTACAAATTTGTGTCCGGCATGACGGTTACCGTCTCGAGTCGTGGGGCGCCCACGCGATCCATAGATCGATCTTGTTTGCCTTGCCTTGTCCTCCAACATATCTCGCAGGTCAGGCGCATTTTCTCGTGCCTTGGTACGGGGTGCGGCTTGAGTGGAGGGCCGAGAGGCCTCTCTGTCGCGGCCACGAGGTGGCCGGTCGGCCGTATCAAGTGCTTCCTCCTCTAATCAGGGTAGTAATCTGTGCTTTGGGTAGCTCTTGGAGGGGCATTCGATTTTATGCTCTTCGACCGCAAGGACTTCAGTCCATCTGTCGACTAGCAAATCTTGATCAGCTCTAAGTTGTTGCTGTTTTTTCTTGAGGCTTCTTGTCGTGGCCATAAGCCTGCGTTGAAAATGCTCTTGTTCGACGGGATCCTCTGGCACGACAAATTCGTCGTCGTCGAGGCTTGCCTCGTCTTCGGAGGGAGGTATACAATTATCGTCCTCGACCTCTCTGTCTGCCGCTCTCTCATGAGGGCTGGCTTCTCCATCCTCCTGTGCTGAATCTTGCTGGAGGGGGTTTTCTTCGGCACTCTCCGGAGTATTATTATCTCCCGTGCTGGAATCACCGTATTTGTTTTGGCGGGATTTTGAGCGGCGCCGCTGACGCTGGCGCTTAGGCTGTTTCTTGGAGGGGTCATCCTCCGCTGTTCCATCGCCATCTCCTTCTTTTGGGGTGTCCACCATGTATATGGATATGATGAGGTTGCTCTCCAGGGCCCAATAGGCGCTGGTTCTTCATCGTCTCCTACATCGGCGTCCATACCGTCGATGTCTTCGGAGTTGAAGTCGAGCATGTCGGTTAAATCGTCGACAGTGGCTACGAAGTGGGTGGTGGGTGGGTTCGTATCCCGACCTTGCTGACTGTAGTCCGGCCAGGGCTCTCGTGATAAAGAGAGAGACTTTAGTGTCTTCAGAATATCACCGAAGGGCGAGTGCTGAAAGATGTCCGCAGTAGTGAACTCCATGATCGGCACCCAATCCGATTCGATCGGTAGGGGCGCGGAGGGTTCAGAGCCCGGAGAGGAGTCCGGCTCCTTGGAGTCATGAGTCTCGTGAAGTGCGGAGCTGGTGTTCGGCTCGATCACCGTTGGGATCGCAGCACCCGAGGTGGCCTCCAACCACCCATCCTCGATCGGCGTAGTTGGCTCTGAATTAAGGGTCGAAGCCGATGCGGGTGCGGCCTCAAGGGCACTGTTCGGCGGCAGAGCTATATCATGCTCGTCGTGACAGTGCGGCGCGCTTGGCAGTGGCTCGAATCTGTCGAAGATCATGTCCCCGCGGATGTCAGTCGTGTAGTTTAAACTTCCAAATCTGACCTGACGGCCAGGGGCATAGCTTTCGATCTGCTCCAGATGGCCAAGTGAATTGGCCCGCAGTGCGAAGCCGCCGAAGACGAAGATTTGTCCGGGGAGGAAGGTCTCACCCTGGACTGCATCGCTATTGATGATCGTAGGAGCCATCAAGCCTAACGGCGACGACACAGAGGAACTCTCAATGAAAGCACCAATGTCGGTGTCAAAACCGGCGGATCTCGGGTAGGGGTCCCGAACTGTGCATCTAGGCCGGATGGTAACAGGAGGCAAGGGACACGAAGTTTTACCTAGGTTCGGGCCCTCTCGATGGAGGTAAAACCCTACGTCCTGCTTGATTAATATTGATGGTATGGGTAGTACAAGAGTAGATCTACCACGAGATCGGAGAGGCTAAACCCTAGAAGCTAGCCTATGGTATGATTGTTGTTCTGTATGTTGTCCTACGGACTAAAACCCTCCGGTTTATATAGACACCCGAGAGGGTTAGGGTTACACGGAGTCGGTTACAATGGTAGGAGATCTACATATCCGTATCGCCAAGCTTGCCTTCCACGCCAAGGAAAGTCCCTTCCGGACACGGGACAAAGTCTTCAATCTTGTATCTTCATAGTCCAGGAGTCTGGCTGAAGGTATAGTCCGGCCACTCGGACACCCCCTAATCTAGGACTCCCTCACCCGTCCTCCACCTCCAAGGAGCTGCCCCAACGTTCGCCTCGTCTATCGCCCCACCTCAAACCCACAGTACTGTCTTGACCTGCCCCACCAGAACTGCAGCACCCTCACCAATTCCTCCGATGAAGCCAAGGCCAACTCAGCACCATGAAGGAAGTTCTGCACTCACTGCTGCATTTTATCTTTTATTCAATCTCACGGGGCTGCAGGTGCTCGATACCGAGCAGACATGGCGTGTCTCCATCGACGGCACCATTGCCGGCCACATCATCCACGACGTCTCTCCCCCATGTTGTTGCTTCCTCGATGGTGACTTCCACAACGGCACTAGCTACAGCTGCTCCGGCTCTCGCTCGTGTTGCGGCTCTGTTCTTGCTATCGGTCACGCTGCTGCACTGCTCCTGCTTTTGTTCGTGCTACTGCTCTGCTCTTGCTCTCGCTTGCGCTGCTGCTGCTGTTGCACGACCTCCAGCAGATACAGGAGTTGCTGCTTTAGCACTCGCTCGTGGTGCTACTGCATGAATTGCTCTCTGCTAGTGCGTCCCCTGCTCGAGCATCTGCTGATTTAGATCACTGCTTCTCTGCTACTAGTGCTCGAACGCCCTAAACATCTATTGCAATGCTCTGTTACTAGTTCAATCAGTTTTGACAGTAAAATTCAGTTTCGACTGTGAAGTTCATTTTCTTCAGTTAAGTTCAGAGTGAACAGTACTTACAGCATCTGTCGGAGCGGCCGTGGCGCGGCTGATGCGTTTTACATCTGGCACTTTTTGGTGGTGTATTTTACATCATCTATTGCAGATGATATTAGGGTCCCACTTCAGATAAACGTTGTCTGTCTTGTCATGCTTCAGCCTCATCGCCGTACACCTTAGAGGAGCTGTTTCCAATGATGGAACCGTCCATCACAGTGGAGCACTACCCTCAGTGCCGTTTCCAGAGGCCTCGGATCTTCTTCCCCGCCTCCGACAGCCACACCAGCATCATCACCATCCTCCACGTCCAACCCAATGATGTTGAGGTCCACAAGGCTATGCCAAAGAGGTTGTACACTCATCGCATCACTTTGTTTCTCCATTCCTCTGTTCTTCCTATTCATGTGAGCCAAACACCCAGGTTGATTGAAATCCTATGTTTCCAAATGCTTTGTTTTGCATGTGCATTCCTATCCTATTCCTGTGATTTTCATGTCCCTGCGTTTATAGAATCCTCCAATTCTAAGGAGCCCTTACAGATTTACTTCATTTTCAGATAGGTGTCAAAGAAAACTCTGTGTGTTATGTCCTGCTCCTGCCATGCCGTCATCCACCCCACCTGAGGTGCACCATCGATAGAAGCGTTCACTACAGCAGAGATCCCCCCTGCAGACTTCCTTTCGCCGCCTCAGATCATCTTCCCCATTGTCGGCAGCCACGCCAACTACATTACCATCATCGACTGAGCAGATGAACCTGAGGACTACACAGTTCCAGAAGAGAGGTCGCAGTCTTTCCTGTTTGCTTACATTATACATCGGTTATTATTACCTGCTACTTTATCATTCAATCTTGAGTTTTGAATTGCCCATGGGTCTCATATCGAGCCAGCAACGAATAGTATCTATCTACTATCTGGTTCATCTGGGGTCTTCTATGTGGTTCATGTTGGGTGGGCAACAAACAATAGAGGATCCATTGTCTATCTTTTTAAACTGAAGCTATAATCTACCTGCTATCATTAGTTTTGGATCCATCCACTCATTTGCTACCATCAGTCTTGATTTTTGCATGCACCCCTTAGGCCTTACAAAATCTAACTATTTTTTTTATTATGCATGTCAGATATTGTACACAATCGTACTAAACATGTATAGAAAAAGAGAAGACTGTTGTGTGCGAATATAATGTCATGCAGATGCCGCTCCATGGTGGGCGAAGTGCCCCCCTCCTGCATTTCCAGATTGTATTCCAGAGGAAGATAACTGTTCAGATGGAGATTCAGAAGGAGCCGACCACGCGTGTTTACCACCTGAGGTGTTTGCTCTAACCTGGCATGCTGATGTTGGTCATATCATGCATATGGCGCCTTGCATTGCTTACATTATACATCTTATATGTCATCAACTTAGTTTAGATTTGCTTTGTGTGAATGCCACTTGTTTGCTTTCTATATCATACTCCCGCCATTCCTAAATATTTGTCTTTTTAGAGATTTCAACAAGTGACTACATATGGAACAAAATGTGGTAGTCCATTTGAAATCTCTAAAAAGACAAATATTTAGGAACGGAGGGAGTATATGGGAATTATGCAATGCCATCTTCTTTAGCCAGGCATCATATACGTGAATCATGCAATGCCATCCTGTTTAGCCAGTCATTGTATATGTGAATTGTATCGTGCCATATTTTTTCCATAATGTATTCCATTTGTCAACAATGTTTATACATTCATCTACTCTTCCTGTGCATCAGCCATTTGAGTCGGTCATGGGAAAATCTGGAGTGAAAACAAGGTCTTCTGAGCAGTCAGTGCTACCTGTCGATGCAGATTTCTTGCTGGTTACAGATAGCTCCTCAAAGGAGGATTCAGAGAGAGATGACCAGTCGTATCCCCCCCGGAGGTGCATGCTCTAACTTGGCTGGGTTATATTGCTCATATCATGCATATGGTGTCTTGCATTGTCATGCCATCTGCTTAGATTAGACATGCTTTGTGTGAATGCCTCATGTTTGCTTTCTATATCAGATATGTGAATTATGCAATGCCATGTTTTTCAGCCAGTTATCATATATGTGAATTATGCACCACCATGGAACCAGGCATCATATATGTGAATTATCTCATGCCATCTTTTTTTCATTACGTATTCCATTTGTCGACAATCTGTGTATATTGAACTACTCTTCATGTGTATCAGCCATTTGAGCCGGTTATGGAAAAATCTGGAGTGAAAACAAGGTCTTCAGAGCAGGCAATGGTACATGTTGAAGCATATATCTCAATGGTTACAGGGAGATCCTCAGAGGAGGATTCAGAGACAGATGACCAGTCCTATATCCCACCTGAGGTGTATGCTCTAAGTTGCAATGTTTATATTTCTCATATGATGCATATGCTGTCTTGCATTGCTTAGTTTAGACATCATATGCACAATATTGAATTCTATCTGCTTAGTTTAGAGATCATACATGCGAGTGCCAGCTGCTTAGTATATGAATTAATTATGTCAATTATATCATGCCATCCTGTATACTTAGACAACATGTATGTGAATTATTTCATCCCAACCTATTTTAGAAAGACATCATATAGTTTTGTCATGTCATCATGTTTAGGTACTCATCATATGTTGAATTATGCCATTATATCCTGTTAAGTTATCCATCATATTCTGAAACTGTGTCATGCTATCTTGTTTCATTAGGCATCATATATGTGAAATTGTGTCACGCTGTCTTGTTTGGTTAGACAACATATATGTGAATTACCATATCTGTCTATCATACAATGTCTGTATGTTCAATTTCTTTTCTTGTTTATCGGCCATTTGAATTGGAGGGGGTGATGGTAGTATCTAAGGGAGCAAAAACCCGTTCTTCACAAAAGACAGTGCTACCCGTCAATGCAGATAGAACCATGGTTGTACTGGCCCACAAACTAGCCCCACCACACATAATCGAGACTCTTCCAGATTGCACACTTACACCGTTGGGCAGAGAACCAGCTACAACCCGTCTAACCGCAACCCCAGCGGATAGTAACCCACTTATAGTTGACAAAGCACCATGTCCACCACAGAGTACCCCCACACGAGTAGTTTGTAAATCTACTGCAGTGCCCAAAGCACGAAGACCACCGCAGCTAACCCAAACTCCACGTTTAAAGCAGAAGAGCAATTGTTCTCAGGTCAGATTCCATAGCTATGGTCCATACTCCTTTGTTGTTGCATCACTGTATTTACTCATACCAACTACTTTCAAATTTGAAGGATCCAATTGAAACTCCAATGGCGCAACAGGTATGTTTTAAACCTATTTCTTTAACTGGATTGTTGTTCTAACTTCTTGCTCTATGTTGATTTTAGTTTAAGTTGTATAAACATTTATGTTCTCATGTGATGCACATTACAAGTGCTGCCAATGTTGTGTAGTTTCTCACGCTTATATTCTGTCTATGCTGCTGTGTCTTAAAGATATATGAGTTGAACCGTGTCTCTATCTTGATTAGGGAACATAAACTAGAATGATATGGACAATACAGTGACCATAGTACATAGATATATGTTTGTTTCATGTTGTTATCCTGTCCACCTTACTATTGAACCGGTTTACCAAAATGAGTTTCGTATACTACAAGCTAAACCTGTGATGTGTCTGCTTGTTTCTCTTGTAGTATGCAAACAAAATATTGGAGAAGAGCACCCCACTATGCAATGGTAGAGAAAGTAATGCAGATAAGGTTCAATATAGTGAGACAACCTTGTTGGTCTCCAAGAAAGGTGATAAAAACGATCTTGTAGACAGTGAGAAAACCCATAGTCCTGCGTTGATGTAGTGTTCGAGTTACTGGCCAGTACCGCTGGCACAAGCTCTTTGAACTCGCTGCCTGAATCACTTTCAGCTTCTTCAGTCTCAGCTACAAGCTGAAAGGCATCAGTCATGTAACGCCCCGAGACCGATGCGCCAGGTGTCTTCTAGTTATTCGTTGTTGTTGCCTTGTCATTCGCTTGCTTGTTGCATCTTGTCATGTCATCATGTGCATTGCATCATCATGTTTTCAAAACTTGCATCCGTCTGGGTCTCCTCGTTCTCTCTGTTGTCCGTTCTGAGCTCAACCACACTTGCACGCGCTCGCGGCATGTCCAAAATATTATTTTTATAAGTGGTCGGGAGATGTTCTCGGAATGGGTTGAAAGTTGGCGTGCGGTGTTGTTTTGTTGTCAGTAGACCGCCTGCCAAGTTTCATCGCATTCGGAGTCCGTTTGACGCCTCAACGGATAACTACAGCGACAATATAGTCGGTCAAATCATCGGACGTTTTCGGTCTCCGAAAAACTGTTGCTGGGCTTTCCCTCTCTTTCCTCCCTAGACCGTCTTCACTTTTCACTACCTACCGCCAGGCCCAACCTAACCTCTCTCGTCAGCCCGCGGCCCTCCTCGCGCGCGCGTCCGAAATTTGTCCCGGACCCGACCCGGGCAGTCATCACCGTTGGATCCGAATCATCCCCAAACATCTACAAGACGTCTCCATTTTCTTAATTGGGATCCCTAACCTATTTATCCAGGACCGTACAATTTTGATCGGAGCAACGAGATAGCCCCTAACCTAACCAACTTGCTATATATAGATCAACCACTAGCCTATTTTGCCAAACCCTAAATTCAAGGAATTTTGTCCCTACCGCCGCCGCCACACTCATCTCCCACCTCAGGATCCTCCCCAATCCAAATCCTCCTTGTTTTCCTCTCCTGCCAGACCCAACCAGCGGCCCCGACCAGCTCCACCTTGCTTTCAGTGCCGCCCAAACAGATCGCATCCTCCTTCTCCTCTTGGCGAGCCACCATGCCCGCAGCCTCGCTGCCACGAGCCTCCTGTCCCGACCGTGCAGGCCTCCTCGTTCCTCTCCCGAGCAGGAGCTTGCCGAGGCTCCCGCAGCCACCTCCATCCCATGCAGGAGCTCGCTCCTGAGCTCACCTGCGTTCACGCCCGTCCTCGCGACCAGCTGTGTCGCCAGCGTTCACCTCCAGCAGGCCCGTACCACCCCTCTCGCCCCTGCCTCCCTTTCCATCTTCCATTATTCTCTCTCTCACCTCCCCTTCTCTGACCCGTCGCAGGTTCTCCATGGGCACCCGATGGAGCACTGTCGCCATGGCCTTCGGTTTGATGCTCCACCCGACAGCGCCTCGATGAGATCCTCGGCTACCCCGCGCAATGGACCCACGCCCAGCCTTCCTTCCCCGCACCGTTCCTCGCGCGCCGGACCTCCCCAACCTCGTCGGAGCCACACGGGTCCCCGACCCTTCCTCTCCTTCCTTCGGTCCTCCTCTATTGTTCTCTTGATCACGTTTCTCTTGACTGCTCTCTCTGTCTTCGCTGCAGCTAGCCCCATGACCATCTATGGGAGATGCCTCCCCTTCCTTGCTCACGCCCGATCTGCTCCAAGCCGCATCCCGTGCCAAGTCCCTCCTCGCGCTGCTCCATGTCTTCCTCCTCGCCGCGCCGATCGCCCAATCTCCCGCTCGCGTTGACCGCGTCAACCAGCGGCTCGTCCCGCGCCCCTACTCGCTGCGTTGACCCGATCCGGCCTCCTCGTGCCCACGCCTGGGCCGCGTCTTGCATCTGCGCTGCTGGCAAGGCCTAGCGCCCCTTCCAGCCTCCCTCTCCATCCACCGGGCCGAAGACCATGGGTGAGCAGACCCTCCAGCCTCTTCTCTCTGTTGGACCAGCAGATTCGGCCCGACTCATGTTTTTTTCCATGGAGCGATTTACTAATTATCCAGTCTTTTACAGTTTTACAGAAAAACCCTATTGATCATGCATATAATAACTCCATGACCGTGCATTGGTTTAAAATGTTTTATATATGAAAAATGCTTAGAATTTTGTATAGTTTCATAATATCCAACTTTCAATCATGTTTGACATGTTTAAAATGATGTTTGCTTTACTTTGCTTAAATAACATGCTAAAATGCTTTAATTCATAAGTAAATAACCGTAGCTCCATTTTAATTAAACTTTATATGTAAATGGGGTAGAAAAATGCCTAGTTTAACATGGTGTACTTGTTTTGCATGTTTAATAACTCTAAAATTATGTTTAGGGCAGAACAGTACCTAATCCAAAAGTATGCATATGAGGATTTTCCGGAATTGTTGTTCGTTGTTTCCGGCCTCATTTAAACTTGACTAGATAGTTAGTTTAACTTTGATTCACCCCTTGCCATGCTAAACAACATTTAATATTGTTGAGTACATAAACGAGAGAGAACTAAATAAGTCACGTGGTGTTTCATCAATATGCAACTGAGTTGCATATTGAGCTCCACTTAATTTGTAGTGTTGTTTGTGCACTTTGTCATGCCATGTTTCATTAAACCGGACATGCATCATAATTGTTTGTGCATCATGCCATGTCTATGTGGTGGTTGTTTACTATGTTGTTTGCTTCTTTTCGGTGTGCTTCTTCGAGTTGGTTCCGATAACGTCGTGTGGTGAGGATTCGTTCGACTACGTCCGTTTATCTTCTTCATGGACTCGTTCTTCTTCCTTGCGGGATTTCAGGCAAGATGACCATACCCTCGAAATCACTTCTATCTTTGCTTGCTAGTTGCTCGCTCGATTGCTATGCCGCGATACCTACCACTTGCTATATCATGACTCCCAAATTGCCATGTCAATCCCCTAACCCGCCTTGTCCTAGCAAACCGTTGTTTGGCTGTGTTACTGCTTTGCTCAGCCCCTCTTATAGCGTTGCTAGTTGCAGGTGAAGATGAAGTTTCTTCCATGTTGGAACATGATTTTTGTTGGGATATCACAATATCTCTTATTTTAATTAATGCATCTATACACTTGGTAAAGGGTGGAAGGCTCGGCCTTATGCCTGGTGTTTTGTTCCACTCTTGCCGCCCTAGTTTCCGTCATACCGGTGTTATGTTCCTTGATTTTACGTTCCTTACGCGGTTGGGAGTTATGGGAACCCCTTGACAGTTCGCCTTTAATAAAACTCCTCCAGCAAGGCCCAACCTTGGTTTTGCATTTGCCTCACCTAGCCTTTTTCCCTTGGGTTTCCGGAGCCCGAGGGTCATCTTTATTTTAACCCCCCTGGGCCAGTGCTTCTCTAAGTGTTGGTCCAACCTGAGCGATGTCCGGCGCCCCCTGGGCAACCAGGGTCTATGCCAACCTGACGTCTAGCTCATCTGGTGTGCCCTGAGAACGAGATATGTGCAACTCCTATCGGGATTTGTCGGCACATTCGGGCGGCTTTGATGGTCTTGTTTTACCATTGTCGAAATGTCTTGTAACCGGGACTCCGAGTCTGATCGGGTCTTCTGGGAGAAGGAATATCCTTCGTTGACCGTGAGATCTTATGCTGGGCTAAGTTGGGACACCCCTGCAGGGTTATGAACTTTTGAAAGCCGTGCCCGCGGTTATGGGCAGATGGGAATTTGTTAATATCCGGTTGCAAAGAACTTGACACTTAACTTAATTAAAATGCATCAACCGCGTGTGTAGCCGTGATGGTCTCTTTTCGGTGGAGTCCGGGAAGTGAACACGGCCTTGGAGTTATGCTTGAACGTAAGTAGTTTCAGGATCACTTCTTGATCATAGATTCTCGACCGTGCTTTGCCTTCTCTTCTCGCTCTCATTTGCGTAAGATAGCCACCATATATGCTAGTTCTTGCTGCAGCTCCACCTCACTATCCTTTCCTACCCATAAGCTTAAATAGTCTTGATCGCGAGGGTGTGAGATTGCTGAGTCCTCGTGACTCACAGTTTACTTCCAAAACCAGTTGTAGGTGCTGATGATAACTGTGCAGGTGACGCAACCGAGCTCAAGGAGGAGCTCGATGGAGATCGTGTTCATTGTGTTGTTTCGTTTCCAGTTGATCAGTAGTGGAGCCCAGTCAGGGCGATCGGCGATCTTTTGCATTAGGGGTTGTCTTTCTTTATTTTATTCCGTAGTCGGACCTTGATTGTATTCTGGATGATGTAATGCTATAATTTTTGTATTGTGTGAAGTGGCGATTGTAAGCCAACTCTTTATCCCGTTCTTATTCAGTACATGGGATGTGTAAAGATTACCCCTCTTGCGACATGCCTACTATGCGGTTATGCCTCTAAGTCGTGCTCCGACACGTGGGAGATATAGCCGCATCGTGGGTGTTACAAGTCAGCTGTGTTGCGGCAAGAAGCCAAAGGACTAAGGAAGTCCCTGCAGAATTCAGATGCGTACTTTCTTGTGCAACAGCAAGCGCTGGAGGATTTAAGCGCCAAACAAGAGAAAGTTAATAAGCTTGCTAAGCATCTTGCCAGCATTATGGGTACCCAGGATATTGTTTCTTGAACTCTTCTGAAGTGGTTTCAGTTCTGGACTTGTTTTGCTGCGGCATTTATATGCTGCTTTGTTCCCTATATTTGCACTGGTGGTGAACTTTAATGCCCAGTGGATGTAATATGTGTAATAGTCGTGATAGCCTAGCATAAGTTGCTTGCTTATTTATTTCCTTGTTGTCTTGTTTATTTGTTTGCTTGAAGTCAGTGCAGTTCTTTTTCCGTCGTTTGCTGGTGGCTGCAATAACCTATTTTTTAAAACTAGGCCACAATAACCATGGGCTAATATTTACTATAGTGACATTGGGCCTCCTACGGGCCGTAGAAACAGTGGGCCTTCTATGGGCCGTAGAAACAGTAGGCCTTCTACGGGCCGTAGAAACAATGGGCCTTCTACGGGCCGTATCATCAATGGGCCTTATACGGGCCGTATGATCGATTGGCCAAATATGGGCCAATAACAGGCCGCATTATGGCCGTAAACGGGCTAGAGTTGGAATCATCCATTCATGGGCCGACCATAACGGGCCATCGTTAATAGGCCGTATTTGATGACGCTATGAAAATGGCCCAACGTATTAACAGACCACAAACGGGCCGACTGTAACCACGGGCTGAATTTGGCCCATAAGCAGAAAATGATAGTAACAGGCTGTAAGTAAACGAATGCTGGAAATGAGCCCAAGAATAAATGGGCCCTGAGAAGACCGAAAGATAACATGGGCTGGAAACGGCCCAATGGAATAACGGGCCGTTAATGGGTATAAAGTGATACACTGTTCATTACGGGCCAGTTTCACCACGGGCCGTTAATGGTGTAAAGTGATACACTGTTCATTACGGGCCAGTTTCACCACGGGCCGTTAATAGGCCAAGAGTTACATAGGGCCTCATATGGGCCGAAAGACGTCATGGGCCATACATGGGCCAGAAGTGAAAACGGGCTGGAATCATATTGGATGGCCCAGATGACACTACTGGGCCTAACTCGGATAGGGCGTAACGGGCCTTGGGTTAGCAGGCTGTAAATGGGCTATATGTGAACAGGCCGTTAACAGGCTTTCCATGGGCCGGCCCGCCATCTTTTGACCAAGTCAAACGAGCCGGCCTTTTCACAAGAATGGGCCTCTGTTGGCCCGTGCCACGTGTTGACGTATCATAGGCGCCTTCTGTCCAATGAGTGGATGACATCTATCCCAACAATGAGCCGACACATGTTTCCTCCAGCCAATGATGATTTTACATGTGGAAAATCCCCATTGGTCGGGGCTGTTAACGGGTTATCGGATCCAAAACCCGACCCGATAGCTTAACGGTGTTCCGTTACGGTGGATGCCACGTGTCGGTCACCCTTGACGAAAGCACTTCTGTGACACGCGATTTATCATCATGGAAGTGCACACTTCCGTGATGATAATTTTGGTAATGTCATGGAACACTTCTACGACAGCACAGGTATGACTATCTTGATTCTGTCATAAAATCGTCATGGATGTACATGCATGACAAAAAACGCGACCTACTGTGACAAACACGTATCATCACGGAAGTGTATTTTTTGTAGTGCTCCATAGCCCGTTGATACGTCTAGTTGATGTGAGACTATCTTCTCCTTTTTTGTCTTCTCCACAACCACCATTCTATTCCACATATAGTGATATATCCATGGCTCACGCTCATATATTGCATGAAGATTGAAAAAGTTTGAGAACGTCAAAAGTATGAAACAATTGCTTGGCTTGTCATGGGGGTTGTGCATGATTTAAATATTTTGTGTGGTGAAGATAGAGCATAGCCAGACTATATGATTTTGTAGGGATAACTTTCTTTGGCCAGGTTATTTTGAGAAGACATAATTGCTTAGTTAGTATGCTTGATGTATTATTATTTTTATGTCAATATTAAACTTTTATCTCAAATCTTTCGGATCTGAACATTCATGGCACAATAAAGAAAAATTACATTGAGAAATATGTTAGAAAGCATTCCACATCAAAAATTCTTCTTTTATCATTTACCTACTCGAGGACGAGCAGGAATTAAGCTTGGGGATGCTTGATACATATCCAACATATCTATAATTTTTGATTGCTCCATGCTATTATATTATCTATTTTGGATGTTAATGAGCTTTATTTTACACTTTTATATCATTTTTGGGACTAACCTACTAACCGGAGGCCCATCCCAAATTGCTGTTTTTTGCCTATTTTAGGGTTTCGAAGAAAAGGAATATCAAACAGAGTCTAAATGGAATAAAACCTTCGGGAATGTGACTTTCTCAACAAACGTGATCCAGGAGACTTGGAGTGGGCGTCAAGAAACAACCGAGGAAGCCACGAGGCAGGGGGCGCGCCTACCCCCCTGGGTGCGCCCTCCACCCTCGTGGGCCCCTTATTGCTCCACCGACATACTTCTTCCTCCTATATATATCCACGTACCCCACAAACATCCAGGAGCACCACGAAAACCTAATTCCACTGCCGCAACCTTCTGTACCCAAGAGATCCCATCTTGGGGCCTTTCCGGAGCTCCGCCAGAGGGGGTATTGATCATGGAGGGCCTATACATCAACTCCATGGCCTCTCCGGTGATGTGTGAGTAGTTTATTTCAGACCTACGGGTCCATAGTTATTAGCTAGATGGATTCTTCTCTCTCTTTGGATCTCAATACAAAGTTCTCCTCGATCTTCTTGGAGATCTATTCGATGTAATCTTCTTTTGCGGTGTGTTTGTCGAGATCCGATGAATTGTGGGTTTATGATCAAGTTTATCTATGAACAATATTTGATTCTCCTCTGAATTCTTTTATGTATTATTGGTTTATCTTTTCAAGTCTCTTCGAATTATCAGTTTGGTTTGGCCTACTAGATTGATCTTTCTTGCAATGGGAGAAGTGCTTAGCTTTGGGTTCAATCTTGCGGTGCTCGATCCCAGTGACACAAAGGGAACCGATACGTATTGTATTGTTGCCATCGAGGATAAAAAGATGGGGTTTATATCATATTGCATGAGTTTATCCCTCTACATCATGTCATCTTGCTTAAGGCGTTACTCTGTTCTTATGAACTTAATACTCTAGATGCATGCTGGATAGCGGTCGATGTGTGGAGTAATAGTAGTAGATGCAGAATCATTTCGGTCTACTTGTCGCAGACGTGATGCCTATATACATGATCATACCTAGATATTCTCATAACTATGCTCAATTCTATCAATTGCTCGACAGTATTTTGTTTACCACCGTAATACTTATGCTCTTGAGAGAGGCCACTAGTGAAACCTATGCCCCCGGGGTCTATCTTCCATCATATTAATCTTCCAACACTTAGTTATTTCTTTTTCCGTTTATTTTACTTTGCATCTTTATCATAAAAATACCAAAAAAATATCTTATCATATATATCAGATCTCACTCTCGTAAGTGACCGTGAAGGGATTGACAACCCCTTTATCGCGTTGGTTGCGAGGTTCTTCTTTGTTTGTGTAGGTGCGTGAGACTCGAGCGTGATCTCCTACTGGATTGATACCTTGGTTCTCAAAAACTGAGGGAAATACTTACGCTACTTTGTTGCATCACCCTTTCCTCTTCAAGGGAAAATCAACGCAGTTCTCAAGAGGTAGCAGTTGGTTTTCCCTTGAAGAGGAAAGGGTGATGCAGCAAAGCAGCGTAAGTATTTCCCTTAGTTTTTTAGAACCAAGGTATCAATCCAGTAGGAGAGCACGTGTGAGTCACCTCCTACCTACACAAACAAATAAGAACCTCGCAACCAACGCGATAAAGGGGTTGTCAACCCCTTCACGGACACTTGCAAGAGTGAGATCTGATAGAGATGATAATAATAAGATAAATATTTTTGGTATTTTTATGATATAAATTGAAAGTAAAGATTGCAAAATAAAATAGATTGGAAACTTGTATGATGGAAAATAGACCAGGGGCCATAGGTTTCACTAGTGGCTTCTCTCAAGATAGCATAAGTATTACGGTGGGTGAACAAATTACTATCGAGCAATTGATAAAATTTAGCATAGTTATGACTTATGAGAATATCTAGGTATGATCATGTATATAGGCATCATGTCTGTGACAAGTAGACCGACTCCTGCCTGCATCTACTACTATTACTCCACACATCGATCGCTATCCAGCATGCATCTAGAGTATTAAGTTCATAAGAACGGAGTAACACTTTAAGCAAGATGACATGATGTAGAGGGAGAAACTCATGCAATATGATATAAACCCCATCTTTTTATCCTCGATGGCAACAATACAATACGTGTCGTTTCACCTACTGTCACTGGGATCGAGCACCGCAAGATTGAACCCAAAGCTAAGCACTTCTCCCATTGCAAGAAAGATCAATCTAGTAGGCCAAACCAAACTGATAATTCGAAGAGACTTGCAAAAATAACCAATCATACATGAAAGAATTCATAGAAGATTCAAATATTTTTCATAGATAATCTTGATCATAAACCCACAATTCATCGGATCTCGACAAACACACCACAAAAGAAGATTACATTGAATAGATCTCCAAGAGAATCGAGGAGAACTTTGTATTGAGATCCAAAGAGAGAGAGAAGAAGCCATCTAGCTAATAACTATGGACCCGAAGGTCTGAGGTAAACTACTCCACATCATCGGAGAGGCTATGTTGTTGATGTAGAAGCCCTCCGTGATCAATGCCCCCTCCAGCGGAGCGCCGGAAAAGGCCCCAAGATGGGATCTCACAGGTACAGAAGGTTGCGGCGGTGGAATTAGGTTTTCGTGGTGCTCTCTGATGTTTTTCAGGGTACGTAGGTATATATAGGAGGAGGAAGTAGGTCAGTGGAGCCACGAGGGGCCCACGAGGGTGGAGGGCGCGCCCCCTGCCTCATGGCCTCCTTGTTGATTGCTTGACGTCCACTCCAAGTCGTCTGGATCATGTTTGTTCCAAAAATCACGCTCCCGAAGGTTTTATTTTGTTTGGATTTCGTTTGATATTGTTTTTCTGCGAAACACTACAATAGGCAAAAAAAACAATTTGGGTTGGGCCTCCGGTTAATAGGTTAGTCCCAAAAATAATATAAAAGTGTATAAATAAGCCCATTAAACATCCAAAACAAAATATATAATAGCATGGAACAATCAAAAATTATAGATACGTTGGAGACGTATCAAATATCCATCAACATCTTCACCAGCACCTTCTCATCTCAAACCCTAGTTCATCTTTTGTATCCAATCTTTGTCTCAAAACCTCAGATTGGTACTCGTGGGTTGCTAGTATTGTTGATTACTCCTTGTAGTTGATGCTAGTTGGATTACTTGGTGGAAGATCATATGTTCAGATCCTTTATGCATATTAATACCCCTCTAATTTTGAACATGAGTATGATTTGTGAGTAGTTATGTTTGTTCCTGAGGACACGAGAGAAGTCTTGCTATAAGTAGTCATGTGAATTTGGTATGAATTTGGTATTCATTCGATATTTTGATGAGATGTATGTTGTCTTTCCTCAAGTGGTGTCATGTGAACGTCGACTACATGACACTTCACCATTGTTTGGGCCTAGGGGAAGGCATTGGGAAGTAATAAGTAGATGATGGGTTGCTAGAGCGACAGAAGCTTAAACCCTACATTATGAGTTGCTTCGTAAGGGGCTGATTTGGATCCATATGTTTCATGCTATGGTTAGGCTTATCTTAATACTTCTTTTGTAGTTGCGGATGCTTGCAAGAGGGGTTAATCATAAGTGGGATGCTTGTCCAAGGAAGGGTAGTACCCAAGCACCGGTCCACCCACATATCAAATTATCAAAGTACCGAACGCGAATCATATGAACGTGATGAAAACTAGCTTGACGATAATTCCCATGTGTCCTCAGGAGCGCTTTCCTTTATATAAGAGTTTGTCCAGGCTTGTCCTTTGCTACAAAAAGGATTGGGACATCTTGCTGTACCTTATTTACTTTTATTACTTGTTACCCGTTACAAATTATCTTATCACAAAACTATCTGTTACCGATAATTTGAGTGCTTGCAGAGAATACCTTACTAAAAACTGCTTAACATTTCCTTCTGCTCCTCGTTGGGTTCGACACTCTTACTTATCGAAAGGACTATGATAGATCCCCTATACTTGTGGGTCATCAAGCACCGCGCTAACCCTAGATCAGTAGGGAGTGTTGGTGGGGATTGTGGCAGCGATGAACTTCGTCAGTGGTGCCCCGGCCCCCACCTCTGTTTATATATGTGCGGGTCACAGGGGCTGTCGGTGTCAAAACCGGCGGATCTCAGGTAGGGGGTCCCGAACTGTGCGTCTAGACCGGATGGTAACAGGAGGCAGGGGACACAATGTTTTACCCAGGTTTGAGCCCTCTTAATGGAGGTAAAACCATACGTCCTGCTTGATTAATATTGATGATATGGGTAGTACAAGAGTAGATCTACCACGAGATCAGAGAGGCTAAACCCTAGAAGCTAGCCTATGGTATGATTGTATGTTATGGTTGTTGTCCTACAGACTAAAACCCTTCGGTTTATATAGGCACCGGAGAGGGTTAGAGTTACACAAGGTCGGTTATAAAGGAGGAGATATCCATATCCGTATTGCCTAGCTTGCCTTCCACGCCAAGTAGAGTCCTATCCGGACACGAGATGAAGTCTTCAATCTTGTGTCTTCATAGTCTAATAGTCCGGCCAATGGAGATAGTCCGGCTGTCCGGAGACCCCCTAATCCAGGACTCCCTCAGTAGCCCCTGAACTAGGCTTCAATGACGATGAGTCCGGCGCGCAGTATTGTCTTCGGCATTGCAAGGCGGGTTCTTTCTCCGAATACATCACAGAAGAATTTGAATACGAGGATAGTGTCCGACCCTGCAAAATAAGCTCCACATACCACCGTAGAGAGAATAATATTTTCGCAAATCTAATTTGCTGACTTGTTTTGATAGTATGACGTTATGTCATGGTCTGGTGATTATTCGAACCGTTTCCTTTAACTAGCCCCACACATAACGCGAGGCAGTTTTTCGACACGTCTTGTCAAAGCAGAGATCGTGTCCCCTTATTACGGGATTCTCATTAATACGGGCGTGGGTAACCCAACCGCGCCATCGATTACGGTGCTTGGGGGATAAGCAAGTTTTACCAGGCAAGTGGGGACGCTTAGTTTCGTTCGCCCATATAAAGGGATAAGGATTCACCTTTCTATCCATGCCTTCTTCCTCCTTTGCTCATCCGTTTTCGCACACTCGAGCTCTAGCGCCCAAGTCCGCACTTTTCACCTCAACCTTCTCCAACCATGTCCAGAGCGGGAGGCAGGTGGATGGTATCCTCCGTCATGGAGGGAGGCATCAAGAAGCTGCGTGGAGCCGGATACTTAGCCGCGAATATTGCACATCGGCTGCCCGCTGCGGGGCAGATCGTCCCTACCCCGGAACCTCACGAGAGGGTAGTTTTCCTCCACCACTTCCTCCGCGGACTAGGGTTTCCCCTCCATCCATTCGTCTGTGGTCTCATGTTCTATTGCGGGCTGGACTTTCATGATCTGGCCCCGAACTTCGTCCTCAACATTTCGGCGTTCATCATCGTGTGTGAGGCTTTCCTCCGCATCCGGCCCCACTTCGGCCTGTGGTTAAAGACCTTCAATATCAAGCCGAAGGTGGTACGAGGCCAACAAGAAGAATGCGGTGGAGCCATGGTGGGCAAGATGCCCAATGTTATATGGCTTGAAGGCTCCTTCGTGGAGACAATAAAGGGATGGCAATCAGCGTGGTTCTACATCACCGAGCCGCGCGACGCCAAATGGGCGGCAACCCCCGAGTTTCGATCCGGATTCCCTACACGGCTCACTTCCTGGAAAGAGAAGGGCTTGTCGTGGGGTTCATCGGTGGAGCTGGATGGACTCCAGAAATGTATCCGGAGTATGGCGAGCAAGAAGCTCAAGCTTGTCAACATAGTCCAAGTTATGCTCATCCGCCGGATCCTCCCGTGTCAACAACGGGATTTTACCTTGTGGGAGTTCGACCCGGCCCGGCACCAGACTCTGAGCGAGCTCTTTGATACGATGCACAAGGACGTCTGGAAGGTGTTGTTCAAGGGCACCGAGGTCCCTCCTTCTCTCGCCGAGGACCGCGGACTAAGCGCAAAGCGCCTAGCGCATTCGGTGAGTTCAATACGTCCCATAGGACATTTATTTTCCCTAGCTTACTCATGCACGGGGTCTAATCTCCATGCCTTTGATAGGACTGGGTGGAGACGTCGGGGCAGATTAACTGTCCGGCCCCTTTACCCAAAGACACTACGGGCGCTCTCCTGACGGAGATGCTGACTCCGGCGCCTTACAAGGTGCCGGAGAAGACCAAGAAGGCCAAGGGAACCCGAAAGAGTTCCCAGCGCCAGGTGTTATCGGACTCATCGTATGATAACTCTGCGGCACACTCCTCCCCCGAAGACGAGGAAGAAGAAGAAGATGCTCCCCCTCTAGGTGGGGGAGACAAGAAAAGGAAGGTCGTCCCGACTGTGGGGGCCGAAGGGTCCAAGAAGGGAAGGACTCTCCTTCCTTACAGCTCCATCGTCGCCGATGAAGACGAAGACGAGTGGTTGCCCAGGGCCAAGCCCCTAGGGAGATTGTAAGTATTCAGATACCAGAGTAACTCATAGTATTCCTTTGTCGCACTACTTTCCCTAACGCCGAACAAAATTATGTAGGCCGCCACGAGCCAGTATCGATGTATCATCGGACGGCTCCCTGGGCTCGTTGGACATGGATAGCGATCCAGTCCTGACCGCCACCTCCCCTCATCCTGCTGACGACGTCGAGGTGATGTCTCAAGAGGCACCGGGTCGAGGGGAGACAGTCCTGGAGGCGCCTCAAGAAGACCTTCCGGACTCCAGGAGCCGAGGGGACGGGGCCCCTGAGAGCTCTGAGTTCGGCCCTCAGCCGAACATCACGCCGGAACCTCCAATGGTTCCGGGCTCGGGCAGGCGGCCTCCTTCTAATAGGGGCAAGACGCCTGTGCCGGTGACCTCTGTCCATCTAGAGGCGCCGGACAATCTGTTGGAAGCGCTACGCAGCACTTCTATCGACGAGGAGCACCGCACTATCATGAGTGCGATGATCCAGAAGGTTCAGTGCGCCAAGAGCGGATTGACTGAAGCCTGTGCCAGCCTTCTAACAGGATTTGAGGTAAGTGTTTTAAAATGTAGTAGAAATATTACCGCATAGACAGTAGCCCCTGATGCTTTGTTCGGTGTTCACAAAGAAAAGCCGAACAGAGGATCAAATAATATCGCAGGAGTCTAATATAAGTATGTCAATATGCATATGCAGGCTTCGCTGCTGGCGTCCGCCGCACTGACTGCGGAGGTCGCCGTACTGAAGCAGGACCTCGAGGGATCCAGGAAAGAGCTCGGCCTTGTCAAGAGGCAGCTCGAGGAGAACAAGGGTAAGTAATACCCTGTCTATAGATATGTATGTATAAAAGAAGAAGCGATTGCAAAATGACAGGATCATCGTATATTCGCCAGGGTCCACGATCGAGGTGGCGACCCTGAAGCAAGCGCTAACCAAGGCCGAAGATAACGTGGCCCGGGAGTCAGGGTGTGCAATCGGTTTTTTCGGTTTGATTCGGTTCGGTTTATACGGTTTTTGGTTTATACGGTTTTTATACTTCGGTTTATACGGTTTTATACATAGATACGGTTCGGTTTCGGTAATAACCATTTAAATTCGGTTTGGTTTCGGTAGTAACCAAAATAACCAAAGTTGACGCGAATTTTTGAATGAACAACAAATATATTTTGGTCACATGATTCGGTCTGTGTATGTAGGTAAGATTTTTCTTGTGAGAAGTGCCTACGTAGATTAGATCATTATTAGATGGCACACATGGACTGGTCCTAGGTATTAAATGGCAGCAAATCTGAGATTAGGAAGGTTTTTTATTACGTGAGGGAGCAAGCTAAAGGAAAGAGTCAATTATATTCATTTTATTACAAGACGGAGCAAGCAAAAAAAGGAAAGAGCGAATCCTAATCATGACAAAAGCGGCGGGCTAGCCTTTTTCTCAGGCAAGCGACCAGAGTGGTCATATGGGCTGGATAATTTGAGGCCCAAGCAAGCACAACGTACGCTGGGTGCCCAGGTCGTTCGTTCAAACTGCAGCGTTTTAGTCCCACCTCGCGTATGGAGCAGCATCGTGGTGGGCAGAAGGCTATAAATAGAGGAGTGGCTGTAGTTTCACTTAAATCCCTTCATACAGTGGGGGTACTTTCGGTTTAATTTGGTTTAACCGAAAACCGTCGGTTTCTAACCGAAAAAACCGAAGGGTATATGGTTTTGAAAATCAAAAACTGAAACTGAAACCAAAAACTGAAAAAACCAAAATTCGATTCGGTTTTGTTTTTTTCGGTTTGGTTATTGGTTTTCGGTTCGGTTTTGCACACCCTGACCCAGGAGCGCCCCGAGCGAGAGAAGCACGAGGCTCGGGTGGGCGAGGTGCAGCAAGAGCTCCAGGCTCTCATGGCGAAGCACGAGGCATTGGATCTTGACTCAAAGACACGGGAGTCTGAGCTTGTCGCGGCCCTCGAGAGCGCAAAAAGTGCCAAGGCCGAAGCCCAAAGGGCCCTCCAAGAGATCGACACAATGAAGAAGATAGCGGCGGGTAAGGCTTTCTATATGCAAAGCAAGCATGTAAAAGTAAATTACTGATTACTTACCCGAATTCGGAGCTCTCCAGGAGCATTCGCAGATTTGCCCCGCAGCATGTCCGATGCCGCACAATTTTACCAGGCCAAGGATGGAAGCTCAACGGAGAAGCTGTTCTGGTCTCAGTATGCTGATGGAGCGAAATGTAAGGTACCAAAACATAGGAGTCGGGCAAACCCAACATTTGACAAAAGACATGATTCGGAGCTGATGCATATAATGCTATAAGTTCGGGGTGCCGCACTTGTGAAAGTGTTCGGACTTTTCACACCATATTGTGGGGTATGTAAGCCCCTGGTGTATTAGCCGTACCAAAGTGTACGGTTGCAAGGAGTCATTAATGAACACATAGATATATATATATAACAAGAATGTAATAATAGTCGTAATGTCATGCATTGTTTATTCAAAAAATTGCGTTAAAGCAGAGCGATACAGATAGTGTGATAAGAAAAGAGTAGGACTATGTCCCTTCCAAGGGCAAGCTGAGGAATGATATGAAATCGAATATTTCACTCATTACTGTAATCCACCTGGGAATTCCGTGGTATGACGTAGCTGGTTGCCTCATTGGTTGTTGCATCATGTATTCGGCAATAGTGCTGCCGGACAGTGTTTCCAGAGATTAAGGTCCTGAAAAAGAGAAAAATTACAAAACGGGAAGCCCCTAGTGTGGTTTAAGCCGCGTCTTGGGGCGTGCCGCAGTTTTGCCCCCCTCCCCACCTGTGCCCATGGTGTTTTTAGTGCGTAATTATGTATGCGTGGCACGAGTTTTGCCGTTGGGCTGGGATTTGGGTGGGCGTCGTATTGCTACGCGAGCTCAGACTGTGCCAGGCGGTCATTTTGTCGATTGCTCCGAGCGCGCTTGAAGGTGTCCGGGCTTTGAAGCGCCGAAATGGTTGATTTCCTTGAGAGGCTGCTTTGCGCTTCTGCTGCGAGGGCCGCGGTGTGCTCCTCTGTTCGGAGAGAGCGATCTGTGTTTCCATTGACTGTAATAACTCCGCGAGGTCCTGGCATCTTGAGCTTGAGGTATGCATAATGTGGCACCGCATTGAATCTAGCAAATGCGGTTCGCCCGAGCAGCGCATGATAACCACTGCGGAATGGGACTATGTCGAAGATTAACTCTTCGCTTCGGAAGTTATCCGGGGATCCGAAGACCACTTCCAGTGTAATTGAGCCTGTGCAATGGGCCTCTACACCTGGAATGACGCCTTTAAAGGTCATTTTTGTGAGTTTGATCCTTGAGGGTTCTATGCCCATTTTGCGCACTGTGTCCTGATAAGGCAGGTTCAGGCTGCTACCGCCATCCATAAGGACTCGAGTGAGGTGAAATTCATCAATGATTGGGTCTAGGACCAGTGCGGCGAATCCGCCATGACGGATACTAGTGGGGTGGTCCCTACGATCGAAGGTGATCGGACAGGAGGACCAAGGGTTGAACTTTGGGGCGACCGGCTCCAACGCATATACGTCCCTGAGCGCATGCTTCCGCTCCCTCTTGGGGATGTGGGTTGCGTATATCATGTTCACCGTCCGCACTTGTGGGGGAAACCTCTTCTGTCCTCCGGTCTATGGTTGCCGTGATTCCCCCTCGTCATCGCTATGCGGCCCCTTGTCTTTGTTTTCGGCAAGCAACTTGCCGGCCTACTTGAACACCCAACAATCACTGTTGGTGTGATTGGCTGGCTTGTCTAGGGTGCTGTGTATTTGACACGAGCGATCGAGTATACGGTCCAAGCTGGATGGACCCGGCGTACTTTGTTTGAATGGCTTTTTCCGCTGACCGGGTTTAGAGCCTTTGAATCCGGCATTGACTGTCGTATCCTCGGTATTTTTGCTGTTAATGCAGCGCTTATGTTTTTTGCGACATGACCTGCTATTGCCGTCCTTGGTATACGAGGTACCATGGTTCTTTGATATGTTATTACTGCGAGCCAGCCAGCTGTCTTCTCCCGCACAAAAGCGGGTCATGAGCGTCGTGAGAGCTGCCATAGATTTCGGCTTTTCCTGACCAAGGTGTCGGGCTAGCCACTCGTCTCGGATGTTGTGTTTGAAAGCCGCTAAGGCCTCTGCATCCAGACAGTCGATGATTTGATTTTTCTTTGTAAGGAACCGAGTCCAGAATTGCCTGGCCGACTCTTCTGGCTGCTGAATTATGTGGCTCAAGTCATCGGCATCTGGTGGTCGCACATAAGTGCCCTGAAAGTTGTCGAGGAATGCGGCTTCCAGATCTTCCCAACAGCTAACGGAGTCCGCTGGCAAGCTGTTAAGCCAATGTTGTGCTGGTCCTTTGAGCTTTAGTGGGAGGTATTTGATGGCGTGTAAGTCATCACCGCGGGCCATGTGGATGTGGAGGAGGAAATCCTCGATCCATACTGCGGGATCTGTTTTGCCGTCATATGATTCAATATTTACGGGTTTGAAACCTTCTGGGACTTGATGATCCATTACTTAGTCTGTGAAGCATAAGGGGTGTGCGGCGCCTTTGTATTGGGCTATATCGCGACGCAACTCGAATGGGTCTTGCCCGCTATGTTCGGCCCGGCCGGATTTGCTTTTACTGTATCCAGCATGACGTTTATCGTCTCGCAGAGTGGCACGCCTTCATGATCCGTAGATCGATCTTGCATGCTTTGCTTTGTCCTCCAATATGTCCTGCAGGTCTGGCGTATCTCCCAGGCCTTTTTATGTGAATGGCATCGGGGTGGAGGCTGAGTTTTTGGCTGGAATGCCTCTCTATTGCCGCCACGAGGTGGCCGATCAGCCGTATCATACGCTTCTTCCTCCAGTCGGGGTAGTAACCTGCACTTTGGGTAATTCTTGGAGGGGCGCTCGAGTTTATATTCCTCGGCCGCGAGGACTTCAGTCCATCTGTCAGCTAGCAGATCTTGATCGGCTTGAAGCTGCTGCTGCTTTTTCTTGAGGCTATTTGCCGTGGCCATAAGCCGGCGCTTGAAGCGCTCTTGTTCGACGGGATCCTCTGGTATGGCGAATTCATCATCGCCGAGGCTTGCCTCGTCTTCGGAGGGAGGCATGTAATTGTCATCTTCCTCATGTCCGTCTGTCGCTCTCTCAGGAGGGCTGGCTTCTCCATCCTCCTACTCTAAATCTTGCTGGAGGGGATTGTTGTTGCCTTCGGCACTATCCGGAGTGTTATTATCTCCTGTGCTGGTATCATCACTTTTGCTTTGGCGGGACTTAGAGCGGCGCCGCTGACGTCGACGCTTGGGTTGCTTCTTGGAGGGGTCATCCTCCGCTATCTCATCGCCATTGCCTTCTTTGGGTGTACCCACCATGTATATGTCATATGACGAGGTGGCTTTCCATTGCCCTATAGGTGCTGGTTCATGTTCGTCTCCTACATCATCATCCATACCGTCGATGTCTTCGGAGTCGAAGTCGAGCATGTCGGTTAAATCATCGACAGTGGCTACAAAGTGGGTGGTGGGTGAGCGTCGAATTTCTTCGTCGTCCGCATCCCAATCCTGTTGGCCATAGTCCGGCCAGGGCTCTCCTGACAAAGAGAGAGAGACCTTAGTGAATTCAAAATGTCGCCGAAGGGCGAGTGCTGAAAGACATCCACGGCGGTGAATTCCATGATCGGCGCCTAATCGGATTTGATTGGCAGGGGCGCGGACGGTTCGGAGTCCGGAAGAGAGTCCGGCGCCTTGGAGTCACGGGCTTCGCAGAGGATTAGGCTGGTGTTCGGCTCGATCGCTGTTGAGACTGCAGCCCCTGAGGCGGTGTCTGGCCACCCGTCCTCGATTGGCGCAGTTGGCTACGAACTAAGGGTCGGAGCTGATGCGGGCGCGGCCTCTGGGGTACTGTTCGGCGGCAGAGCTAGGTCATACCCATCGTGACAGTGCAGCGCACCCAGCTGCGGCTCAAATCTGTCGAGGATCAAGTCTCCGCGGATGTCGGCCGTGTAGTTCAAACTTCCAAATCTGACCTGATGGCCAGGGGCGTAGCTTTCAATCTGCTCCAGATGGCCAAGCGAATTAGCCCGCAGTGCAAAGCCGCCGAATACGAAGATATGTCCGGAGAGAAAAGTCTCACCCTGGACTGCATCGTTGTTGATGATCGGAGGAGCCATCGAGCCTAACGGCGACGACACAGAGGAACTCTCAATGAAAGCACCAATGTCGGTGTCAAAACCGGCGGATCTCGGGTAGGGGGTCCTGAACTGTGCGTTTAGGCCGGATGGTAACAGGAGGCAGGGGACACAATGTTTTACCCAGGTTCGGGCCCTCTTAATGGAGGTAAAACCCTACGTCCTGCTTGATTAATATTGATGATATGGGTAGTAAAAGAGTAGATCTACCACGAGATCAGAGAGGCTAAACCCTAGAAGCTAGCCTATGGTATGATTGTATGTTATGGTTGTTGTCCTACGGACTAAAACCCTTCGGTCTATATAGGCACCGGAGAGGGTTAGAGTTACACAAGGTCGGTTACAAAGGAGGAGATATACATATCCGTATTGCCTAGCTTGCCTTCCACGCCAAGTAGAGTCCTATCCGGACACGAGACGAAGTCTTCAATCTTGTATCTTCATAGTCTAACAGTCCGGCCAATGGAGATAGTTCGGCTATCCGGAGACCCCCTAATCCAGGACTCCCTTAGGGGCCCACCAACCAGAAGAGGGTTGGGCGCCCCCGATCAGGGCGCGGATCTAAGGGCTCGGTGGGCCATTGAGCCCACACAGAGGAGATCAACCTAACACATAGTACTCCCTCCGTCCCGTGATATAGACGTTTGTCAATGAGTTTACATAGGGAGTAGAAGCAATCCAATGCGATACCGTGGAAGTTAGAGACAAATCTTTTCCAGTGTATTGGTGTTTAGGTGAGGTCTTAATCTCCCAAATGCATATGTGATAGGCTTTTGTAGCTAAGTTTCCTTCATAAATAAATGTTATAAAACAACTAAACTCATTCATGCATTGGTTGGTAGCCATTTTGCATAGGTCCACGTGCTTATCATCATTTCTTCTTGAGGCGTCGTAATGCTCTCTCTCCTCTTTAATTGCTTTCTCACATCAGTGGTTTGTTTATGTGGCACTCTTAGAGCAAGTATAATAAGGCCTAGTCAGCAGGCTATAAGGCTTGCCATGTCATTAAAATCCTATTTGGAGGAGTGAGAAGAGAGGAGAGAGAGTGAAGCGGGCTCTTAGGGCATGGTTAATAATACAGCCAATGGTTGGCTATAAGAAGGTGCCATGTCATCTACAGTCAACCTCTTAGCCGGCATGTACAATAGTAAGTTTTAACTATGTACTAATTTATCAATAGTTGTCCCACCTTACATCCTCACAAAGCATCTTGGGTCTCATGTTGCAGCTGGCTACTAACCAAGAGCCCGCTTCTCTTCTCTCTCCTCCAACTAAGCAAGAATATATTATCCTATTCCTTATAGCCTGCTTATGTCACCCTATTGTACTTGCTCTTATTCTATAGTCTGGCTATAGCACATAGATCAAGAAAAAGTAGTATGTATGCAACTCTCTTCCAATCATATACATTGCTCATGCAAATATTAAATGCTTAGAGCCAACCTAATAGCCAATCTAAGAGCCAACCTATTATATGAGTATTTTTCAAGAAGGATTTAAGTGAGGTGGCATCTCCTTATAGCCAACAGCGGGCTACATTATTAACCATGCTCTTCGTACCTGCACACCGTCGAGTACCAGGAAGGACCTAAAGCATGAATTGTAAAATGATACTTAGGTGCATGAAAATATTGAATATAAATTCAATGATGATCAAACTGAACTCATATAAACTTGTTACATTATCATCAATTGGAGTCTAAAATTCTATAATCATGCATGCATCTCTAGATGTTAAGAACTCAGAACCATTCAAACATCTTACATGTGTTATGATTCATGAGAGAATATATAAGTAAAAGATCCTACCCCATGTAAGAGCCAATGTTGATGTTCCAGGACTTATCGTATTCATTTCATAGCAATGTATGTACATCACATGTCTTAGATTTTGGTGAACTCCTAAAACAAAATTGAATATAGCAACTTTCATATGTTATTCTTGACAATCCCGCTCAACAATGTATAAGAGATAATCTAGATTGATTAAAAAATTAACTGGATATGAAAAGGAGAGCATCAGATAGTGAGTGGCATATCATGAAAAAAGGGCTCATGAGTCAATAGAGCAACACCGGATACTTAACAAACAATTAAATTAGAGGCATCACACCATGTAAATAATGAAAGAAAGAGAGGATATCACATGGGAATAATAATAGTTAGTAATTAGTACTTACCGAAAATCTAATCATATAAAAGTGAACTCATCATCAATGGGCAAATCACTAATGTCAACGCACCTATCACTCGCATCCAAAAACTTGGTTGGCGGATATAGAAGCACTTGGTCCACAACTTCATTGGTTGAGCGCCAGTGTTGTGTGGAGCAAACAAATCTATGTATGGATGAGGAAATGACGTTGCTTGTGTGATGTCATGCCAGGCGAGCAGTATGGTCGCTAGAGCCCATGAAGACGCAAGCTGAGGAACACCAGTTGGCGTGTGGTGACTCTAGGAGATATGCCCTAGAGGCAATAATAACAGTTATTATTTATCTTCAGGTTTGTAATTAATGATTATGTTTTGTGCTTTAATTGCAATGTCCATTGAGCCCATATATTCATAAAGGATCAGAGGAAAACCCATGTGCATGTATGGAATAATAAACGGTAAAATATATTCCTAATCGTTCCTCTAAGACTAGCTCAAGTGATGCATCATGGTCACGTTTTCCTGATCATTGGCATAATATGTCTTCAACTTTGAGGACATAATGTTAGAAGAACACTTGTGTTGAATTGACCCAATTGATGTTATGCTATGAGATACATTCGTCACGAGTTAATGGTTTTATAACACAGAGAAAGTTATACGTTTGCATAACTCCTTAGACCATGAGAGTATCAAGTCCCTTCATACTTGCTTCGTGAACTTTGGGGTGTGTTAAACGACATATGTAACAGGATGGCTGTTGATAACCCACGAGTATAGGGGATCAATTGTAGCTTTTTCGATAAATAAGAGTGTCAAACCAACGAGGAGCTAAAGGTAGGATTTATATTCCCTTCAAGTTCTATTGACCACTGATAAAACTCTACGCACACTTAACATTCACTTTACCTAGAACAAGTATGAAACTATTTTGTAGGTGATAGGATAGGTTTGCAAGAATAAAACTAGGAGTACTCTGTGAGAATAAAACTATGAGTAAATTGCAATATAATAATAGTTAGTTGTTTAGTAGAGAGCTTTTTGTTACACAAGAAGGTTATTTGTCCCTAGGCAATCGATAACTAGACCGGTAATCATTATTGCAATTTTATATGAGGGAGGGGCATGAGCTAACATTCTTTCCGTACTTGGATCATATGAACTTATGATTGGAACTCTAGCAAGCATCCACAACTACCAAAGATCATTAAGGTAAAACTGAACCATAGCATTAAGTATCAAGTCCTCTTTATCCCATACGCAACAACCCCCTTACTCGGGTATAAGCTTCTGTCACTCTCGCCACCCACCGTAAGAGAATCATGAACATATTGCAACACCCTACAGCGGGAATCCCACAAGCTTGCACGACACGGAGGTCACCATAGGACAACACCAAAATAAAACATACAACTCAAACCAATCACGACCATCAATCAAACCATAGGACAAAATGAATCTACTCAAACATCATAGGATGGAAAAACATCATTGGATAATAATATGTACCATTAATCACCATGTTTAAGCAGAGATTACAATGGGGAGAAGAGGTGTTACACCACTGCATAAAGGAGGAGAGAGTTGGTGGTGACGGCGGCAAAGTTGTTGGTGTAGATCACCGTCACGATAATTGCCCCAGCGGCACTCCGGCGCCACTGGGAGAGAGGGGGAAAGAGCCCCCTCCTTCTTCTTCTTCCTTGGCCTCCCCCTAGATGGGAGGAGAGTTCCCCTCTAGCCCTTGGCCTCCATGGCACCCGGAGGGGCGAGAGCCCCTCCGAGATTGGATATCTCTCTCTGTTCTCTTCTTCGCGCTCTTGTTTTTTGGCCTTTCACCGTTTCTTAAATTCCTTGAGATTCCTTACTCCGATCGGGCTGAAAATTTAACATGTTTTTTGACATTATCTTTCTTGCAGCGAAAAGGAGGTCAAACGAATTACGAGGTTCTCACTAGGTACCACGGCCCGCCCTACCCCCCTTGGCGTGCCCTGATGCCTAGTGGGCCCCTCAAGCACCGTCTTGTGTTGATTCTTCTTCCAAAAATTCACATATATTCCAAACTAAATCTTCGTCAATTTTTATCGCGTTTGTACTTTGTTTGATATGGATATTCTGCGAAACAAAAAATGCAACAAACTGGAACTGGCACTGGATCAATATGTTAGTCACAAAAATAATATAAAATGTTGCCAAAAGTATATAAAAGTTGTAGAATATTGGCATGAAACAATCAAAAAATATAGATACGACGAAGACGTATCAGCTATTGCGTCGGCTTATGGGTTCATGGAAAAGTATGACAATGAATTAGATAGTTCAAGATTGGGATTTTCTCCTCCGATGATAGAGAGATATTCCTAGGGATGTCTCGGTGTTATAGTATCCATCATCGTCTGGCCAGACATAGTGTGATCTGATCAGAGGAACAATGAAACGCGGGAACGAGAAAAGAAAACAAAATCGGCAACGAGGTAACTCCCATTGTGAACAAGTTGTCGATGCATGGGGATGCCATTAAATCTCACCTCGAGTATTTGTAACATATCGCAAAGAAATAGGAACAACATTCGGTAACTAAAGGTTCACTCGAATATTTATTCATGTGGGTATAGGGTTTAATGTGGATGTCCATGGTTCCATTAATTATTGATCATTGATCGGAAGGGATTCCGGTCATGTTTATATTTCACTAAATCTATAGGGTCACACACTAAGGGTCATTGATCTGCTGAGTACTAGACAGGGAGTCCGAGAGATAGTCACTGAAAAAGTTTTGGAGATGAGAAAAAGTTTCAAAGAGAAAACTTGAAGTGTTTCCGAGAAACCAAAAATTGTTTTGGAGTAAAACCATCATATTGGAAATGTTTCGGAACGCATCCAAAATTATTTAAGAGGGCGGCGGAAATGTTCTGGACCTTTTGGAATTTTTTTGGAGAGAATAGTCAGGAAAAATCTTGTCCCAGCGTGAGGGGACAAGATCCCACAATTCATGGGAGTGGTTTTTTGGGAAAGCCCCCTTTGGGGGCAGCCCCCTTTTGAAGGCTTTTGGTTGGGAAGAAAGCCCCCCTTTGGGCCTTTATTCCAAAGATAGTGGATCATGTTTTGGGAGGGGTGGGGCCCCCATGAGGGAGCCCCAAGTGTGGTCGGCCAAGGTTGGGGAAAGCCCCCCAAGGGGATTTTCCCCATCTTTGGTGGGTTGCTTGTTGACCTCCCTCCACCCCATGCTCACACTATAAAACAAGGAGGAGATGAGCTATCAAACTCACTCAACTCTCTTAAGTTTCTCAACATGAAGGCATGCAATGATCTGCCTTTCTTTCTCTCCCTCCATGAAATAGTTTTGTACCGTCGGCTGTCTAGTCTCCGATGGGAATTAGTTATGGATGGCAAAGCCCTGCCGGATAGGTGACACCAAATGTGTGCAATCTGGTAGAGAGATCATAGGTTTGATCTTCCATTCCAGATTTTGTTCGAGGGCTGTCTGGAGTACGATTCAAGGGAGAACATCCTTGCGGCTGGGAGGTTGTAAAATCCTAGTTGTGGGGATGTGCACCGACTCTTCACCGACTCTCCTTCCACTGCGCTTCAAGTTGGTAATGATCAGATCAAACCTTGTATGCATCTTTATAGTGGTCCTGGGTGAGTATGTTGTATAGATTTTTTTTTGTTTTCTACTGCGTTACCCAATAGTGACCTTTGAAGAAACCTGTGGACAACAAGAACTTAAAAGGAGCAAGGAGAAGGGAAGCCGGAAGTAGAACCAAAATCCATTCAGTTACTAAATTAAGAATGTTGTGTATCAATCATTAAAAAGCAATAGCCAAAGAGATCGTTGAGACAAATAGGGAGGGGATAAGTGGGAAAGATGAACAAATGATGGGCTTTTTAGAACTAATAATGGACCTATATGGCTAGGAAACATAGGCATTTGATATTCTTAGTTAGGCTATCAGGAGAAGAAATCCATTGGGAAAGCCTGATCGTTCAACCCATGGAAGAAGAATGAAACGAACCATGTAGCTATCTTGTTACTATTTCAATTCGACAATGGGACTATGTTGTGCAAAAGTTAATGATGTTGAGGCACAAGAGCTCGGAGAAATGGAGCTAACTATAAAAATGTCATGTTGGTATTTGTAATCTTGATAAAATTTAACTATCTCAATACTACGCAAACCTCATCAACACTCAAGGAGGGGCTACTCCATCTAGACCATCGTTGGAGGGAGCAGTGGCTCTGGACTCCCGTGCCCGCGACGCCTCTCGCACTAGAGTATACAATGGTGGCCCTGATGCTTTCAGGTATGATTGAACAAAGGAGGTTTGAAGTGTCACAAAATATAACACCCAAATAACCCATTTGCTACTCCATATAACACATGACTCACACTTAGCATGAAACTGGTCTACATAGAAAAAGGTAGGCAAAAAAGTGAGTTGAATATGAATTGCAAGCTTCATAGAAAAAAACTGGAACAACAAAGCACCAAAATTGTTCAGAATGTTGTTGCGGCAATAGCATGTCATTTAAACAGTTTTCAGTACATGTGATCTCGCACCATTTACGAACTCATAAAGCATAAATTCAGCTAATCGTCAAGAATTTAGGTAGCAACGTTATGGTTTTAGGCATCTGATCCCCAGTCAATGGCTTCATTTACGGAAGACCCTCGATGAGTGGTGATGAATCTATTTACATCATATTTTATTGCTCATTTCTTGCATAAAATCTCCTCATATCATGTCTCACTAATCCATTTTCATGCCAACTATGCATGATTACATGTGCCTGTGCATTTCATTGTGATCATTGCATGACATTAACGTTTTGTTGGTTTCCCTTGGTTTTTATTGAGAATCAAAGAAGAGAGAGGATAGCATTCAACTACTACTATGGGTCCATAGTCCAAGAAGGACTACTCACACATGGAATTTGGACAAATCACAGATCTATCAGCTTAGAATGTTCAAAATGTTATTGTTGGCAGCCGATATGACTTTCTTGTGAGAAACAATAATGCGAATGCAGTCTTGCCCAAGGTTGCAGTTGCAAACGTCGCGTAAAACTTGAACTTCTCTCTCACCCGACCCTCGCGTTGTTCACATGGGCGACACAGGGAGAACCCCATCCCCCAGCCGCCACCACCCCATTTCCTCCTCATCCCCTAGTCATCGCCAGAGGTGGCGTCCGAGCTAAGCCCGTGTCGTGGAGGGCGCCAGCAGGGCGAGCTCTCTCAGCGCATGATATCCCCCTAGATTCAAGATCGAGGCAGCAATCATCCTCGACGTTGGGGCTTCTCCATTGATGAAGTGACTCAGGCGGCACCGCGACAGGTGGGCCATTCCTCCATGGCACGATAGCGTGACCTGGGATACAACGAGGTACCATATCCTGACTGTTGGGAAACGTTGCATCAAAAAAAATACACTCACGCAATGATCTATCCATGGAGATGCATAGAAACGAGGGGGAGAGTGTGTCTACATATCCTCGTAGACCGTAAGCAGAAAGCGTTTAACAACGCGGTTGATGTAGTGAAACTTCTTCGCGCTCCAACCGATCAAGTACCGACGTACGACACCTCCGTGTTCTGCACACATTCGATCAGCTCGATGACATCCTCCGCCTCCTTGATCCAGCAAGTTGGCGAGGTAGTAGATGTGTTCCGGCAGCACGACGGCGTGATGACGGTCATGGTGAAGTGATCTTCGTAGGGCTTCACCTAAGCACTACAAAAATATGACCGGGGATGTAAACGGTGGAGGAGGGCGTCGCACACGGCTAAGCAATTGCCTGTTGTGTGCTAGGCGCCCCCTCCCACATGTATATAGGTGGGAGGGAGGGAGGGAGGAGCAGCCAAAGGGGGCACCCAAGTAGGAGGAATCCTACTTGGGGTCTCTCACAAGCCGCGCCCCATGCCTTATGTTGGAGCGGGGGAAAGGGAGGGGAGGGTGGCGCCCCCCCCCCCTTTCCTTTCTCCCATGAGAGGGAAAGGCAAGATGGGCTAGCCCCCCTTTCTTTCCCTAGGGCTGGACGGCCAGGGAGAGGGGCGCACCAGCCCCCTGTGGGCTGGTCTGTCCCTCCCTTGGCCCATTAAGCCCATAACACCTACCGGGGGTGTCCGGAACCCCTTCCAGTGACCCGATGGCTACCTGGTGCATCCCGAAACCCTTCCGGTGTCCGAATAACATTGTCCTATATATCAATATTTACCTCTCGACCATTTCTAGACTGCTCGTCATGTCTGTCGTCTCATCTGGGACTCCAAACAACATTCAGTCACCAAATCATATAACACTATACCGTCAACGAATGTTAAGCGTGCGGATCCTATGTGTTCAAGAACTATGTAGACATGACCGAGACACCTCTCTGGTCAATAACCAATAATGAAACTTGGATGCCCATATTGGCTCCCATATATTCTACGAAGATCTTTATCGGTCGAACCGTTATGACAACATACGTAATTCCCTTTGTGCATCGGTATGTTACTTGCCCGAGATTCAGTCGTCGGTATCTTCATACCTAGTTCAATCTCGTCACTGGCAAGTCTCTTTACTCGTTTCGTAATACATCATCTCATAACTAACTCCTTAGTCATTTGCTTGCAAGGCTTCTTATGATGTGTATTACCGAGAGGGCCCAGAAATACCTCTCTGAAACTTGGAGTGACAAATCCCAATCTCGATCCATGCCAACCCAACAAACACCTTCGGAGATACCTGTAGAGCATCTTTATAATCACCCAGTTACATTGTGGCATTTGATAGCACATAGGTATTCCTCCGGTATCTGGGAGTTGCATGGTCTCATGGTCGAAGGAACATGTATTTGACATTCAAGAAAGTAGTAGCAATAAACTGAACGATCATATGCTAAGCTAACATATGGGTATTGTCCATCACATCATTCTCCTAATGATGTGATCCCGTTATCAAATGAAAACTCATGTCTATGGTTAGGAAACCTTAACCATCTTTCATCAACGAGCTACTCTAGTAGAGGCTTACTAGGGACACGATATTAGTTTATGTATTCACACATGTATTTAGGTTTCTGATCAATACAATTCTAGCATGAATAATAAACCTTTATCATGAATAAGCAAATATAAAATAACAAATCTGTTATTTCCTCTAGGGCATATTTCCTTCATTGAGTTGCTGGAAAAACTATTCAATGCAAAAGAGGTGTTAGACAGGGTGACCCCCTATCTTCCCTCCTTTACGCCTTTGGCTGTTAACCTCCCTCAATCAATTATCATTGGTGCATGGATGAATGGTGAGTTATCATTGCTAGTTGATTGTGATTATGGATAGCTGATGTCTACTACGCAACTTTTTTCTTGTAGACTCGTGTTGGGCCTCCAAACGTAGAGTTTTGTAGGACAGTAGCAAATTTTTCCGCAAGTGGATGACCTAAGGTTTATCAATCCATGGGAGGCGTAGGATGAAGATGGTCTCTCGCAAACAACCCTGCAACCAAATAACTGAAGGAAATATGCCCTAGAGGCAATAATAAAGTTGTTATTTATATTTCCTTATATCATGATAAATGTTTATTATTCATGCTAGAATTGTATTAATCGGAAACTTACTACATGTGTGAATACATAGACAAATAGAGTGTCACTAGTATGCCTCTACTTGACTAGATCGTTAATTAAAGATGGTTAAGTTTTCTAGCCATGGACAAGAATTGTCATTTGATGAACGGGATCACATCATTAGAGAATGATGTGATTGACTTGACCCATCTGTTAGCTTAGCACTATAATTGTTTAGTTTGTTGCTATTGCTTTCTTCATAACTTATACATGTTCCTATGACTATGAGATTATGCAACTCCCGAATACCGGAGGAACACTTAGTGTGCTATCAAACGTCACAACATAACTGGGTGATTATAAAGATGCTGAAAGATCGTGGATGTCGCCTAGAGGGGGGTGAATAGGCGCTTTAAAAATAATTATGGTTTAGGCTTGAACAGATGCGGAATAAACCTAGCGGTTAATTTGTCAAGCACAAAACCTACAACAACTAGGCTCACCTATGTGCACCAACAACTTATGCTAAGCAAGATAAACTACTAGGTGATAGCAAGATATATGACAAGAAACAATATGGCTATCACAAGGTAAAGCGCATAAGTAAAGAGCTCGGGTAAGAGATAACCGAGGCACGCGGAGACGACGATGTATCCCGAAGTTCACACCCTTGCGGATGCTAATATCCGTTTGGAGCGGTGTGGAGGCACAATGCTCCCCAAGAAGCCACTAGGGCCACCGTAATCTCCTCACGCCCTCGCACAATGCAAGATGCCGTGATTCCACTAAGGGACCCTTGAGGGCGGTCACCGAACCCGTACAAATGGCAACCCTTGGGGGCGGTCACCGAACCCGTACACTTTGGCAACCCTTGGGGGCGGTCACCGGTACCCGTCAAATTGCTCGGGGCGATCTCCACAACCTAATTGGAGACCCCAACGCTTGCCCGGAGCTTTACACCACAATGATTGAGCTCCAAACACCACCAACCATCTAGGGCGCCAAGGCACCCAAGAGGAACAAGCTCTAGGGTGCCCAAACACCCAAGAGTAATAAGCTTCTCAAACTTCACTTCCACGTATCACCGTGGAGAACTCAAACCGATGCACCAAATGCAATGGCAAGGGCACACGGAGTGCCCAAGTCCTTCTCTCCCAATCCCACCCAAGCAACTAATGCTAGGGAAGAAAATGAGAGGAAGAACGAAAGCAGAACACGAAGAACTCCAAGATCTAGATCCAAGGGGTTCCCCTCACTTAGAGGAGAAAGTGATTGGTGGAAACGTGGATCTAGATCTCCTCTCTCTTTTCCCTCAAGAACTAGCAAGAATCATTGGAGGGATTGAGAGTTAGCAAGCTCGAAGAAGGTCAACAATGGGGGCAAAAACGAGCTCAATAGATAAGGTTCATTGGGGAAGAAGACCCCCTTTTATAGGTGGGGAAAAATCCAACCGTTATGCTCACAGCCCGCATAGAGCGGTACTACCGCTAGAGCGGAAGTACCCCTTTGAAAAACAACAGCGAGGAGGCAAAAGGCCAAAAGAACCGCCGGAGCGGTACTACCGCTCGTCCTCACGGTACTACCGCTCGACCTCACGGTACTACCGCAAATGGTAGCGGTACTACTGCTTGCGAGCGGTACTAAAAAATACATCCGGGCCTACCACCGCAAGACTTGGGACGAGTTTTTGGTCCGGAGCGGTACTACCGCTGTAGGAGCCGCGGTAGTACTGCTCTAGAGCGGTAGTAAAAAAATTACATCCGCTCCAATTCGCGGTAGTACCGCTGCAGCCTTTTCAGAACACCAAAACTGCCACAACTTTTGGAAACGGACTCCGAATATGATGAAACCAAGTTTGTTGGAAAGCTAGCGACAAGGGCTAACACAATATTCAAAGAAATATCAATAAGAAGCAAATGAGAAAAGTCCCATAAGAAAATGGTGAGAACCCTTCCTCGGAAAAGACCGGTAAAACCTCCAACACCGAAAACATCATAGAAGATGCATGCGAACTCCGTTTTCGATGAACTCAAGCTTGTCATCAAGATGACCATAAGCTCTAAGACTCACAAAGAGAACCAAACAAGAACCAAGAAAGATGATGCAAGGATGCAATGGTTTGAGCTCTCTACTAACGATACGATCAAGCTACCAACTTGAGAGCCCCCTTGATAGTACGGCAAACGATCCTATAACCCGGTCTCCAAACTACAACCATGAGACCAGTAAAATAGAAAACCTATCAAGGGCAAAACTTTGCCTTGCACATGGTCCACTTGAGCTAGATGATGACGATCTTGACTCCCTCAAGTTGGACCACCTTTCTTGATTGTGTTGGCTCGATGAAGACTAGATGATTGCTCCCCCATAGTCCACTATGGGTGAGCCACTCTTCGGCACATCTTCACAAGTCCATTGTCACCACAATGGACGGCAAGCTTCAAGCACTTGATCTCTTCGCGATGATCCACTTGAACTTGCACACGGCAATCTTGATGACGATCACCACTTGATGTCATCCTCTCCATGGGTTGAGTGATATCTTCCTCTTGACACAAGCCCATGAACACGTACCTAACCCCACGTAGAACTCTCACATAGACCATGGGTTAGTACACGAAGCACAATGGACAATTCTTACCAAACCATGGGATCACTTGATCCCTCTCGGTACATCTTCTACGCTTTGTGAGTTGATCAACTTGATTCACTCTTGACTTAGTCTTGATCAACCTTGAATCTTTCCAACTCTCTTCATTTGGATGATGTCTTGAAGGTAAACATGAATGATCACACAATCTTCTTCTTCAAGACATGCTTGCAATAAGCTCAACTCTCACATGACCAAGCTTTGGATAATTCCTTAATAGCACCTTGGTCAACACAAACTCTCCTTGAAACCAACACATGTACTCCAAGAAAAGCATATGGACAAAACCTTCAAATATAACTCAAGGCAACCATTAGTCCATAGAGATTGTCATCAATTACCAAAGCCAAACATGGGGGCACCGCATGTTATTTCAATCTCCCCCATTTTGGTAATTGATGACAATCACTTTCAAGAGAGTTTATACAAGGAATTATGCATCACCATGCACTGCAACAACCAATAAAGCATGGGAATGAGATGCAAAAGCTAAGGAAACATAAACCGAAGCTTCTTCACAAAACTCTCTGAAACTTCTCCCCCATTGGCATCGATTGCCAAAATGGGCGAAAAGCTTAGAGGGCCAATATAGATTGTGGTCCTCCATAAATTGTGTATTTCTCAACAAGAGAGTGGAATGCAATACACACATCCAACGGTAAATACTTGGAGGAAGACAAACTATATTGAGGCCCAAAGATTGCAAAAGGAAGATGTGCCACAAATACATAACAAAGAGAGAAACAAGCAATCAAGCAATCAAAAGATATCTATTGAAGCAAGCTATCAAAAGATACCAATTGAACCAACTAGGCCAATGATCCTACGAGCCACATGAATAAAAGATATTATGATATGAGCAAAGGAGTGTTCTAAAGAAACTAGAGAGGCTCCCCATGATTTGTGCACACATAAGAATATTTGAATTTGGAAACAAAGTGCACAAAATAGGATCATATCTCCCCAAAATCAATAGAAACTTGCAACAAGTGCAAGTGAGCATATAGGAAACTAAGCCTAGTACATGTAACAAACACATGGTTGAGCAATAAGTGAAAGAGGCAACTTAAGAATGGGCTCAACCAAAATGATGTGTGTGAGTCAAGGCAATGCACTTGAGAAGACTAATGTATGGATGAGCATTAAGCATCAATAAAGTCTTGAAAGAATGAGGCAACACAGTGCAAGGCCTATCATTCCCACACACAACAAGCAAATGGGTTCACAAGCTTACTAATAAGCACATAGAGAACCTATGCTTGTGACAACCCGCGGTGAAGATAGAAGATGAAAGGCGCGTCAAGACGAGGGATGCCAATTAAGATGGCAAAAACTTCGTAACGAAAAGCATGAGGAAAATAATGTTCACCACACAAGAGCGCATCAAGATGCAACAATAGAAGACACGCACTCAAGGCAAAAGCTTTCACGGAGCCACCAAAGAAATAACATAAGAAAGACAAGGTGGACGTGAAAGAAAGGATATCATCTAGAGATGTAATTTCTCTCAAGTATATATGGTTCTAGGTAGACTAGATCATGATGATATATATATACAAAGAAGGATGTACACCCGAAATAGTTACAACACGAAGGAACAAGATATCCAAAAGGAAGTCATACATATACTAATAAGATATTTGCTTGGAAGCATATCACATGGCTAGATATGGTCTTATAGTATATAAATGAATTCCTACCACACACCCATCAAAGACATCACAACTAGCAACAAGACATCATTGTTGGGATGCTTTGAGAAAGGAAACAAGTATCACAAGAAAGAATGGATAACATGCCATGATACAACCTACACAAGGTTGATGCAAGAAATGTGTGCATGAAGTATATGAAGATACTTGTTACCGAGATAACATTGGAAGGATGTAGTAGATACCAATTGAAGGTACAAAGTAGTTCATTGATCATCCTAGCTTGACTCCAATAAGCACATGGTAACAACACCTTCCTTGTGAGTGAGCCGAGCATCCAATGCATCTCCACTTGTTCCTAGAACAATAACACAAACAAAATGGTACCCAAACTCATTGGGACCAAAGAGTTAGAGAACCAACAACACATAGGACAAACTCCACATAAATATGTGCATATAGATATGAAAATGAATTTCATGCACATCTCATCCAATTTGAGACTTGGTGGAGTTCCCCCTATATATTGGGTCAAAGAAAGAAAACATGCCAAAGAAACTACAAGAAGTAAATATGCATGCTCAAGACTTTCAAGAACCGAGACCAAAAGACAAAGAAATACCAAGCGAAGAAAAGATACCAAATGAATAAATCATCACTTGGAGGATATCCATAAAAGATACATCAAGGAATGAGATATCCATTGATACACTCAAAAAGAAAGATGTCAAACTCCCAAAAGATAGAATGGTTCCAAACAAACCAAGCCCTCTACAAAGTTTCATGATGGCACAAAGCACCAAAAAGAAACGGCTTGCCTTCCACAAACACACACTTGATAAGGATCACAAGATGAGTGTTTTATAGAGAATAGGATAGCTCCCCCAAGACTAGTGCATTATAGAGAATTTGCATTTGAATACAAAATGCACGAGGTGGGATCACCACTTTCACTATATCTAGAAAACACTAGACAAGGTCAAGAAATTAACAAGATCCACAAGTGGTATGGAATACAATGGGAGTTGACACAATCCTAGGCAAGATAAAAAGCAAATAAAAGCAAAGGCCAATGTAAAGATGGTCAATAATTTCTACCACACATAAGTGAGTACCAATTGTCAAAAGACAAGAAGTATTTGGAATTAATTCCCGGTGGTAGATAACAAGGATATCCGACATCATCTTCACACCAAACAAAAAGCAAATTGCAACTTGTAGAGCTAACATGCCACCTAGGAACAAGATAATTTACAATATCAATTCTAGGTGACAATATCTTAAATGTACACATTTTCTAGGCTAGTAATATACACATAGCATATTACTCCCCCATAATGTGATACCAATTAAAGATAAACAAGAGGCAAAATAATGATCCAACACGAGATAATTAATGGACAATATAGAATTTGAATTTCTCATGAGAAGACATACCACATAGCGACTACATAATCTTGAAATATCAATACTAGATGGTATTACTCATGTACACACATATATAGGATTGTGAGGTGCACAAAGCACATCACTACCCCATAATGGGATATTCCATTAATCTCTCACAAGAGCCAACTAAGAAAAGAACAAGATGCAAAAGGCTCAATGCATAACACACACGTACATGATGTGCAAACCAACACACACATACTTGATTGCACAAGATAATCAAGTTGGAAGCACAACATATACAAACACATGCAAGGAACAAAACCAAACATGCAAAGGGGTAAGTAACTATCAATGTAAACACTTTAAGCACGAGTTACCGCATGGAGAAACATTGGATATAAGATAGAAACTTGATAATTCGAATAACTTGGTTTGAGACAATTAGAATGATGAAGTCCCCTTAATTCTTCATAAAGTAGCCAAGTCTCCAGTGCCCTCCAACAACACCTATTGATCAAGTTTGAGCTTGTTGGTCCCCAACCTAGTTGGGTCCTAAGAGTTAGTCACAATAGGCTTGGCTACCCAAATGGTTCTCTTCTTGACACCACTTTGAGTACCAACAACTTTGGCAAACACATTGCCAACCTTATCCTTCCCAAGAGAATAGATATCATCAATAATAATTGGGTTGGATAAGTTACCACTAGTGCATGAAGAGGTGAGGTGACCTTTCTCACGACATAAGTAGCAACGTCTACTCTTCACTTTCTTCTCACTTGATTTCTCAACTTGAGAAGCATTAGCTTGAGGATTCTTGGGAAGAGGACTTTCTTCAACTTGTGGTTGAGCATGAGATCGGACTTGTGGCCGCTTCCCTTGTTGCTTGTCACTAATGGCCTTCTTCTTCAATGGGCAAGATCTAGCATGATTCCCTTCTACTTTGCACTTGAAGCAAACAATCTTGGCCGAATTCTTGACTTGTTCTTGGCCCTTCTTTTTGTTCACTTTGGACTTCTTCTTCTTGTTGGAGTTGAATCCAAGTCCACCTTTGTCATTGGGGGATTTTTGCACACTCAAGATATTGTTGAGTGTGAATTTCCTTCATGACTCTTTTCCAAGTCTTTCTTCAAAGAAGTGACTTGGGCCTTGAGCTCTTTGATTTTCTCTGTATGGTTAGTCTCAACACAAGTACTAGAGGAAGTATAAGCTTCATCGTTAGAGCAACAAGGCAAGGAAAGCAATCCATCACAAGATGTACCAATGTTATGCATGGATGAATCGTGAGGACTAGCACAAGGCAATATAGCATTTTGACCAAAAGTAGTGCTAGTATCCACATGAGGCTCACTAGAT
This sequence comes from Triticum aestivum, assembly GCF_018294505.1. Taxonomy (NCBI): domain Eukaryota; kingdom Viridiplantae; phylum Streptophyta; class Magnoliopsida; order Poales; family Poaceae; genus Triticum; species Triticum aestivum. The sequence goes on along the minus strand of NC_057806.1, from coordinate 587,602,012 downwards.
GTCACCTTAGCAAGCATGGACTCATGAGCTATCTTTAGCACATTATGGGATACTAGAAGATCATCATGAGAGCTTGTGAGGTTTACATGATTTTCTTCCAACATCCCATAATTGCTAGATAGCAACTCAAGTTGAGCCCTTAGCTCAACATTCTCCTTTAATATGGATGCTTCACAAGAGATAGAGTTAGTAGCACAAGCATCATCATTAGCAACAAGAGGAGAAGACAACTTGGCAAGTTCTTTTGAATATGAAGCTTTAAGTTGAGCATGAGACTCAGTGAGTTTGATGAGCTCACCCTTGATGACCCTTGAGCCATTTTCGAGGTGCTCAAAATCCTCAAGGAGTCTAGCATGAGCAACTTCAAGCTTAGCATTTTTAGTTTTGAAATCATTGGCCACCTCGAGTGATCTATCATGAGATTCCTTTATTCTAGATAATTCTAGAGCAAAGGTCTCCTCAAGAGATTCGGATGTGGTTTGTTCATGTTCAAGAGCTTGAGATAGCTCCGCGATCTCATTTGCGTAATCACGCTCATGAGCTTCCATTTTCTCAATGGTGACCTCATGCTCCTCTAGATGAGATTCCAACTCCCCAATGTATTTCTTGCCTTCAATGGCAAGAGACATGATTTCCATGAAGTTGGAACGAGCAAGTTTATTTTTGTGAAGAGCTTTAAAAATCATTTCCCCCTTAGTTTTTAAGGAGGCAACATTATCATTCTCTTCATCATAATCAACATCATCATCACTCTTGCCATCATCACAAGATATATTGGGATTCAAAGTGGGAGATACCTTTGAAGCCTTGGCCATAAGGCAAAATGCAATAGATGATGATGTAGGATCCGTTGAAGCACCAATCAAGACCACATCTTGTTCCATGGGGTGTCGGGTTTCCTCTACATTGTTAGCACAACAATTCAAGGACATATATGCACTTTTATCATGGCAACAAGACATAGTAAACATATCATCATGAGATTTAGTCAAGCAATTTCTACATGATATGCAAGGACTATCAACACAAGCATGTGAAACATTTGGAGTGCTCGAAGTGTTAAAGCCCAAAGAAGGAGCATTGCAATAAGATAGTGATGAAGGATCATCCACAATAAACATACTATCATCATTGCAATGACCAACACTACTCACCATATCATTACCTTGTGGCAAGCCACATGTAGGTGAAGTATAAGAAGTTGAGAAGACTATACGGCCGGATGTGGAGGGAGAACAATCATCCCCACAAAATTTGGACATGCCATATTTATCTTGAAGCTTTGTCCACAACTCATGAGCATCCCGGAACGGCATGAGTTGAAACATAACTACATTGCTCAAAGCATTGAAAAGCACATTAGAAGCTTGAGCATTGAGATAAGAGTTTCTCTCATCCTCTAAAGATAATCTTTGAGGATCCTTTGGAGGAGAAAAACCCATATCTACAATTCACTCTAAATTTGGGTCCATGACCCTAAAGAGATTAAGCATGCGAATTACCCAAACATCAAAATTTGTGCCATCGAAACTAAGAGTGTGAGAGAATCCTAACCCCCTAGTCGACATCTTTACTCTCTAGGCGGTTAAGCCTAACAAAGAGAGACGAGGCTCTAATACCAATTGAAAGATCGTGGATGTCGCCTAGAGGGGGGGGGTGAATAGGCGCTTTAAAAATAATTACGGTTTAGGCTTGAACAAATACGGAATAAACCTAGCGGTTAATTTGTTAAGCACAAAACCTACAACAACTAGGCTCACCTATGTGCACCAACAACTTATGCTAAGCAAGATAAACTACTAGGTGATAGCAAGATATATGACAAGAAACAATATGGCTATCACAAGGTAAAGCGCATAAGTAAAGAGCTCGGGTAAGAGATAACCGAGGCACGCGGAGACGATGATGTATCCCGAAGTTCACACCCTTGCGGATGCTAATCTCCGTTTGGAGCGGTGTGGAGGCACAATGCTCCCCAAGAAGCCACTAGGGCCACCGTAATCTCCTCACGCCCTCGCACAATGCAAGATGCCATGATTCCACTAAGGAACCCTTGAGGGCGGTCACCGAACCCATACAAATGGCAACCCTTGGGGGCGGTCACCGAACCCGTACACTTTGGCAACCCTTGGGGGCGGTCACCGGTACCCGTCAAATTGCTCGGGGCGATCTCCACAACCTAATTGGAGACCCCGACGCTTGCCCAGAGCTTTACACCACAATGATTGAGCTCTGAACACCACCAACCGTCTAGGGCGCCAAGGCACCCAAGAGGAACAAGCTCTAGGGTGCCCAAACACCCAAGAGTAATAAGCTTCTCAAACTTCACTTCCACGTATCACCGTGGAGAACTCAAACCGATGCACCAAATGCAATGGCAAGGGCACACGGAGTGCCCAAGTCCTTCTCTCCCAATCCCACCAAAGCAACTAATGCTAGGGGAGAAAATTAGAGGAAGAACGAAAGAAGAACACGAAGAACTCCAAGATCTAGATCCAAGGGGATCCCCTCACTTAGAGGAGAAAGTGATTGGTGGAAACGTGGATCTAGATCTCCTCTCTCTTTTCCCTCAAGAACTAGCAAGGATCATTGGAGGGATTGAGAGTTAGCAAGCTCGAAGAAGGTCAACAATGGGGGCAAAAACAAGCTCAAGAGATAAGGTTCATTGGGGAAGAAGACCCCCTTTTATAGGTGGGGAAAAATCCAACCGTTATGCTCACAGCCCGCATAGAGCGGTACTACCGCTCCAAGGAGTGGTACTACCGCTAGAGCGGAAGTACCCCTTTGAAAAAAAACAGCGAGGAGGCAAAAGGCCAGAAGAACCGCCGAGCGGTACTACCGCTCGTCCTCACGGTACTACCGCTTGACCTCACGGTACTACCGCAAATGGTAGCGGTACTACTGCTTGCGAGCGGTACTAAAAAATACATCCGGGCCTACCACCGCAAGACTTGGGACGAGTTTTTTGTCTGGAGCGGTACTACCGCTGTAGGAGCCGCGGTAGTACTGCTCTGGAGCGGTAGTAAAAAATTACATCCGCTCCAATTCGTGGTAGTACCGCTGCAGCCTTTTTAGAACACCAAAACTGCCACAACTTTTGCAAACGGACTCCGAATTCGATGAAACCAAGTTTGTTGGAAAGTTAGCGACAAGCGCTAACACAATCTTCAAAGAAATATCAATAAGAAGCAAATGAGAAAAGTCCCATAAGAAAATGGTGAGAACCCTTCCTTGGAAAAGACCGGTAAAACCTCCAACACCGAAAACATCATAGAAGATGCATGCGAACTCCGTTTTCGATGAACTCAAGCTTGTCATCAAGATGACCATAATCTCTAAAACTCACAAAGAGAACCAAACAAGAACCAAGAAAGATGATGCAATGATGCAATGGTTTGAGCTCTCTACTAACGATATGATCAAGCTACCAACTTGAGAGCCCCCCCTGATAGTATGGCAAACGATCCTATAACCCGGTCTCCAAACTACCACCATGAGACCGGTAAAATAGAAAACCTATCAAGGGCAAACCTTTGCCTTGCACATGGTCCACTTGAGCTAAATGATGACGATCTTGACTCCCTCAAGTTGGACCACCTTTCTTGATTGTGTTGGCTCGATGAAGACTAGATGATTGCTCCCCCATAGTCCACTATGGGTGAGCAACTCTTCGGCACATCTTCACAAGTCCATTGTCACCACAATGGACGGCAAGCTTCAAGCACTTGATCTCTTCGCGATGATCCACTTGAACTTGCACACGGCAATCTTGATGATGATCACCACTTGATGTCATCCTCTCCATGGGTTGAGTGATATCTTCCTCTTGACACAAGCCCATGAACATGTACCTAACCCCACGTAGAACTCTCACATAGACCATGGGTTAGTACACAAAGCACAATGGACAATGCTTACCAAACCATGGGATCACTTGATCCCTCTCGGTACATCTTCTATGCTTTGTGATTTGATCAACTTGATTCACTCTTGACTTAGTCTTGATCAACCTTGAATATTTCCAACTCTCTTCATTTGGATGATGTCTTGAAGGTAAACATGAATGATCACACAATCTTCTTCTTCAAGACATGCTTGCAATAAGCTCAACTCTCACATGACCAAGATTTGGATAATTCCTTAATAGCACCTTGGTCAACACAAACTCTCCTTGAAACCAACACATGTACTCCAAGAAAAGCCTATGGACAAAACCTTCAAATATAACTCAAGGCAACCATTAGTCCATAGAGATTGTCATCAATTACCAAAACCAAACATGGGGGAACCGCATGTTCTTTCAGATGCTCTACATGTGTCTCCGATGGTGTTTGTTGAGTTGGCATAGACCGAGATTAGGATTTGTCACTCCGATTGTCGGAGAGGTATCTCTGGGCCCTCTCGGTAATGCACATCACTATAAGCCTTGCAAGCAATGTGACTAATGAGTTAGTTGCAGGATGAAGCATTACGGAACGAGTAAAGAGACTTGCCAGTAACGAGATTGAACTAGGTATTGAGATACAAACGATCAAATCTCAGGCAAGTAACATACCGATGACAAAGGGAACAACGTATGTTGTTATGTGGTTTGACCGATAAAGATCTTCGTAGAATATGTAGGAACCAATATGAGCATCAAGGTTCTGCTATTGGTTATTGACCGAAAGTGAGTCTCGGTCATGTCTACATAGTTCTCGAAACCGTAGGGTCCGCACGCTTAACGTTCGATGACGATCGATATTATGAGATTATGTGTTTTGATGTACCGAAGGTAGTTAGGAGTCCCAGATGTGATCACGGACATGACAAGGAGTCTCGAAATGGTCGAGACATAAAGATCGATATATTGGAAGGCTATGTTTGGACATCGGAATGGTTCTAGATGAGTTCGAGCATTTACCAGAGTACCGGGGGGTTACCGGAACCCCCCGGGGAGTCAATGGGCCTTATTGGGCCTTAGTGGGAAAAAGGAGGAGGTGGCCAGGTGGAGGGCGCCCCCCCAAGCCCAATCTGAATTGGGTGGGGGTCGGCCCCCCTTTCCTTCCCTCTCTCTCCCTCTTCCTTCCCTCTGTCTGCCTCTTCCTTCTTCTCCTACTCCAACTAGGGAAGGGGGGACCTACTCCTACTGGGAGTAGGACTCCCCTGGGCGCGCCATAGAGAGGGCCGGCCCTCCCTCCTCCCCTCCTTTATATACGAGGGAGGGGGGCACCCCATAGACACACAAGTTGATAGTTGTCTTAGCCGTCTGCGGTGCCCCCTCCATAGATTTCCACCTCGGTCATATCATTGTAGTGCTTAGGCGAAGCCCTGCGTCGGTAACCTCATCATCACCATCGTCACGCCATCGTGCTGACGAAACTCTCCCTCGGCCTCAACTGGATCAAGAGTACGAGGGACGTCACCGAGCTGAACGTGTGCAGATCGCGGAGGTGCCGTGTGTTCGGTACTTGGATTGGTTGGATCGCGAAGATGTTCGACTACATCAACCGTGTTACGGAACGCTTCCGCTTTCGGTCTACGAGGGTACATGGACACACTCTTCCCCGCTCGTAGCTATGCATCACCTAGATGGATCTTGCGTGTGCGTAGGCAAATTCTTTGAAATACTACGTTCCCCAACAATAACAAAGAGTCTCTTGTGTCCCCAACACACCCAATACAATCCCTCAACATGCAACAAAGAGTCACTCCAAAGTCACTAATAGCGGAGAACAAACGAAGAGATTATTGTAGGGTACTAAACCACCTCAAAGTTATTCTTTTTGATCGATCTATTGGGCTATTCCTATAAGTGTCACAAACATCCCTAGAGTTCGTACTAAAATAACACCTTAAGACACACATCAACCAAAACCATAATGTCACCCAGATACTCCAATGTCACCACAAGTATCTGCGAGTTCGATTATACGATATGCATCACACAATCTCAGATTCATCTATTCAAACCAACACAAAGAACTTCAAAGAGTGCCCCAAAGTTTCTACCGGAGAGTCAAGACGAAAATGTGTGCCAACCCCTATGCATAAGTTCACAAGGTCACAGAACCCGCAAGTTGATCACCAAAACATACATCAAGTAGATCACGTGAATATCCCATTGTCACCATAGATAAACACATGCAAGACATACATCAAGTGTTCTCAAATCCTTAAAGACTCAATCCGATAAGATAACTTCAAAGGGAAAACTCAATCCATTACAAGAAGGTAGAGGGGGAGAAACGTCATAAGATCCAACTATAATAGCAAAGCTCGCGGTACATCAAGATCGTGCCAAATCAAGAACACGAGAGAGAGAGAGAGAGAGAGGAGAGAGAGAGAGAGATCAAACACATAGCTACTGGTACATACCCTCAGCCCCGAGGGTGAACTACTCCCTCCTCGTCATGGAGAGTGCCAGGATGATGAAGATGGCCACCGGTGATGGTTTCCCACTCCGGTAGGGTGCCGGAACGGGCTCCCGATTAGTTTTCCGTGGCTACAGAGGCTTATGGTGGCGGGACTCCCGATCTAGGTTTATTTCTAGGGTTTCTATATTTATAGGAATTTTTGGCGTCGAGAACAAGTCAGGGGGTCCACGAGTCAACGACAAGGACGGAGGACGTGCCAGGGGGGGGCCTCCAACCTTGTGGTTGGCTCAGGACTCTTCTGGCCCAACTCTTTTGCTTCAGGGGCTTCTTTCGGTCCATAAAAAGCACCGTAAATTTTCAGGTCAATTGGACTCCGTTTGATATTATTTTCTACGAAACTCAAAAACAAGGACAAAACATAAACTGGCACTGGGCTCTAGGTTGATAGGTTAGTCCCAAAAATCATATAAAATAGCATATAAATGCATATAAAACATCCAAGATGGATAATATAATAGCATAGAACAATAAAAAATTATACATACATTGGAGACGTATATATTTGTTCAAGACTTGATGCCCATCATTGCCAGAATTGGCAAGAATTTATCTAGGATTGCCAATCTTATGAATTATGCTGATAGACTCACTTATATCAACCCAGTCATTGCCTCCATGCCTATTTTTTTCCATGTGCACTTTCAAGGTTCATATAACTGTATTGGAACATGTAAACAAATCCAATAGGTCTTTCCCATGGCATGGAAATGATATTAACAAGAAAGGTAATTGTTTGACCAACTAGCAAATGGTTTGAAAACCCAAGAAACAGGGTGGTCTTGGTGTACTCAATCTTAAAACCCAAAACGCTTCTCTACTCCTAAAACACATTCACAATTTTTATAATCATGTTGATGTTCCCTGGGTGAAACTTATTTGGCAAGCACATTACTCAAACAATATGATCCCACATGCTTGCACCAACAAATGATCATTCTGGTGGAGAGACTGTATGAGTTTGTTTGATATATACAAAAAAATTACATCTTGGACTACTAGTAATGGAGATTTTATACTCTTATGGAAGGACAACCGGAAAGGCCAACCCAATATCCCAAGCTACATTCATTTGCAACCAATGATAACATCTATGTATACTCTGCCGATCATCGGGGTGATTTATACTCCATGTTCCAACTGCCACTATCTGTCATTGCCCACCAACAATTCTTGCAACTCACAAATTCATTGTATATGGTCAATGACTTACATAAGCATGACACCTAGAAATTTCATTAGGGAGGTGCTGCTTATTCCACCAAAAAGATTTATAATGCCCTTATGGGACAACCGAGCCCTCCTCCTATCACGTGGATCTGGAAAACATGATGTCTTCCCAAACATAATTTTTTTGCTGGCTGATGTTACATGACAGGGTTAATACTGTTATCTAGATTTTTTTTCCATCCGGACTGTAACCAGCGTACACTATGCAAGGATTGCAACACAGAGGACAAAATGCATCTGTTCTTTGGATGCCCATTTCGTCAAAGTTTCTGGTGGGGTAATGGTATGGAATGGGATACATATGCTAGCATCCACAACATGATTGTTGATGCAGAACACAGGTGCAATATGGATTTTATCATTAAGATTCTCATCACTGGTTGTTGGAGCACATGGAACTAGAGAAATGGTATGATCATTGAAGGCATAGTCAATGCTCTATTAGTGCCTGCAAGATGGATTTTATTAGTCAATTCCACATGACAATGCTTAGGGCTAAGCCAAGCATCAAGGAAGGGATGAGATCATAGATTACAGTGTAAAAATAGGCCATATAACTTTATCCATTTCTCTTTTCTTTTTCTCTTTCTTATTTCTGTGTAACCTACCGTGTTACACTTGTAACTTACTGGACTCCCTAATGATTAATGAAAAAAAGAGACTCACATTAGGGAATTTCCCCACAGTTTTTGGTCAAAAAAAAAGAAAAGAAAATGACAAGTCTTTTGTTTTGTTTCATTATTTTTGCCCAAACAATGACCCACTACGAGTGTTGCTTAATGCACCGTCTGATCTGAGAAGAATACATTATTGGCTTAATTCGCTTTTCTGGGTTGCAAACAAAAAATCTTTCTGTTCAAGGAGGCTTCATGTGCGCCCATAGTATTCCCTTCTACTCCCTCCATCCACAAATATACGTCTTTTTAGAGATTACAATAAGTGACTACATACGGAGCAAAATGAGTGAATCTACACTCTAAAATATGTCTACATACATCCGTATGTTATAGTCCATTTAAAATGTCTAAAAAGATCTATATTTAGAAACGGAGGGAGTATAATGTAGTACCGTATCCAAAATCAAGATCTAAATAGCTTCATGTTTACAAGTGACAGGAAGGGCATTTCGAGAAATTTCAAATGGCACCATTTACCCTCATGGGACAAATATTGAATGTATTTTTCTTTTTTTTTGAATGTTGGCAGGAGGACTGCCAAATTCATTGATCAGAAGAGGAGTAACAAGAACATCTCCAAAGGAGGAAAGCACCGCAAAAGGGCTAGTGCAGAAAGAAAAGAAAGAAAACAGAAACCCGCCGGCACCAACACAAACCCAAGATCCGCCAGCAACCATGCACACCATCGGAATCCATCGTCGAGGCCTCCAAGATGACGCCTCCAAGAAGGAAGTGGTATCGAGAACACCGCCGTCATCCGATCTAGCTCCGCCAGATCTTAGGTTTTCACCCGGAGACCTCAGCCATGAGGCAGGAAGAGCAATGAGCTCCACGGCGGCACTTCCAAGGAAGAAGACGACATCCATAGATGCCGTTACCGTCGGCACCGACGAAGTCGATGCAGGATTTTCATCCGGAGCTAAGCCTTCCGCCAATCATCCAGGATCCGAGACCAAATCAGCACCACAAGGCAGAACAAGGCCAAGCACACACTACCAGACAACGGGATAGTCGCCGCCGCACGCAGAACCTAGGCAAGCACACGTCAACCTGGCCGGTCCGCACCGCCGCTCGCAGGACCTGGGCGAACCCAATCGACTCCGGCCGTCCTTCAGCTCCGTGCGCAGACCTGGGCGAGACTTCGCACCGCAGCGCACCAGGAGAGACTGAAGTAGAACCATCGCTGACCGGCCCGCACCGCAGCGCGTCGAAACAGAGCAAAAACCAGGCCAAAACTTAACGTGCTCGCACCGCCACGCGCAAGGACCGGACCTCCGTGCTGGATCTGGTCTGCCCGAGCTTCCTCAAGCACCAACATGTTGGACGGCACCCCTGCTCCAGGAGCTGGGCGTGCACACGCTTGCAAGGGGAAACCACCAGCATCCACCGGCACCACCGCTCCTGCCTCTCCAATCCAGGTGCCACCGGCCATCGAGATCTGGGCGCAGGACCGCCCAAAATCAGATCGGGCTTGGAGCCCCTCACCGCCGTGTCGCCCCAAACTCCGCCTGGCCCGCGCCGCCGCCGCAGCGGGCCACCCACCGCGCGCCGTCCAGGGCCACCGCGTCGCCCAGGGCCGTCGCTAGCGCGCGAGCCCCCGCGCCACCTTGGCCCCGTCCCGCGCCATCCAAGGCAGCAGCCGCGCCCGCGCCGTCCGGCAGCCGCCGCGCCAAGCTCGTGGACGAAGAACAGGAAAGGGCCCCGCCGCCACCTTCACAGGAGCCGGCACGGACTTCGCCGGCTGCTCCTCCGGCAGCGGCGAGCCGAGGGAAGGGAGGAAAGGGAGGAGCGGCGCCTCGATCTAGGGTTTCCCCGTGTCGCCAGGGAAGGCGACGCCAGGGAATGTATTTTTCTTGAGTTAATATATTGAATGTTGGTAGCAAATGGCCAGCACAAGACGTGTGGATCTTTTGAACATCTTTGCCTTTTCACCAAAAACCAGGCGCACTTTCTACAAACAAACAAAAAAGGCAGCCGCACACATGACCACGCATAAAGAAGTCCTGACTCGCCACGTCACCGATCCGCGTGCTCCCATCCTCTACCGTCCGATTAGGCCAGCCGGAGCAATCCCGTCCGTCCATCCTCGTTACCATCGCCACCATGCGATCCATCCATCTCACTCTCCCTCACTCCTCTTCAGTTCTTATCCGGAGTATTCCGATCCAACTCTCCCCGCTCGCACGCAGCCGCCGCAGACCTCCTCTCGGGAAGAAAAATTCCCCACCTCCCTCTCCCTTTCCCCTCCCCGTCCCCGCCGCTTCGCCATGGCCGCCGAGCAGGTCGCCAAGCCGGCCACCCTCCCGCCCTATCCCGAGGTACTACCCGAGCCGCCGTTTCTTGCGGTGTTTTTAGTATTTGTTTCTCGTCTTTGGTTCCACGGTGGTTGCCAAGATTTACATTTTGTTGGGTTGAGGTGGTGCCGGAGCTGGATTTCTTACGTTGATCTGTGTTTTTGTTGGACGAGTTCAGATGATACTGGCGGCCATCGCGGCGCTCAACGACAAGAACGGGTCGAACAAGTCCGCCATCTCCAAGTACATCGAGGGCAAGTACGGCGACCTCCCCAAGGAGCACGGCGCGCTGCTGACGGCGCATCTGGTGCGCATGAAGGAGTCCGGCCAGCTCTTCTTCCTCAAGAACAACTACTTCCGCACGGACGCGCCGGACGCCCCGCCCAAGCGGGGCCGCGGCCGCCCGCGCAAGCCCATAGACCCCAACGCGCCGCCGCCGCCGCCCAAGTCCGCGTCGCCGCGCCCCCGCGGACGCCCCGCCAAGCCCAAGGACCCCGAGGCCGAGGCCGCCAACCCGCCCAAGAAGGCCAAGACCGTCAACCCGCCCAAGAAGGCCAAGACCGCTCCCGCCCCTGCCGTCGACGGATCCGCCAAGCGCGGCCGCGGCCGTCCGCCCAAGGCGCGCCCCGCCGAGCCGGCGGCGGCCTGACTCGTCCTCCGTCCGCCTGGGCGCGGCCGTCGGTTTCTCTGGATCACCCGGGTGCTCGTTAGTAATCTTGTTCTGTAGTGCTTAATAATTGTCGGTCGCTCTCTTTAATTGTAGTGGTACTTAATTGCCGGGATCGCCGTGTCGTGATTAGGAGGGTTTGATGTGTCGTCGTCGCCGTTGCTGTCGTGGTCGTAGCGCTGCCGCCGTTGTTGTAACCTAAGGTTGATTAGGATGTTGAGCGTGCTGATTGTTCAGCTATTGTGGATCTATTTGTACAATCGGTGGATGGATTAACTGTGTTGGTTAGTGATGGTGTTCATGTCCTCATCAGTTTGCTGTACCAGGTGTCCACTCCAGTGACTGGTTGGTAGGGTTTTTTGTAGTCTATTTACACTACCTAGTTGTGATCGAGCCTGTTAAGATTTGTCAGTAATGATCACTTGCGATTGTGGAGGAGGCAGCTGCAGAAAATATGATTAATTCACTAAGCAGCAAGTTGGGTTTTGAGGTGGATGATGTGAACTGGCCGAAGAAAAATCGATTTCGTCGTGACAGTCGATGAAATAACAAGTGAAAATGAGGACCGAAGGAGCTCTGTGATGGGCTGCCGAGGCGCTGGGACTGTACCCTTATCCTCCTATGACGAACTGGTGTCTGCAACTCGCTGGCCTGGTACCTGGCGTGTTTTAAGTCAGTTTGAGGGATGAATATCTCCTTCGAGCGCCCTCTCGCCCAATAGTCACTGTGTCAGTTGAGTACCACAAATCCACAATACAACCTTGAGGAATGATCGCAGCAGGCAACATGCTTGTTTGACTTGCAGCTGAGGTGCATCTCAGAGACAACCTCATTTATCTACGAAACACGAACCAAAATACATGGTCGGACGATATAAGGTTGGACATACAATGGCACACCGTGGGAGGTACGGACTATCAGAATAAAACCATGGGTGAATTGAGTCATACAGGAGGTGCAACAGTATTACAAAGTAATGAGAGATAAAACCATAAGGCATCTGCCATGTGCCCTGGGTGACAATCCCCAACGCAGAAATAAATATATGAATGTCAAAGGAAGTTTCCCTATGGTACCACATTCATGAAATGGTGTCATTGTCCTTTCTATGTCCAAAATATGGGAATAAACTTTTGTATAAAATGTCATTAACATTTTACAGTTGTTTCAAGCCTTGTGCTGCTCGGCATGGCCCCATAGCTTCTGCAATCAACACCGACTACTCCACCAAGTAAGCAATACATGAAAACAAATCCGTACAAATTACTGATAACATGATGTGGCAGATCCCTTGTGAAAAACTAAACACATGTGCAACTATTAGGATTGGAATGCCTTTTCTTGATGTATTTGTACTGTGAATTAGCATAGAAGAAGGCATGCTAAAAGCAAGTATATATTGTCTCCTTGGGTACACTAAATCTATCCGCAAATCAAAATTATCACAGAAATATATGGGTATCATTTCAAGCTAGTTGCAACTTTGCAAATTGGAAAGAACGCTAATCAATGGAATTTGAAACATAATTATTACTATTTTTCAATAATGAATTTTTTGCAATGTCAACCACGAAAATAAATCATCAGTACATTGATATTGATATAGCTAAATGGAAATACCCGAGAACATTTGTTAAACCAGGTATAAAACATGTACGCCACAAGATTTATTATTACAATGTATTCAAGGCAACATATGAAAATCTATTTGGGATCAAGAGGTGAATGAGGTTAATAGTGCTAAGAGAATTACTGCAAAATTTACCTCATTCACCTCTTGATCCCAACTGGCCTTGCTCATAAAAAACTCTAATGATCAGATCCTACTGTTTGACACTTTGGAAGAATAAAAACCTCTTTCTATTGAGGGATGGAATGGAAGAAATATCCCCAAAGATCATTTGTTCAATCTCCTCTCATATCAGAATGCCTATTGGAAGCAAAGAGCAACTATAAGATGGGTCAAGTTTGGAGATGAACACTAATTTCTTTCAAGCTAAGGCAACAATTGAGTACATGCACAATCAAATTCAATGCTTACAGGATGAAAACCTAAATGAGCACACAGACCATCAGGCTAAAGCTGCCATCCTATGGAGAGCATTTAAAGGTAGAATGGGAACAACTGAGAATTTTTCTCTATCCCAGATTTGCTGCCAGCTGGTGTTTCTTTGTCTAAACTGGAAATTCCTTTCTCGAAAGAGGAGATTCATAGTGTTATTGAAGAGCTTCCCTACAAAGCCCTGGCCATGATGGCTTTAATGGGAACTTCATCAAAGCCTGCTAGAGCATCATTGCATATGACTTTTATACTCTCACTGAAGATATCTATCAAGGCTCTATTAATCTCCAATCTATCAATGGGTCATTTTATCATTTTGGTGCCAAAGATACATAACCCTCAACAACCTACAGATTTTAGGCCAATTTCATTGCTAAACTGCACAATAAAAGTTATCAAAAAGTTGTTAGCAAATAGACTACAAAAGAAAATTCTCAAGTTAGTCCACACTAACCAATATGGATTTCCAAAGAACAGATACATCCAAGACTGCGTGGCATGGGCCTTTGGATATATTCATCAATGCCAGCAATCCAAAAAGGCCATGGTGTTATTAAAGCTAGACTTTGAAAAGGCATTTGACATGATTGAATACCACAACTCTAGAAATCCGTAAGGCAAGAGGTTTTGGAGATAGATGGATTATGTGGATCAAGATGTTTTTTTCCTTAGGGGTTTCTTCTATGCTCTTGAATGGAGTGACAGGTAAACACTTCCATTGCAAAAGAGGAGTGAGACAAGGAGATCCTTTCTCCCTCTCAGCTTTGTTCTTGCTGCCGATTTCTTGCAAACAATTCTGAATAAGGCAATGAGGACAGGAAACATACAAGCTCCAATTGAATCAAGCTTAAAACCTGATTTCCCTATCATTCAATATGCAGATGACACAATCTTAATCCTGTCTGCAATCGTAATACAAGTGGAGCAAGTGAACAACCTGTTGAAACATTTTGCTAGTCAAACTGGGCTGAAGATTAACTATCACAGGTCAATTATGATTCCTATCAATGTACAGGGAGTGAGTTTCATTAAGATCATTAATTCCTTGGCATATAAGAGTGAGTCCTTCCCATTTACATACCTGGGGCTTCCTCTAAGTGCTGGCAGACTCAAAGTAGAGGATTACACACCCATTTGCCAAAAAATTGAGAGAAGACTATGTGGATGTTCAACAATGCTTTCTTATGATGGCAGACTATTGTTAATCAAATCAGTCTTCTCTGCACACCAGTATTCTTCATGAGCATTCTGCCACTGCCTGTCTCAATCACTAGCCAGATCAATAATTTTCCCAGGAACTTCTTATGGAGAAAACTTGGACAGTTGGTTGCTGGCCCTACACTAATTGCCTGGGTTTTTTTGTAAACCAAGGAGGCAAGGTGGTCTTGGAATTCTAGATGTGAGTCTGCACAATAAGGCCCTGACGATGAAAATGTGCAGAAGTTTCTTAACAAGGAACACCTTCCATGGGACTTATTTGGGAGAAATACTACTCTCAATCACTTCCTGGCTCTAAGATGGAGGGGTCCGGTTGGTGGAGAAGTCACTTGGGATTGTTTGAGGATTATAAATCAAATTCAAACTGTAAACTGGGCAATGGACATGCTACACTTTTATGGCATGACAAATGGTCTAAAGATCCATTCAAGGAAATATTTCCGCAACTTCTTTCTTTTGCAAATAATGATATTCTATCTCTAAATGATTTGTAACATCCCAAATTTTTAATTTGGAATGTTATACATTAGATCATCAATGCATATCATATTTTATTTTGCATTTTGGTTGATCCTAGAAATTCTATGCAACTCAATGACCAACGGAGAGAGTTGGGGATTTCGTTATTTTCATATTTGAGTTTTCTCAAATTTTGAGAATAGG
Source organism: Triticum aestivum (assembly GCF_018294505.1). Lineage (NCBI taxonomy): Eukaryota > Viridiplantae > Streptophyta > Magnoliopsida > Poales > Poaceae > Triticum > Triticum aestivum. The sequence goes on along the minus strand of NC_057806.1, from coordinate 587,586,788 downwards.
ATCATTTGATTTTATTTATTTTATCATCAATTATTTCTATTACAAAAATATGAGAGAGGGAATAAAATGACTTTCCCAAAATAAAGAAATATTGAGGATTTAATAATAAAATCAAATAAGATTTTATTTCGGAGTTTTTCGGTGTTTTATTTGAATTTAGGAAAAAAACGCGTTTTTCAGAATTGCATTTAGGGCCCAAATAAATGTTCACTTTGTCAGGCTTGATTTTAGAAGCCCGAAAATTTTATTTCGGGATTTTTGGAGTCTGTTTAGTATTTCTTTTTATTTTTCTTCCAAGCGTAATTATATTAAAAAAGGGGGAACCGACCTACGGGCCGTGTCCGACTAGGACTCCCGGCCCGTAGGGGCTTTATAAGCCGGCCCACCCGAGGGGGGAACCCTAGCCCCACGCCCCGCCCCAGCCACGCACCTGCCGCCGCCGCCAGCCGCCGCCGCCGCCCGCCGCGCCGCTCGCCGCCCGCCGTCGCCGCGCCGCCGCCCCGCCGGAGCCGCCGCCCCGCCCGCACGCTCGCCGAGGTTCGCCGCCGCCTCGTAATCCGTGCCGCTTGTTTTTTTAGAAAACCGATCGGTTGTCCGTCGGTTTATTTTCGATTTTTTTATTTTTGTTTTTTTATTAGATCGGTTTTTTTCGGTTTAGGTTAAATAGCGAGCGTTCGCTCGTTTGTTCGTTTAAACGAACACGTTCATCGTTTAGATCTGGATAACGAACGTTCGTTCGTTAATCCGTTCGTTGTTTTCTTTTTCTCGGATTAAATCCGCGATTTTTCTGATCGCGATTCCTGATCCGATTTTCGTTTTAGTATAACTTTTCGCTCGTTTATCAGAATCAGGCGATTCAAGCGCCTAGAGTTTCGTCTTGAAACTCTCTATCCGTTTAACCAACTTAAACAAGATTTTGCTACTGTAAAATTTGCCCTAGATCCAGATTACTAGAACGAAGTTGTTTTCTTTCGCCGTTTGACTTTCGTTGCTTTGTTCGATTCGATTTTTTTGGCCAACCGGAGTTCTTAAGTTGAACCTTCTGGTTAGATCTCTTATTTGAGTTTTACCTGTGCATTAGATGAGTACTTATTGTATGCTTGTTTGTTGTTTGCGATAGAGTATCAGGAGTGCGCCGCCTGTTACTTCGAATCGCTAGGTTTCCCAGATCATCAGCAAGGCAAGTAACACTTTGATCATACCTTTCTACTATCCAGTTTTATTGCATTAGATCAAACCTCACACATTGCATGATTAGGATCTAATTAAATTGTGGGATGGGAAGTAGATGGGGTAGTACCTATTACCTATTTATTATCAAACCTTTGGGAGTTACTTCTACGTTTGCTTATTATGTCAGGCTATGCTAGTAGACGTGGATTGGGTGAGTGAAATCCATGATAGATGTGAGATTGTTAATTAATGGTTTATCTAAGGTGGCAACTTAAACACACATCTGGGTGGATTGAGGCACCTGGGTATTCCAGGACTTGCCTGTTTTCTTTTGGACCACCACCCAGGCTCAAAGGGATCATGAGACTATTCATACTAGAAACTTCCGTGTGCAGCCACAAGCTATTATGGGCTCTAGCATAGTTGACTAAGTTGTGCGAACTCTTACAGTGGTAGACTAGCAGATGTAGGGGATGTAGGTGGTACGGTCTACCCGATCGTAAGGTGCTAGCGCTTCTGAAAGACTATGTCTCGGTCATCCGTCTTCTCAAACACCATGTAGTGCGAGAAAACAAACGGAGGCGATCGAGTCTTGTGGGGAAAAGTGCGCAAACCTCTGCAGAGTGTAATAAACTAATCATGGTTAGCCGTGTCCCCGGTTATGGACATCTTGAGTATCTAGTACCTGGATTTTCATGTGAATCTCAACATGTTACTCTAAATTAATTTTGTTGGGTTATGTTTAATGATGATGCTTAATTGGGATTGAGAATGCTGTCAACCATTCTCAATGTTTAACAACCACCATGATAGTAATTAAATTTATTCCTTTGGAGTAGGGAAAAATTGGCTTTACGCAAAACTGTAACCATAGAGCTTTCCACCAGCCAAATATGCATATAGTATAGCTGTTTCATTCCATTACTCTCTATGTGTTACCTTGCCAGCATATTCCATGTGCTGACCCGTTTTCGGGCTGCAACGTTAATGTTGCAGACTTTTCAGACGACGATTAAGGAGTTTTTAGGTCGTGGTTCTATACTCAGTGATGCCGTTGGAGTTGATGGACTCACTTATCTTCCAAGCCTTCCGCTGTTATCGTTATTAGATGGCCTTAAGCCATATTTATTGTAATAAGTTCTCTTTTGAGACACTCGATGTAATAAGTGTGTGATTGCTACTCTGCTATAAATCCTCCGAGTACTGTGTGGTGTCAGCATTACTGATCCAGGGATGACACCGGAGCACAGAGATCAGACTGTTTGAGGTCTGGTCGCTACAGAGATGGTATCAGAGCACACGCTGACTGTAGGACACGACCACTAAGCTAAAAGCCCTAGATCACTATTCACTCTCTTCTCTTCTGACTTCTCATCTTTTCTACTCTTTAGGATGGCGGATGCAAGGAACAAGTTCACACAACCGGATGAAGATACACCCTTTGGACGACACTTGAAGGAAGTCACTAGATACCTGAACATAGGAGTACCAAGCTTCACGGGAACCTACAACGCCACTTTACCTGAAGAAGAGCGCTGGATGATTCAAGTTCAAGTTCCAGGAAGGACGTTCATGCCAGTCACTGAGCCCATAGAGTTTTCATTTGATGCACCAACTTGGAGTCTGGGAATGAGCATGGCAGCTCACATCGCCATGGGACGCATTGGAGAAGTCTACCGCAAGGATCTCAAGGATACTATCTACCAGATTTGTGGGCGCCGAGATGAGCACTGGGAGATGATCAGCACCAGGAAGGATAGATCAATCGCAGCTTTTATCCAGGAATTAAACCAGCACATTCGACGCCAGGAGAACCAGATGTGTGCCGACATGATAGATCTGAAGAAGGCTAAGACTAGAATCAAGGAACTGGAGGAAGAACTCAAGGCTACACGTGAAGATTATGAAGAGGAAATTGAAGTATTGGTGGAGAAGAATGACGACCTGATCAAGAAGATTGGAATATTTATGGGAGGCCCGACACCAGTAGATGAAGACGAAGAACCCAAGGAGATTAGCCCGGAAGACTACATCATCATCGACGGCACCGACTCGGAACCAGACAGTAGCGATGATGACTATGTTGATGAAGCTGGAGCAGATATCATGGAGTCAACGACTGAAGAATATTTCTAGTAGACCACCTCATCAGTAATAGTAGTCCACCATGTAAATATAGTAGTCCGAGCACTTTTGCGATAAATAGATCGATTGTATGCCTTTGTTTGATTGATTGAAGTGAATTGTTTGCTTTTGCCTCATGTGCATATGGGTAGTGTTTTCTCTTTAGACCCCCTCTATTCTTATATCTCATCTTTTCTAAACCCACAGATGCCTCCGAGACGTGACCCCGGGTTTGCTTTCCCACCGGAGCTCACCCAGTTGATCCAGCAGCAGAACACATTGATGCAGTTGCTAGTCCAGAATCAGAATCAGGGGAACAACAACAACAACCCACCACCACCACCACCACCTGTTGACCACTTAGCCCGTTTCCTTAGGCTGAATCCGCCGGTGTTTTCCAGTAGCACCGAGCCGATAGTAGCAGATGATTGGCTCCGCAAGACAGCTAGGGAGTTGACCACAGCAGGATGCACAGATGCGGAGAAGGTGAAGTTTGCCGCACATCAGTTAGAAGGACCCGCAGCATCATGGTGGGAGAATTTCACAGCCACCTTCCCAGTCGACACTGTCACATGGGACCAGTTTCAGCAGGCTTTCCGTACTGCCCATGTTTCAGCAGGAGCTATGGCCATGAAGAAGCGTGAGTTTCGCAACTTGCGCCAAGGAGGACGGACAGTTGGCCAGTATGTGGAGGAATTTAGTAAGTTAGCACGTTATGCCCCAGATGACGTCGCTACGGATGCAGCTAAGCAAGAGAAGTTTCTGGAAGGACTGAATGATGAGTTGAGCATGCAGTTGATGGTAGCCACCTTCAACAACTACCAGGAGTTGGTAGATCGTGCTCTTATGATTGAAGGGAAGCAGCAGCAAATTGAAGAATCGCAAGAGGAAGTATGGACAAGGAAAGTACAATTCAGGAGCTCAGCAGAAGCCACGTTTTACCCCTAGACCGGGAGGACATTTTCAGCATACCCATGGAGGAGGTAGCTCGCACAATCACAATGGCACCAAAAATGGTAATGGCAATGGAGGAAGCAACGGCCAGAACCGCACCAACCCCTCAACCCCAGCCAAGAAGGACTTGAGCCAAGTCACTTGCTATAAGTGTTCGAAGACCGGACATTATGCCAATGAATGTCCTGAAGGCCAAAATGGCAATGGAAGTTCTGGGAAGAAGCCGAACCCTTTCAACAGGGGACAGGTGAACCACGTTAGCGTGGAGGAGGTTGAAGCTCAGCCCGATGCAGTAATAGGTAAGTTTTTGGTTAAGTCATTTACTGCACTCGTTCTTTTTGATACTGGTGCATCGCATTCATACATCTCAAGGGGATTTGTGGATAAGTATAACCTACCAACCCAAGCCCTTAGGTCACCCATGTTAGTAACCTCGCCCGGAGCAGAGTATGTGGCTAGTCTATGGTGTGATCGGTTACCATTAAGGATTGGTAACTATGTTTTTCCCTCAGACCTAATAGTATTGGAATCTCAAGGATTGGATGTGATATTAGGCATGGATTGGTTATCAAAGTATGAAGGGAATATTGAATGTGCTAGTAAGTCAATTTTGCTTACCACCCCAGAAGGGAGAAGGATCAAGTATGTATCCCGGCATGTGCCAAAGAGGACCCAAGTAAATTGCCTAACAGGAGTTGTGCAGGAGGAAGTACCAGTGGTAAGGGATTTCCCTGATGTATTTCCAGAAGAGTTGCCAGGCATGCCACCGGATAGAGATATTGAGTTCTTGATTGAGCTATTGCCAGGCACTGGGCCAATATCAAAGAGACCATATAGGATGCCAGCAAAGGATTTGGTGGAAATTAAGAAGCAGATTAAGGAGTTACTGGATAAGGGATATATTCGCCCAAGTTCTTCACCTTGGGGATCGCCAGTACTTCTAGTGGAGAAGAAGGATGGATCGTTAAGGATGGTTGTTGATTATCGAGGATTGAATGAAGTAACGATCAAGAACAAGTACCCGCTACCAATGATCAACGATCTGTTTGATCGATTGCAAGGAGCTAAGGTATTTTCCAAGATCGATCTGCGATCAGGATACCACCAGTTGAAGATTCGAGAACAGGATATTCCGAAGATAGCTTTTACCACCAGGTATGGGCTGTATGAGTATACCGTTATGTCATTTGGTCTGACTAACGCACCTGCCTATTTTATGAACATGATGAACAAAGTGTTTATGGAGTTTTTGGATAAGTTCGTCGTAGTGTTCATTGATGATATCCTGGTTTATTCGAAGAATGAAGAGGAGCATAAGGAGCATTTGTGTTTGGTACTTGGAAAACTCAGAGAACATCAATTGTATGCCAAGTTCAGCAAATGTGAGTTTTGGTTGAAGGAAGTAGGATTCTTCGAACACGTTATATCTAGAGAAAGTATAGCAGTAGATCCCACTAAAGTTGAAACCGTGACCAAGTGGGAAGCCCCAACAATAGTTGGAGAGATCCGGAGTTTTCTTGGACTTGCAGGATACTACCGGAGATTTATTGAGAATTTCTCAAAGATTGCGAAGCCTATGACAAAGTTAGTAAAGAAGGATACCAAGTTCATATGGACAGAGGAGTGTGAGGCTAGTTTCCAGTTGTTGAAGAAACATTTGGTTACCTCACTAGTGTTGATTTTTCCAGACCAGACCAAAGATTATGAGGTGTACTGCGACGCTTCACGTCGAGGACTTGGAGCAGTGCTTATGCAGGAAGGGAGAGTTGTTTCATATGCCTCAAGACAACTGAAGCCCCATGAGTTGAATTATGCTACGCATGATTTGGAGTTAGCAGTCGTAGTGCATGCTTTGAAAACATGGAGACATTTCCTCATTGGAAACCATTGTGAGGTGTACACGGATCATAAGAGTTTGAAGTACATTTTCACACAGAAGGAGTTGAATCTCAGACAAAGGAGATGGTTGGAGCTCATCAAAGATTATGATTTGAAATTGCATTATCATCCCGGAAAGGCTAATGTAGTAGCTGACGCATTAAGCCGTAAGAGCCATGTAAATACGTTAATGACGGGAGAAATACCCAAGGAGTTAGCTGAAAATCTTCGTGAAATATGTTTGGAAATAGTTCCGAGAGGCTATGTAGCAGCATTGGAGATTCAGTCAACTTTGATGGATAGAATCAGAGAAGCTCAGCAAACTGACAAAGAGATTGCCGCTATAAAGGAGAAACTGAGCAAAGGAAAAGCTAAAGGATTTCGTGAGGATGAACACGACACCCTATGGTTTGAAGACCGTGTTTATGTGCCCAACGACCCGGAGATCAGGAAGTTGATTTTGCAAGAGGCACACGATTCACCATATTCAATTCACCCAGGAAATACCAAGATGTATTTGGATCTGAAGGATATTTTCCGGTGGACCGGAATGAAGAAGGATATAGCAGAGTATGTAGCCGTTTGTGATGTATGTCAGAGAGTAAAGGCAGAGCATCAGAAGCTAGCAGGATTGTTACAACCATTGCTGATACCCGAATGGAAGTGGGATAAGCTAGGCATGGATTTTATCACGGGATTGCCCAGGACTCGTTCAGGCTATGACTCGATTTGGGTTGTAGTTGATCGATTGACGAAAGTAGCTCATTTCATCCCATTTAAGACCACTTACACCAGTGCTAAGTTGGCAAAGATATACATGACCAGGATCGTATGTTTGCATGGAGTTCCAAGGAGTATCGTATCAGACAGAGGAACCCAGTTTACCTCAAAGTTCTGAAAGCAGTTGCACGAAACTTTGGGTACCAGGCTAGAATTCAGTACAACTTTTCATCCACAGACAGATGGACAGACCGAGAGAGTCAATCAGATTTTGGAGGATATGCCGAGAGCTTGTGCGCTAGATTATGGATCTAGTTGGGACGATAGTTTGCCATATGCAGAGTTCTCTTACAACAACAGTTACCAAACCAGTTTAAAGATGGCCCCTTTCGAAGCCTTGTACGGAAGGAGGTGCAGGACACCGTTGTCATGGGACGAAGTTGGAGACCGTCAGTTGTTTGGTCCTGACTTGATTAAAGAGTCTGAACAGAAGGTGAAGTTGATTCGCGATAGGCTCAAGGTAGCCCAGTCTAGACAGAAAAGTTATGCAGATTCTAAATTCAAGGAGACAGTTTACGAAGTTGGAGATAGAGCTTATCTTCGAGTATCTCCACTTCAGGGAACAAAGTGTTTTGGAGTTAAAGGGAAGTTAGCACCACGATTTGTAGGACCATCTCGAGTTTTGGAACGTATGGGGGAAGTGGCCTACAAGTTGGAATTGCCCGAAGGATTGTTAGGAGTTCATGATCTGTTCCACATTTCTCAGCTAAAGAAGTGTCACGCGGAGATGGCTGACATACCATTGAGAGATACAGTGCCTTTGGAAACTATACAGTTGGATAACGATTTGACCTATGAGGAGAAGCCAGTCAAGATTCTCGAGTTTGCCAACCGAGTTACCCGCAGCAAGGTTATCAAGTTTTGCAAAGTTCAGTGGAGCCACCACTCAGAGGATGAAGCCACCTGGGAGCGAGAGGAAGATTTGTTCAAAGACCACCCTCACCTATCTTCTAGCCAACCCGAATCTCGAGGGTGAGATTCATCTTAAGGGGGGTAGGTTTGTAACATCCCAAATTTTCAATTTGGAATGTTATACATTAGATCATCAATGCATATCATATTTTATTTGCATTTTGGTTGATCCTAGAAATTCTACGCAACTCAATGACCAATGGAGAGAGTTGGGGATTTCGTTATTTTCATATTTGAGTTTTCTCAAATTTTGAGAATAGGATCATTTGATTTTATTTATTTTATCATCAATTATTTCTATTACAAAAATATGAGAGAGGGAATAAAATGACTTTCCCAAAATAAAGAAATATTGAGGATTTAATAATAAAATCAAATAAGATTTTATTTCGGAGTTTTTCCGTGTTTTATTTGAATTTAGGAAAAATGTGCGTTTTTCAAAATCGCATTTAGGGCCCAAATAAATGTTCGCTTTGTTGGGCTTGATTTTAGAAGCCCGGGAAAATTATTTCGGGATTTTTGGAGTCCGTTTAGTATTTCTTTTTATTTTTCTTCCGAGCGTTAAAAAAAGGGGAACCGACCTACGGGCCGTGTCCGATTAGGACTCCCGGCCCGTAGGGGCTTTATAAGCCGGCCCACCCGGGGGGAACCCTAGCCCCGCGCCCCGCCCCAGCCCCGCACCCGCCGCCGCAGCCTGTGTGCCGCCGCCGCTGCGCCGCCCGCCGGAGCCGCCGCCCCGCCCGCACGCTCGCCGAGGTTCACCGCCGCCTCGTAATCCGCGCCGCCCGTTTTTTTAGAAAACCGATCGGTTTTCCGTCGTTTATTTTCGATTTTTTTAGTTTTCGTTTTTTTATTAGATCGTTTTTTTGGTTTAGGTTAAATAGCGAGCGTTCGCTCGTTCGTTCATTTAAAGGAACACGTTCATCATTTAGATCTGGATAACGAACGTTCGTTCATTAATCTGTTCGTCGTTTTCTTTTTCTCGGATTAAATCCGTGATTTTTCTGATCGCGATTCCTGATCCGATTTTCGTTTTAGTATAACTTTTCGCTCGTTTATCGGAATCAGGCGATTCAAGCGCCTAGAGTTTCGTCTCAAAACCCTCTATCCGTTTAACCAACTTAAACAAGATTTTGCTACTGTAAAATTTTCCCTAGTTCCAGATTACTAGAACGAAATTGTTTTCTTTCGCCGTTTGACTTTCGTTGCTTTGTTCGATTTGATTTTTTTTTGCCAACCGGAGTTCTTAAGTTGAACCTTCTGGTTAGATCTCTTATTTGAGTTTTACCTGTGCATTAGATGAGTACTTATTGTATGCTCGTTTGTTGTTTGCGATAGAGTATCCGGAGTGCGCCGCCTGTTACTTCGAATCGCTAGGTTTCCCGGATCATCAGCAAGGCAAGTAACACTTTGATCGTACCTTTCTACTACCCAGTTTTATTGCATTAGATCAAACCTCACACATTGCATGATTAGGATCTAATTAAATTGTGGGATGGGAAGTAGATGAGGTAGTACCTATTACCTGTTTATTATCAAACCTTTGGGAGTTACTTCTACGTTTGCTTATTATGCCAGGCTATGCTAGTAGACGTGGATTGGGTGAGTGAAATCCATGACAGATGTGAGATTGTTAATTAATGGTTTATCTAAGGTGACAACTTAAACACACATCTGGGTGGATTGAGGCACCTGGGTATTCCAGGACTTGCCTGTTTTCTTTTGGACCGCCATCCAGGCTCAAAGGGGTCATGAGACTATTCATACTAAAATCTTCCGTGTGCAGCCACAAGCTATTATGGGCTCTAGCATAGTTTACTAAGTTGTGTGAACTCTTACAATGGTAGACTAGCAGTTGTAGGGGATGTAGGTCTTACGGTCTACCCGATCGTAAGGTGCTAGCGCTTTTGAAGGACTATGTCTCGGTCATTCGTCTTCTCAAACACCATGTAGTGCGAGAAAACAAACGGAGGCGATCGAGTCTTGTGGGGAAAAGTGCACAAACCTCTGCAGAGTGTAATAAACTAGTCATGGTTAGCCATGTCCCCGGTTATGGACATCTTGAGTATCTAGTACCTGGATTTTCATGTGAATCTCAACATGTTACTCTAAATTAATTTTGTTGGGTTATGTTTAATGATGATGCTTAATTGGGATTGAGAATGCTGTCAACCATTCTCAATGTTTAACAACCACCATGATAGTAAATAAATTTATTCCTTTGGAGTAGGGAAAAATTGGCTTTACGCAAAACTGTAACCATAGAGCTTTCCACCAGCCAAATATGCATATAGTATAGCTGTTCATTCCATTACTCTCTATGTGTTACCTTGCTAGCATATTCCATGTACTGACCCGTTTTCGGGCTGCAACATTAATGTTGCAGACTTTTCAGATGACGATTAAGAAGTTTTTAGGTCGTGGTTCTATACTCAGTGATGCCGTTGGAGTTGATGGACTCACTTATCTTCCAAGCCTTCCGCTGTTATCGTTATTAGATGGCCTTAAGCCATATTTATTGTAATAAGTTCTCTTTTGAGACACTCGATGTAATAAGTGTGTGATTGCTACTCTGCTATAAATCCTCCGAGTACTGTGTGGTGTCAGCATTACTGATCCAGGTATGACACCGGAGCACAGAGATCAGACTGTTTGAGGTCTGGTCGCTACATGATTGGACTAGGACTGAGGATCACACACAATTATTTAACAGTCTACTGTCCACTCAAGCTTACATTAAATTCACTCAAATGCAACAACTCATGAAGGTGCATGGTAATGACCAACAAGATGATTCTTGAACTTGTAAGGGCTAGAAAGGTATTTTTTTCTTCTTCTATCATGATGTATCATCATCTAAGCCCTCCTCAGCAAGAACATCAGATGTTTAAATGGCCGTGTAAAAGTTCATGGAGGTTGAGGCACACATTTTTCTTCTGGCTGCTTTTGCATGACAGGGTGAACACAAGAAACTTGCTCAAAAGGAAATCATTCTCTCTAGAAAGTTATACATGTGTTTTTTACCATGAAGATGCTGAAGAAATTGCAAGACATCTTTTTTGGGACTATGGATTCTCTCAAGACTGCTGGCACGACATACTTCACAATAAGAAACTCGGTATATATTTTATGGATAACATTCTCTTGACAAGAGCTGAATTACCAAGACAGATTGCAATAGAAATCATTATTCAAGGGTGTTGGCCCATTCGGGACAAAGAAATGGGAAAACTTTCAGAAGGGAAGTTCCAAGTATTAACTACTGGAAATTCAAGGCAAAAGAGGATCTAAAACTGCTGGATCATAAGATTAAGGCAAAGTACTTCGGCACTTTGCAAGGCTGGATCAGTGATCATCTAGAATGAACACTGCATGCTTTGAGTTACTAGCTTTTTCCCCATGTTAGAAAAAAGCTGGTATTGGATAGGCTTCCTCTGTTTTTCTTCCTTTTTTCTTTGCTATGTACATATGTATGGTCTATACTTTATTAATAGAGAATACTATAGAATAATTGTTCTATGGTTTGAGCCTAAAAAAGAGCAACATATGCACCCAGTCACCCAATCACTAATGATTTTGCCAATGGACACTGTAAAAGGAAATTAGGTATTTCCCTGAGTAGTTAGATATTTTCTTCTTTTTAGTGGCACTCATAGTTGGATTACTACTACTACTATTAATATGAGATAAAATAAGATTTTTTTAAGATAAAGTTCAAGTAGGGTGATATATGTGTAATATGGATGGTAGAAATATATTTCTATAATCTGAACAAATAAAAACAGCAAGGTGACAAGTAACGAAAGAGATGAAAATGGTATCTCAATGCTTAGAAACAAGGCCTATGGTTCATACTGTTGGGGAACGCAGTATTTCAAAAAATTTCCTACGATCACGCAAGATCTATCTAGGAGATGCATGATAACCCGCAAGTATAGGGGATTGCAATAGTTTTTGAGGGTAGAGTATTCAACCCAAATTTATTGATTCGACACAAGGGGAGCCAAAGAATATTCTCAAGTATTAGCAGCTGAGTTGTCAATTCAACCACACCTGGAAACTTAGTATCTGTAGCAAAGTATTTAGTAGCAAAGTAATATGATAGTAGTGGTAACAGTAGCAAAAGGTAATAGTAGTAAAAGTAATGTTTTTGGTATTTTGTAGTGATGATAGCAATAGCAACGGGAAAGTAAATACGCGAAGAACAATATATGGAAAGCTCGTAGGTAATGGATAGGTGATGGAGAATTATGCCGGATGCGGTTCATCATGTAACAGTCATAACCTAGGGTGACACAGAACTAGCTCCAGTTCGTCAATGTAATGTAGGCATGTATTACGAATATAGTCATACATGCTTATGGAAAAAAACTTGCATGACATCTTTTGTCCTACCCTCCCGTGGCAGCGGGGTCCTTGCGGAAACTAAGGGATATTAAGGCCTCCTTTTAATAGAGTACCGGAACAAAGCATTAACACATAGTGAATACATGAACTCCTCAAACTACGGTCATCACCGGTAAGTATCCCGATTATTGTCACTTCGGGGTTAATGGATCATAACACATAATAGGTGACTATAGACTTGCAAGATAGGATCAAGAACACTCATATATTGATGAAAACATAATAGGTTTAGATCTGAAATCATGGCACTCGGGCCCTAGTGACAAGCATTAAGCATAGCAAAGTCGTAGCAACATCAATCTCAGAACATGGTGGATACTAGGGTCAAACCCTAACAAAACTAACTCGATTACATGATAGATCCCATCCAACCCATCACCGTCCAGCAAGCCTACGATGGAATTACTCACGCACGGCGGTGAGCATCATGAAATTGGTGATGGAGGATGGTTGATGATGACGATGGCGACGGATTCCCCTCTCTGGAGCCCCGAACGGACTCCAGATCAGCCCTCCCGAGAGGTTTTAGGGCTTGGCGGCGGCTCCATATCGTAAAACGCGATGATTTCTTCTCTCTAATTTTTCTCTCCCCGAAACACAATATATGGAGTTGGATTCGGAGAGGCAACAGGGGGCCCACGAGGTAGGGGGCGCACCCTAGGGGGGCAGGCGTGCCCCCACCCTCGTGGAGAGGTGGTGGGCCCCCTGGCCTTCATCTTTTGTAGTTTTTTTCATATTTTCTGAAAAGTTGCTCCGTGAAGTTTTAGGTCATTCTGAGAACGTTTGTTTCTGCACATAAATGACACCATGGTAATTGTGCTGAAAACAGCGTTAGTCCGGGTTAGTTCCATTCAAATCATGCAAGTTAGGGTCCAAAACAAGGGCAAAAGTGTTTGGAAAAGTAGATACGACGGAGACGTATCAATGCATATCAACGAGAGGGGAGAGTGTGTCTACGTACCCTCATAGACCGAAAGCGGAAGTTAATAAGTAACGTGGTTGATGTAGTCGAACGTCTTCACGATCCAACCGATCAAGTACCGGACACACGACACCTCCGCGATCTGCACACATTCAGGTCAGTGATGTCCCTCGTACTCTTGATCCAGCTGAGGCCGAGGGTGAGTTTCGTCAGCACGATGGTGTGTTGACGGTGATGATGAAGTTACCGACGCAGGGCTTCGCCTAAGCACTACGACAATATGCCCGAGGTGAAAAACTGTGGAGGGGGCACCACACATGGCTAAAGATCAACTTGTGTGTCGATGGGGTGCCCCCCTATCCCGTATATAAACGAGAGAGGAGGGGAGGGCTGGCCGGCTCCTAGGGCGCGCCCCAAGAGGGGAATCCTACTCCTAGTAGGAGTAGGTTCCCCCATTTCCTAGTCCAACTAGGAGAAGAAGGAAGGAGAGGGAGAGGGAAAGAGGGGTTGTGCCCCTCCCCTTGTCCTATTCAGACTGCCCTTGGGGGGCGCAACCTCCTGTCTTTGGCCCTTTCTCTCCCCTAAGGCCCACTAAGGCCCATAACTTCCTGGGGGGTTCCGGTAACCCTCCGGCACTCCGATTTTATCCGAAACTATCCGGAACACTTCCGGTGTCCAAATAACATGGTCCAATATATCAATCTTTATGTCTCGACCATTTTGAGACTCCTCGTCATGTCCGTGATCACATCCGAGACTCCGAACATCCTTTGGTACATCAAATCACATAATTAACAATACATATCATCATCGAACGTTAAGCATGCGGACCCTACGGGTTCGAGAACTATGTAGACATGACCGAGACACATCTCCGATCAATAACCAATAGCGGAACCTGGATGCTCATATTGGTACCTACATATTCTACGAAGATCATTATCGGTCAAACCACATAACAACATACGTTGTTTCCTTTGTCATCGGTATGTTACTTGCCCGAGATACGATCGTCGGTATCATCATACCTAGTTCAATCTCGTTACCGGCAAGTCTCTTTACTCGTTCCGTAATGCATCATCCCGTAACTAACTCATTAGTCACATTGCTTGCAAGGCTTATAGTGATGTGCATTACCGAGAGGGCCTAGAGATACCTCTCTGAAAATTGGAGTGACAAATCCTAATCTCGATCTTTGCCAACTCAACAAACACCATCGGAGATACCTATAGAGCATCTTTATAATCACCCCGTTACATTGTGACGTTTGATAGCACACCAAGTGTTCCTCCGATATTCGTAATTGCATAATCTCATAGTCATAGGAACATGCATAAGTCATGAAGAAAGCAATAGCAATAAACTAAACAATCTTAGTGCTAAGCTAACAGATGGGTCTAGTCCATCACATCATTCTCTAATGATGTGATCTCATTCACCAAATGAAAACACATGTCTATGGCTAGGAAACTTAACCATCTTTGATTAACGAGCTAGTCAAGTAGAGGCATACTAGGAACACTTTGTTTGTCTATGTATTCATACATGTACTAAGTTTCCGGATAGTACAATTCTAGCATGAATAATAAACATTTATCATGATATAAGGAAATATAAATAACAACTTTATTATTGCCTCTAGGGCATATTTCCTTCAGTCTCCCACTTGCACTAGAGTCAATAATCTAGATTACACAGTAATGATTCTAACACCCATGGAGTCTTGGTGCTGATCATGTTTTGCTCGTGAGAGAGGCTTAGTCAATGGGTCTGCAACATTCAGGTCCGTATGTATCTTGAAAATCTCTATGTCTCCCTCCTTGACTTGATCGTGGATGGAATTGAAGCGTATTTTGATGTGCTTGGTTCTCTTGTGAAATCTGTATTATTTTGCCAAGGCAATTGCACCAGTATTGTCACAAAAGATTTTCATTGGACCCGATGCACTAGGTATTACACCTAGATCGGATATGAACTCCTTCATCCAGCCTCCTTCATTTGCTGCTTCTGAAGCAGCTATGTATTCTGCTTCACACGTAGATCCCACCACGACGCTCTTCTTAGAACTGCACCAACTGACAGCTCCACCATTCAATAAAAATACGTATCCGGTTTGTGACTTAGAGTCATCCGGATCAGTGTCAAAGCTTGCATCGACGTAACGGTTTACGACGAGCTCTTTGTCACCTTCATAAACGAGAAACATATCCTTAGTCCTTTTCAAGTATTTCATGATGTTCTTTACCGCTGTCTAGTGATCCACTCCTGGATTACTTTGGTACCTCCCTGCTAAACTAATAGCAAGGCACACATCAGGCCTAGTACACAACATTGCATACATGATAGAACCTATGAGGGAATGATTTTCATTTTCTCTCTATCTTCTGCAGTGGTCAGGCATTGAGTTTGACTCAACTTCACACCTTGTAACACAGGCAAGAACCCTTTCTTTGCTTGATCCATTTTGAACTTCTTCAAAACTTTATCAAGGTATGTGCTTTGTGAAAGTCCAACTAAGCGTCTTGATCTATCTCTATAGATCTTGATGCCCAATATATAAGCAACTTCACCGAGGTCTTTCATTGAAAAAATCTTACTCAAGTATCTTTTTATGCTATCCAGAAATTCAGTATCATTTCCAATCAACAATATGTCATCCACATATAATATCAGAAATGTTACAGAGCTCCCACTGACTTTCTTGTAAATACATGCTTCTTCAAAAGTCTGTATAAAACCATATGCTTTGATCACACTATCAAAGCGTATATTCCAACTCCGAGATGCTTGCACCAGTCCATAAATGGATCGCTGGAGCTTGCACACTTTGTTAGCACCTTTTGGATCGACAAAACCTTCTGGTTGCATCATATACAACTCTTCTTTAAGATATCCATTAAGGAATGCAGTTTTGACATCCATTTGCCAAATTTCATAATCATAAAATACGACAATTGCTAACATGATTCGGACGGACTTAAGCATCGCTACGGGTGCAAAGGTCTCATCATAGTCAACTCCTTGAACTTGTCAAAAACCTTTCGCAACAAGTTGAGCTTTGTAGACAATAACATTACCGTCAGTGTCAGTCTTCTTCTTGAAGATCCATTTATTCTCTATGGCTTGCCGATCATCGGGCAAGTCAACTAAAGTCCACACTTTGTTCTCATACATGGATCTCATCTCAGATTTCATGGCCTCAAGCCATTTCACGGAATCTGGGCTCATCACCGCTTCCTCATAGTTCGTACATTTGTCATGGTCAAGTAACATGACTTCCAGAACAGGATTACCGTACCACTCTGGTGTGGATCTTACTCTGGTTGACCTACGAGGTTCGGTAGTAACTTGATCAGAAGTTTCATGATCATCGTCATTAGCTTGCTCACTAATTGGTGTAGGAATCACTGGAACTGATTTCTGTGATGAACTACTTTCCAATAAGGGAGCAGGTACAATTACCTCATCAAGTTCTACTTTCCTCCCACTCACTTCTTTCGAGAGAAACTCCTTCTCTAGAAAGGATCCATTCTTAGCAACGAATATCTTGCCTTCGGATCTGTGATTGAAGGTGTACCCAATAGTCTCCTTTGGGTATCCTATGAAGACACATTTCTCCTATTTGGGTTTGAGCTTATCAGGTTGAAGCCTTTTCACATAAGCATCACAGCCCCAAACTTTTAAGAAACGACAACTTGGGTTTCTTGCCAAACCACAGTTCATATGGTGTCATCTCAACGGATTTAGATTGTGCCCTATTTAACGTGAATCCAGCTCTAAAGCATAACCACAAAACGATAGCGGTAAATCAGTAAGAGACATCATAGATTTCACTATATCTAATAAAGTGCGGTTACAACGTTCAGACACACCATTACGCTATGGTGTTTCGGGTGGCGTGAGTTGCGAAACTATTCCGCATTGTTTCAAATGAAGACCAAACTCGTAACTCAAATATCACCTCCACGATGAGATCGTAGAAACTTTATTTTCTTGTTACGATGATTTTCCACTTCACTCATTCTTTGAACTTTTCAAATGTTTCAGACTTATGTTTCATCAAGTAGATATATCCACCATATCTTCTCAAATCATCTGTGAAGGTCAGAAAATAATGATACCCGCTGTGAGCATCAACACTCATCGGACCGCATACATCAGTATGTATTATTTCCAATAAGTCTGTTGCTCGCTCCATTGTTCGGAAGAACGGAGTTTTAGTCATCTTGCCCATGAGGCATGGTTCTCAAGCATCAAGTGATTCAAAAAACCATCAGCATGGAGTTTCTTCATGCGTTTTACACCAATACCTAAACGGCAATGCCACAAATAAGTTGCACTATCATTATTAAACTTATATCTTTTGGCTTCAATACTATGAATATGTGTATCACTACTATTGAGTTTCAATGAAAATAGACCACTCATCAAGGGTGCATGACCATAAAAGATATTAATCATATAAATAGAACAACCATCATTCTCTAATTTAAATGAATAACCTTCTCGCATCAAACAAGATCCAGATATAATGTCCATGCTTAACGCTGGCACCAAATAACCATTATTTACATCTAAAACTAATCTCGAAGGTAGATGTAGAGGTAGCGTGCCGGCGGCGATCACATCGACTTTGGAACCATTTCCCACGCGCATCGTTACCTCGTCCTTAGCCAATCTTCGTTTAATCCGTAGCCCCTGTTGCGAGTTGCAAATATGAGCAACAAAACCAGTATCAAATACCCAGGCGCTACTACGAGCATTAGTAAGGTACACATCAATAACATGTATATAAAATATAGCTTTCACTTTGCCATCCTTCTTATCCGCCAAATACTTGGGGCAGTTCCGCTTCCAGTGACCAGCCCCTTTGCAGTAGAAGCACTCAGTCTCAGGATTAGGTCCAGACTTGGGCTTCTTCACTTGAGAAGCAACTTGCTTGCCGTTCTTCTTGAAGTTCCACTTCTTCCCTTTGCCCTTCTTCTTGAAACTAGTGGTCTTGTTGACCATCAACACTTGATGCTCCTTCTTGATTTCTACCTCCGCGGCCTTTAGCATTGCGAAGAGCTCGGGAATTGTCTTATCCATCCCTTGCATATTATAGTTCATCATGAAGCTTTTGTAGCTTGGTGGCAGTGATTGAAGAATTCTGTCAATGACACTATCAACCGGAAGATTAACTCCCAGCTGAGTCAACTGATTGTGGTACCCAGACATTTTGAGTATATGCTCACTGACAGAACTATTCTCCTCCATTTTGCAGCTGTAGAACTTATTGGAGACTTCATATCTCTCAATACGGACATTTGCTTGAAATATTAACTTCAACTCCTGGAACATCTCATATGCTCCATGACGTTCAAAACGTCGTTGAAGTCCCGGTTCTAAGCCGTAAAGCATGGCACATTGAACTATCGAGTAGTCATCATCTTTGCTCTTCCAGGCGTTCACAACATCCGGTGTTGCTCCTGCAGCGGGTCTTGCACCTAGCGGTGCTTCCAGGACGTAATTCTTCTGTGCAACAATGAGGAAAATCCTCATGTTATGGACCCAGTCCATGTAGTTGCTACCATCATCTTTCAACTTAGCTTTCTCTAGGAACGCATTAAAATTCAACAGAACAGTAGAACGGGCCATTTATCTACAACAACATAGACATGCAAAATACTATTAGGTACTAAGTTCATGATAAATTAAAGTTCAATTAATCATATTACTTAAGAACTCCCACTTAGATAGACATCCCTCTAATCATCTAAGTGATCACGTGATCAATACCAACTAAACCATGTCCGATCATCACGTGAGATGGAGTAGTTTTCAACGGTAAACATCACTATGTTGATCGTATCTACTATATGATTCACGCTCGACCATTCGGTCTCAGTGTTCCGAGGACATATCTGCATATGCTAGGCTCGTCAAGTTTAACCTGAGTATTCTACGTGTGCAAAACTGGCTTGCACCCGTTGTATGTGAAGACAGAGCTTATCACACCCGATCATCATGTGGTGTCTCGGCACGATGAACTGTAGCAACGGTGCATACTCAGGAAGAACACTTGTACCTTGAAATTTGGTGAGAGATTGCTACCTCTTGAGCACTGCGTTGGTTTTCCCTTGAAGAGGAAAGGGTGATGCAATAAAGTAGCGTAAGTATTTCCCTCAGTTTTTGAGAACCAAGGTATGAATCCAGTAGGTGATCTCGCTCGAGTCCCACACACCTACACAAACAAATAAGAACCTCGCAACCAACACGATAAAGGGGTTCTCAATCCCTTCACGGTCACTTACGAGAGTGAGATCTGATAGATATGATAAGATAATATTTTTGGTATTTTTATGATAAAGAGAAATAAAGATGCAAAGTAAAATAAACGAAAATAGAAATAACTAAGCGTTGGAAGATTAAAATGATGGAAGATAGACCCCGGGGCCATAGGTTTCACTAGTGGCTTCTCTCAAGAGCATAAGTATTACGGTGGGTAAACGAATTACTATCGAGCAATTGATAGAATTGAGCATAGTTATGAGAATATCTAGGTATGATCATGTATATAGGCATCACGTCCGCGACAAGTAGACCGAAACGATTATGCATCTACTACTATTACTCCACACATCGACCGCTATCCAGCATGCATCTAGAGTATTAAGTTCATAAGAACAGAGTAACGCTTTAAGCAAGATGACATGATGTATAGGGATAAACTCATGCAATATGATATAAACCCCATCTTTTTATCCTCGATGGCAACAATAGAATATGTGTCGTTTCCCTTTCTGTCACTGGGATCGAGCACCGCAAGATTGAACCCAAAGCTAAGCACTTCTCCCATTGCAAGAAAGATCAATCTAGTAGGCCAAACCAAACTGATAATTCGAAGAGACTTGCAAAGATAAACCAATCATACGTAAAAGAATTCAGAGGAGATTCAAATATTGTTCATAGATAAACTGGATCATAAACCCACAATTCATCGGATCTTGACAAACACACCACAAAAGAAGATTACATCAAATAGATCTCCAAGAAGATCGAGGAGAACTTTGTATTGAGATCCAAAGAGAGAGAAGAAGCCATCTAGCTAATAACTATGGACCCGAAGGTATGAAGTAAACTACTCACACATCACCGGAGAGGCCATGGAGTTGATGTAGAGGCCCTCCATGATCAATGCCCCCTCCGGCGGAGCTCCGGAAAAGGCCCCAAGATGTGATCTCTCGAGTACAGAAGGTTGTGGCGGTGGAATTAGGATTTCGTGGGGCTCCTGGATGTTTGCGGGGTACGTGGACTTATATAGGAGGAAGAAGTAGGTCGGTGGAGCAACGAGGGGCCCACAAGGGTGGAGGGCGCGCCCAGGGGGTAGGCGCGCCCCCTTGCCTCGTGGCCTCCTCGATTGTTTCTTGACTCCCACTCCAAGTCTCCTGGATCACGTTTGTTGAGAAAATCATGTTCCCGAAGGTTTCATTCTATTTGGACTTTGTTTGATATTCCTTTTTTGCGAAACACTATAATAGGCAAAAAACAACAATTTGGGTTGTGCCTTCGGTTAATAGGTTAGTCCCAAAAATGATATAAAAGTGTAAAATAAAGCCCATTAACATCCAAAACAGATAATATAATAGCATGGAGAAATCAAAAATTATAGATACGTTGGAGACATATCAAGCATCCCCAAGCTTAATTCCTGCTCGTCCTCGAGTAGGTAAATGATAAAAGAAGAATTTTTGATGTGGAATGCTTTCTAACATATTTCTCAATGTAATTTTTCTTTATTGTGGCATGAATGTTCAGATCCGAAAGATTCAAGATAAAAGTTTAATATTGACATAGAAATAATAATACTTCAAGCATACTAACTAAGCAATTATGTCTTATCAAAATAACATGGCCAAAGAAAGTTATCCCTACAAAAGGGAAAATTTTGTTTTTGCCACTCTAGATTTTGCCAATTTTCCTTATGCCACTCTAGATTTTGACATTTCAGTTTTGCCACTCTTAGCTTTTGACAAATATCACAATTGCCATTATGTGGCAAACGCAAATTAATTTTGTTTCAATTTTGCCACTCTAGTCTTTGACAATGTATCACAATTGCCACTCTAATTTATTTTGGTTTTGCCACGGAATGGCAATTGTGATAATTGTCAAAAGCTAAGAGTGGCAAAACTGAAATGTCAAAATCTATAGTGGCATAAGGAAAATTGGCAAAATCTAGAGTGGCAAAAACAAAATTTCTTGTAAAGGATAAACATCACATGCAATCAATATAAGTGATATGATATGGCCATCATCATCTTGTGCCTTTGATCTCCATCTCCAAAGCACCATCATGATCACCATCGTCACCGACTTGACACCTTGATCACCATCGTAGCAGCATTGTTGTCTCGCCAACTATTGCTTCTACGACTATCGCTACCGCTTAGTGATAAAGTAAAGCAATTACATGGCGATTGCATTTCATACAATAAAGCGACAACCATATGGCTCCTGCCAGTTGCCGATAACTGTTACAAAACATGATCATCTCATACAACAATTTATATAATCACGTCTTGACCATATCACATCACAACATGCCCGACAAAAACAAGTTAGACGTCCTCTACGTTGTTGTTGCAAGTTTTACGTGGCTGCTACGGGCTTATAGCAAGAACCGTTCTTACCTACGCATCAAAACCAAAATGATTTTTTGTCAAGTGTGTTGTTTTAACCTTCAATAAGGACCGGGCATAGTCACACTTGATTCAACTAAAGTTGGAGAAACAAACACCCACTAGCCACCTGTGTGCGAAGCACGGCGGTAGAACCAGTCTCATGAACGCGGTCATGTATTGTCGGTTTGGGCCGCTTCATCCAACAATACCGCCGAATCAAAGTATGACATGCTGGTAAGCGGTATGCCTATTATCGCCCACAACTCTTTGTGTTCTACTCGTGCATATAACATCTATGCATAGACCTAGCTCGGAAGCCACTGTTGGGGAACGCAGTATTTCAAAAACATTCCTACGATCACGCAAGATCTATATAGGAGATGCATAGCAACGAGAGGTGAGAGTGTGTCTACATACCCTCGTAGACCGAAAGCGGAAGAATTAAGTAACACGGTTGATGTAGTCGAACGTCTTCGCGATCCAACCGATCAAGTACCGAATGCATGGCACCTCCGCGATCTGCACACGTTTAGCTCGGTGAAGTCCCTCGAACTCTTGATCCAGCTGAGGTCGAGGGTTAGTTCCGGATGCACGACGGTGTGTTGACGGTGATGATGAAGTTACCGACGCAGGGCTTCACCTAAGCACTACGATAATATGACCGAGGTGGAAAACTGTGGAGGGGGGCACCGCACATGGCTAAAGATCAACTTGTGTGTCTATGGGGTGCCCCCTCTCCCGTATATAAAGGAGAGAGGAGGGTAGGGCCGATCGGCCCCTAGGGTGCGCCCCAAGAGGGGTATCCTACTCCTAGTAGGAGTA
Source organism: Triticum aestivum (assembly GCF_018294505.1). Classification (NCBI taxonomy): domain Eukaryota; kingdom Viridiplantae; phylum Streptophyta; class Magnoliopsida; order Poales; family Poaceae; genus Triticum; species Triticum aestivum. The sequence continues at coordinate 587,564,153 of NC_057806.1, read as the reverse complement.
GGTTCCCCCCTTTCCCAGTCCAACTAGGAGAAGAAGGAAGGAGAGGGAGAGAGAGAGGGAAAGAGGGGCCGCGCCCCCTCCCCTTGTCCTATCCGGACTCCCCTTGGGGGGGCGCCACCTCCTGGCTGCGGCCCTCTCTCTCCGCTAAGACCAACTAAGGCCCATAACTTCCCAGGGGTGTTCCGGTAACCCTCTGGCACTCCGGTTTTATCCGAAACTATCCGGAACACTTCTGGTGTCCGAATAACATGGTCCAATATATCAATCTTTATGTCCCGACCATTTCGAGACTCCTCGTCATGTCCATGATCACATCCGGGACTCCGAACAACCTTTGGTACATCAAATCACATAACTCACAATACATATCGTCATCGAACATTAAGCATGCGGACTGATACGTCTCCAACGTATCTATAATTTTTTATTGTTCCATGCTATTATATTATCAACCTTGGATGTTTTATATGCATTTATATGCTATTTTATATGATTTTTGGGACTAACCTATTAACCTAGAGCCTAGTGCCAGTTTCTGTTTTCCTTGTTTTAGAGTATCGCGGAAAAGGAAAATCAAACGGAGTCCAATTGACCTGAAACTCCACGGAACTTATTTTTGGAACGAAAGCAACCCAGGAGACTTGGAGTAGACTTCAGGGAAGCTTCGAGGTGGCCACGAGACAGGGAGGCGCGCCCTACCCCCCTAGGCGCCCCCACCCTTGTGGGCCCCTCGTGGCTCCCATGACCGACTTCTTTCGCCTATATATATCAATATAACCTAAAACCATCAAGGAGCAGAATAGATCGGTAGTTCCGCCGCCAGAAGCCTCCTTAGCCACCAAAAACCAATCTAGACCCGTTGCGGCACCCTGCCGGAGGGGGGAATCCCTCTGCGGTGGCAAGCTTCATCATTCCGGTGCTCTCCATGATGAGGAGGGAGTAGTCCGCCCTCGGGGCTAAGTGTATGTACCAGTAGCTATGTGTTTGATCTCTCTCTCTCTCTCTCTCTCTCTCTCTCTCTCTCGTGTTCTTGAGGTGGTACGATCTTGATGTATCGCGAGCTTTGCTATTATAGTTGGATCTTATGATGTTTCTCCCCCTCTTCTCTCTTGTGATGAATTGAGTTTTCCCTTTCAAGTTATCTTATCGGATTGAGTCTTTAAGGATTTGAGAACACTTGATGTATGTCTTGCATGTGCTTATCTGTGGTGACAATGGGATATCATGTGATCCACTTGATGTATGTTTTGGTGATCAACTTGCGAGTTCCGTGACCTCGTGAACTTATGCATAGGGGTTGGCACACGTTTTCATCTTAACTCTCCGGTAGAAACTTTGGCGCACTCTTTGAAGTCCTTTGTGTTGGTTTGAATAGATGAATCTGAGATTGTGTGATGCATATTGTATAATCATACCCACGGATACTTGAGGTGACATTGGAGTATCTAGGTGACATTAGGGTTTTGGTTGATTTGTGTCTTAAGGTTTTATTCTAGTACGAACTCTATGATAGATCGAACGGAAAGAATAGCTTCATGTTATTTTACTACGGACTCTTGAATAGATCAATCAGAAAGGATAACTTTGAGGTGGTTTTGTACCCTACCATAATCTCTTCGTTTGTTCTCTGCTACTAGTGACTTTGGAGTGACTCTTTGTTGCATGTTGAGGGATAGTTATATGATCCAATTACGTTTTTATTGTTGAAAGAACTTGCACTAGTAAAAGTATGAACCCTAGGCCTTGTTTCAACACATTGCAATACCATTTGTGCTCACTTCTATCATTAGTTACCTTGCTGTTTTTATATTTTCTGATTACAAAAACCTTTATCTACCATCCATATTGCACTTGTATCACCATCTCTTCGCCGAACTAGCGCACCTATACAATTTACCATTGTATTGGGTGTGTTGGGGACACAAGAGACTCTTTGTTATTTGGTTGCAGGATTGTTTGAGAGAGACCATCTTCATCCTACGCCTCCCATGGATTGATAAACCTTAGGTCATCCACTTGAGGGAAATTTGCTACTGTCCTACAAACCTGTGCACTTGGAGGCCCAACAACGTGTACAAGAAGAAGGTTGTGTAGTAGACATCAAGCTCTTTTCTGGCGCCGTTGCCGGGGAGGTTAGCGCTTGAAGGTATATCTTTAGAACTTGCAATCGAATCTTTTTGTTTCTTGTTTTATCACTAGTTTATTCTATAAAAGAAAACTACCAAAAAATGGAATTGAGTTTGCCTCATATGCTTCATCTTTTTAATATCTTTCGTGAGAACGATGGAAAGGAAAATTGTGTTCAAATGCTAGAAGAAGAAGTCTATAAAATGTTTGGCACTAAATCTTTGAATGATGAGCATGATTTCAATGTTGTTAGTATGAACTCTTTCAATATCCATAGTACTAATGATGATTGCACTAGTCATGATGAAAATATCTCTTATAAGCATATCGATTTTTGTGGAGTGCATAGAGTTTGCAAGTACATACCAAAGAGGGAAGATAGATTCTGCAAGAGGCATAAGTATTTGGAAACTAAATTGTTGCAAGAAAGGCTAGATGTTTGTGCTGAAAATTTAAACTTTCTTAGCCGTACTTGTGAACTTTGCAATGAACGTGATCATTTCTGTACCCAATGCAAATTGTTTCATGATCGTATCGTGTCCAAAAATTGTGATGACTTGATTTCCCTTGCACATCATAATGAACTTAGTTTGCTCTTGGGTTATGAAGAATTGAAATGTATATCTAAGGTTATTCTAGAATTTGCCCTTGATAGAGTTCTTAGTTTTGATCTAGAGGAAATTTATATGTATTGTGCGGTGAATTGCATTGAAAATCCTTATATTGCCAAGTATATAAAGAAAAGAAAACAAATAGAGGATGAAGAGAATACTAATGAAAGGGAAGAGGCTTCCCAATATCCTCCTATTATTTCTTATGATGAATCAGGTAATGAGGAGGAGCCTTCTATTCAACCAATCTAAGGAGCTCAAAAAAGAGGGTTAAACCCACTGTCGGTGTCAAAACCGGCGGATCTCGGGTAGGGGGTCCCGAACTATGCGTCTAAGGTCGATGGTAACAGGAGACAGGGGACACTATGTTTACCCAAGTTCGGGCCCTCTCGATGGAGGTAATACCCTACTTCCTGCTTGATTGATCTTGATGATATGAGTATTACAAGAGTTGATCTACCACGAGATCGTAGAGGCTAAACCCTATAGGCTAGCCTATGATTATGATTGTTGTATATGTTCTCTATCGACCAGCCTGGCCTCGGTTTATATAATGCACCAATGGCCTAGGATAACAAGAGTCCTAGCCGAATACGCCGGTGGGGAGGAGTCCTTGTCTTGATCACCAAGTCTTGTGGAATCTTCCATGTATGCGGCAGCTGTCCGAACTGGCCCATGAGTATACGGCCATGGGGGTCCTCGGCCCAGTATAACAGATCGGGAGATGACATGTTGAGTACCCCCTAGTCCAGGACACCGTCAGTAGCCCTCTGAACCGGTCTTCAAGTTAGGGACGCTCCTCGATTCTTCCAAACTATTCTTCATCTTCGGTTGTCGCTTGAAAACTGGTTCAACAAATCTTCTCATCTTCGATCTTGAGGATCGCCGAAATGCATTCGACGAGTTTATACGCCGGGTATCCTAGGAGCCCCTTTAAGTTTCCGGCCTTTATCAATGCCTTGTTATTTTTATGCCACACCTCGGGTTTGAAGTTGTTCCCGGGAGGCAGTGTCCTCTTGCGTCCGAGCTCCAACGTCGGACTGCATTCGAGGTATCTTTTTTAGACGAGCACCAATGCCAGACCGCTTCCGAGCTCCAACGCCGGAATGTATCCGAGCTCCAACGCCGGACTGTATCCGAGCTCCAACGCCGGACTATGTCCAAGCTCCAACGCCGGACTATGTCCAAGCTCCAACGCCGGACTGTCATAAATCACCTTGGTTCAAAAAAGTTGAAGGAGTTTAGCCAAGCTTAATGCTGGAAATGCCCTCTATGGAGCCAGCCACTAGCGCCCGAGCTTTATGCCAGACTGCTTCCAAGGTGGTGCACCACCCTGACCGTGGCCCGATTTTTTGTCAATATTTTTGATTGGTGCAATTTATTCTCTGCCGAGATATATAGCCAGTAGCCCTCAAGGTGTGTATCGGTCTAAAACCGGAGATGCACCTGAAGGATGACGTAAGACCCCTGATCCCGGTAGCCGCTGAGACTCAGGTTGATTTGCAAAATCAGCCTAGGGATCAAGTCCTAGCTCGGCAGAATACTTCGGGACACAAAAAGCAGCGTGCTCAGTCCTCGAGACTCAGGTTGGGTGCGGTCGACCAACCTGGGGATCAAAATCTCCTCAGAAACTATATTGCACTTAAAATTTTATGCATTGGACAGGCAATGCAGTAGCCCCCGAGACACTGGTCGGGTGGCAACACCAGATCAGGGGATCGATGTGCCCCTTTAATATTTGTAAATAATAAGCCCGAAGCCCAGTAGCCCCCGAGCCTTAATGCGGGCACGGGTGGCCGAATTAAGGATCGATATCCATAGTAAAATCACAAATTATGTGTAATGACTCTATGTATCCAAGTACTTTACGTCATTAATGCTCGGATCCGCATTGTATAAAACTTTGTTGACCGACCATCGGCTTCAACCTCCTCGGCTAGTAGCCGAGGAGTGTTTTGTTGGAAATATGCCCTAGAGGCAATAATAAATTAGTTATTATTATATTTCCTTGTTCATGATAATCGTTTATTATCCATGCTAGAATTGTATTGATAGGAAACTCAGATACATGTGTGGATACATAGACAAACACCATGTCCCTAGTAAGCCTCTAGTTGACTAGCTCGTTGATCAATAGATGGTTACAGTTTCCTGACCATGGACATTGGATGTCATTGATAACGGGATCACATCATTAGGAGAATGATGTGATGGACAAGACCCAATCCTAAGCCTAGCACAAGATTGTGTAGTTCGTATGCTAAAGCTTTTCTAATGTCAAGTATCATTTCCTTAGACATTCAGCAGCAGCCCCCCTGGCTGCCGCCCCTCCTCAGATTGGATCTAAGGGGGCCGCCCCCTCTCCCTTGACCCTATATATATGTGGGGGGTGGGAGGGCAGCCACAACCAAGTTCTGGCACAGCCCTCCCCCTCTCCCAAGTCCTCCTCTTCTCCCGCGGTGCTTGGCGAAGCCCTACAGGATTGCCACGCTCCTCCTTCACCACTATGCCGTCGTGCTGCTGCTGGATGGAGTCTTCCCCAACCTATCCTTCTCCCCTTGCTGGATCAAGGCGTAGGAGACGTCACCGGGCTGCACGTGTGTTGAACGCGGAGGCGCCGTGGTTCGGCGCTTAGATCGGAATCAACCGCGATCTGAATCGCTACGAGTACGACTCCTTCATCCGCATTCTTGCAACGCTTCCGCTTAGCGATCTACAAGGGTATGTAGATGCACTCTCCTTCCCCTCGTTGCTAGATTACTCCATAGATTGATCTTGGTGATGCGTAGAAAATTTCAAATTTCTACTATGATCCCCAACAGCGGCATCATGAGCTAGGTCTATGAGTAGTTTCTATGCACGAGTAGAACACAAAGCAGTTATGGGCATCGATATTGTCAATTTACTTGCCGTTACTAGTCTTATCTTGATTCGGCGGCATCGTGGGATGAAGCGGCCCAGACCGACCTTACACATACTCTTACGTGAGACTGGTTCCACCGACTGACATGCACTAGTTGCATAATGTGGCTAGCAGGTGTCTGTCTCTCCCACTTTAGTCGGATCGGATTCAATGAAAAGGGTCCTTATGAAGGGTAAATAGAAATTGGCATATCACGTTGTGGTTTTGGCATTGGTAAGAAACGTTCTTGCTAGAAACCTATAGCAGCCACGTAAAAACTTGCAACAACAATTATAGGATGTCTAACTTGTTTTTGCAGCATATGCCTTGTGATGTGATATGGCCAAAAGGATGTGATGAATGATATATGTGATGTATGAGATTGATCATGTTCTTGTAATAGGAATCACGACTTGCATGTCGATGAGTATGACAACCGGCAGGAGCCATAGGAGTTGTCTTAATTTATTTATGACCTGCGTGTCAACTTAAACGTCATGTAATTACTTTACCTTATTGCTAAAGCGTTAGCCATAGTAGTAGAAGTAATAGATGATGAGACAACTTCAAGAAGACACGATTATGGAGATCATGGTGTCATGCCGGTGACAACGATGATCATGGAGCCCCGAAGATGGAGATCAAAAGGAGCAAAATGATATTGGCCATATCATGTCACTATTTGATTGCATGTGATGTTTATCATGTTTTACATCTTATTTGCTTAGAACGGCGGTAGCTTAAATAAGATGATCCCTCACTAAAATTTCAAGAAAAGTGTTCCCCCTAACTGTGCACCGTTGCGAAGGTTCGTTGTTTCGAAGCACCATGTGATGATCGGGTGTGATAGATTCTAACGTTCGAATACAACGAGTGTTGACGAGCCTAGCATGTACAGACATGGCCTCGGGACACATGCGAAACACTTAGGTTGACTTCACGAGCCTAGCATGTACAGACATGGCCTCGGAACACGGAAGACCGAAAGGTCGAACATGAGTCGTATAGAAGATATGATCAACATGAGATGTTCACCGTTGATGACTAGTCCGTCTCACGTGATGATCGGACACGGCCTAGTCGATTCGGATCATGTTTCACTTAGATGACTAGAGGGATGTCTATCTGAGTGGGAGTTCATTAAATAATTTGATTAGATTAACTCAATTATCATGAACATAGTCTAAATTGTCTTTGCAAATATGTTGTAGATAAATAGCCCACGTTGTAGCTCCCTATTTCAATATGTTCCTAGAGAAAGATTAAGTTGAAAGATATTGTAAGCAATGATGCGGACTAGGTCCGTAGTCCGAGGAGTGTCCTCACTGCTACACGGAAGGCTTACGTCTTTGATGCACCACTCGATGTGCAAACCCCTACAACGTCGTCTGTGGATGTTGTGAACACCTGACAGAAACATCCTGATGACTACTTGATAGTTTAGTGCACCATACTTTACAGCTTAGAATCGGGATTCCAATGACGTTTTGAACGTCATAAGACATATGAGATGTTCCAAGAGCTAAAATTGGGATTTCAGGCTCATGCCCGTGTTGAGAGGTATGAGACCTCTGACAAGTTCTTTTGCCAACAAGATGGAGGAGAATAGCTCAGCTAGTGGGCATGTGCTCAGAATGTCTGGGTGCTATAATCACTTAAATCAAGTGGGATTTAAACTTCCAGATAAGATAGTGATTGATAGAGTTCTCTAGCCACTATCACTAAGCTACTAGATCTTCATGATGAACTATGACATGCAAGGGATGGAGTTGATCCCGAAACTGTTCGCGGTGCTTAAGACTGCAAAAGGTAGAAATCAAGAAGGAGCATCAAGTGTTGATGGTTTAACAAGACCACTGGTTTCAAGAAGGGCAAGGGCTAGAAGGGAAACTTCATGGATGGCAAACCAGTTGCCGCTCCAGTGAAGGAACCCAAGGTTGAACCGAAACCCGAGACTAAGTGCTTCTATTGTAAGGGGAACGGTCACTAGTAGCGGAATTACCCCAAATGCATGGTAGATAAGAAGGCTGGCAACTTCAACAAAGTATATACGTGTTATTAATGTGTACCTCACTAGTACTCCTGGTAGCACCTGGGTATTGGATACCGGTTCAGTGCTATTATTGGTGACTTGAAGCAAAAGCTACGGACTAAACAGAGACTAGCTAAGGGCAAGGTGACGATGTGTGTTGGAAGTATTTCCAACGTTGATAAGATCACCATCGCACGCTCCATCTGCCTTCGGGATTAGTATTGAACCTAGATAAATGGTATCAGGTGTCTACGTTGAGCATGAATATGATTAGATCATGTTCATTGCAATACAATTATTCATTTAAATTAGAGAATAATGGTTATTCCGTTTACATGAATAATACCTTTCATGGTCATGCACCCTATGTGAATGGTTCATTGAATCTCGGTCGTGGTAATACACATGTTCACGCCAAAAGATGTAGAGTTAATAATGATAGTACCACTTTCTCGTGGCACCGCCGCTTAGGCCATATTGGCGTAAGATGCATGAAGAAACTCCATGTCGATGGATGTTTGGAGTCACTTGATTTTGAATCACTTGACACATGCGAGCCATGCCTCATGGGCAGGATGACTAAGATCCCGTTTTCAGGTACAATGAAATGGGCAAGTGACTTGTTGGAAATCATGCATGCTGATGCGTGTGATCCAATGAGAATTGAAGCGTGCGGTGGATATCGCTATTTTCTCATCTTCACTGACGATTTGGGTAGATATAGGTATATCTACTTAATGAAGCACAAGTCTGAAATGTTTGAAAAGTTCAAGCGATTTCAGAGTGAAGTTAAGAATCATCATAACAATAAGATCGTGTTCCTACGATCTGATCAAAAGGGGATTTTTTGAGTTATGAGTTTGGCAATCACTTAAGACATTGTGGAATTGTTTCACAGTTGAAGCCACCTGGAACACCACAAGGTAATGGTGTGTCAGGACGTCGTAATCAAACACTATGAGATATGGTGCGATCTATGATGTCTCTTATCAATCTACCGTTTTCATTTGAGGTTATGCGTTAGAGACAACTGCATTCGCTTTAGGTAGGACACCATCTAAGTCCATTGAGACGACGTCGTATGAACATTGGTTTGGCAAGAAACCAAAGTTGTCGTTTCTTAATGTTTGGGGTTGCGATGCTTAAGGCTTCAGCCGGAGAAGCTCGAACCCAAAGCGGACAAACACATCTTCATAGGATACCCAAAGATGACAGTAGGGAATACCTTCTACCTCAGATCCGAGGGCAAATTGTTTGTCGCTAAGAACGGGTCCTTTCTCAAGAAGGAGTTTCTCTCGAAAGAATTGAGTGGGAGGAAGATAGAACTTGATGAGGTTGTCGAACCTTTACTTCAACTAGAGAGTGATGCAACACAGAAAGATATTTTCTGTGGCGCCTACGTCTGTTGAATAGGAAGCTAATGATAGTGATCATGAAGCTTCGGATCAAGTTGCTATCAAACCTCGTAGGTCGACAAGGATATGTACTACTCCTAAGTGGTACAGTAATCCTGTCTTTGATATCATGTTGTTAGACAACAATGAACCTACGAGCTATGGAGAAGCGATGGTGGGCCCATATTCCGCCAAATGGTTAGAAGCTATGAAATCCGAGATAGGATCCATATATCAGAACAAAGTATGGACTTTGGTGGACTTGCCCGATGATCGGCAAGCCATTGAGATAAATGGATCTTTAAGAAGAAGATGGATGTGGGCGGTAATGTTACCATCTATGAAGCTCGACTTGTGGGAAAGAGTCTTTTCACAAGTTCAAGGAGTTGACTACGATGAGAATTTCTCACCCGTAGCGATGCTTAAGTCCGTCGGAATCATGTTAGCATTAGCTATATTTTTTGATTATGAAATCTTACAGATGGATGTCAAAACAAGTTTTCTTACTAGTTTTCGTAAGAAAAGTTGTATGTGATACAATAAAAGGTTTTGATAATCCTAAGGATGCTAAAAGGTATGCTGGCTCCAGCAATCCTTCTATGGACTAGAGCAAGCATCTCGGAGTCGGAATATATGTTTTAATGGAGTGATCAAAGCTTTTAGGTTTATACAATGTTTGCTAGAAACTTGTATTTACAAGAAAGTGAGTGGGAGCACTACAACATTTCTGATAAGTATATGTGGATGACATATTGTTGATCCGAAATAATGTAGAATTTTTGGAAAGCATAAACGGTTGTTTGAAGAGTGTTTTTCAAAGGAAGACCTGGATAAAGCTGCTTACATATTAGGCATCAAGATCTATTGAGATAGATCAAGACGCCTGATGGTGCTTTCAAAGAATGCACACCTTGACATGATTTTGAAGGAGTTCAAAATAGATCAGTCAAAGAAGGGGTTCTCACCTGAGTTGTAAGGTGTGAAGTTGAGTAAGACTCAAAGCTTGACCACGGCAGAAGAAAGAGGAAGGACGAAGGTCGTCCCCTATGCTTTTGTCATAGGCTCTATACGGTATGTCATGCTGAAGTACCGCACCTGATGTGTGCCTTGCCACATGTCTGGCAAGAGGGTACAAAGGTGATCTAGGAGTAGATCACCAGATAGCGGTCAAAATTATCCTTAGAGGAATAAGGAAATGTTTCTCGGTTATGGAGGTGATAAAGAGTTCGACGTAAAGAGTTATGTTGATGCAAGCTTAACACCTATCCGGATAGCTCTAAGTAGAGATACCAGATACGTATAATGGAGCAACAATTTTGAATGGCTCCAAGTGGAACGTGGTAGCAGCATCTACGATATGACATAAAGTTTTGCAAGACCCATTGACTACAACCTCTCTCACAAGCATAACATGATCAAACCCAGAACTCATTGAATGTTAATCACATAGTGCTGTGAACTAGATTATCGAGTCTAGTAAACTCTTTGGATGTTGGTCACATGGCAATGTGACCTGTGAGTGTTAATCACATGGCGATGTGAACTAGATTATTGACTCTAGTGCAAGTGGGAGACTGTTGGAAATATGCCCTAGAGACAATAATAAATTAGTTATTATTATTATATTTCATTGTTCATGATAATCGTTTATTATCCATGCTAGAATTGTATTGATAGGAAACTCAGATACATGTGTGGATACATAGACAACACCATGTCCCTAGTAAGCCTCTAGTTGACTAGCTCGTTGATCAATAGATGGTTACAGTTTCCTGACCATGGACATTGGATGTCGTTGATAACGGGATCACATCATTAGGAGAATGATGTGATGGACAAGACCCAATCCTAAGCCTAGCACAAAGATCGTGTGGTTCGTATGCTAAAGCTTTTCTAATGTCAAGTATCATTTCCTTAGACCATGAGATTGTGCAACTCCCGGATACCGTAGGAGTGCTTTGGGTGTGCCAAACGTCACAACATAACTGGGTGGCTATAAAGGTTCACTATAGGTATCTCCGAAAGTATCTGTTGGGTTGGCATGAATCGAGACTGGGATTTGTCACTCCGTGTAACGGAGAGGTATCTCCGGGCCCACTCAGTAGGACATCATCATAATGTGCACAATGTGACCAAGGAGTTTATCACGGGATGATGTGTTATGGAACGAGTAAAGAGACTTGCCGGTAACGAGATTAAACAAGGTATCGGGATACCGACGATCGAATCTCGGGCAAGTATCGTACCGATGGACAAAGGGAATTGTATACGGGATTGATTGAATCCTTGACATCATGGTTCATCCGATGAGATCATCATGGAGCATGTGGGAGCCAACATGGGTATCCATATCCCGTTGTTGGTTATTGACCGGAGAGTTGTCTCGGCCATGTCTGCATGACTCCCGAGCCCGTAGGGTCTACACACTTAAGGTTCGATGACGCTAGGGTTATAGGGAATAGATATACGTGGTTACCGAATGTTGTTAGGAGTTCCGGATGAGATCCCGGATGTCACGAGGAGTTCCGGAATGGTCCGAAGGTAAAGATTTATATATGGGAAGTCATCATACGGTCACCGAAATAATTCGGGGGGTTACCGATATCGTACCGGGACCACTGGAGGGGTTCCGGGGGTCCACCTGCCCCGGAGGGCCCTATGGGCTGTGTGTGGAGAGGGCCCAACCCCTTAGTGGGCTGGGCGCCTCCCCCCTAGGGCCCATGCGGCTAGGGTTTGGGAGAACCCTAAAAGGGGGGCGCCCCCCTTGCCTTGGGGGGCAAGGCAACCCCCCTGGCCGCCGCCCCCTCCTCAGATTGGATCTGAGGGGGCCGGCCCCCCCTCTCCCTTGCCCCTATATATATGTGGGGGGTGGGAGGGCAGCCACAACCAAGTTCTGGCAAAGCCCTCCACCTCTCCCAAGTCCTCCTCTTCTCCCGCGGTGATTGGCGAAGCCTTGCAGGATTGCCACGCTCCTCCTTCACCACCATGCCGTCGTGCTGCTGCTGGATGGAGTCTTCCCCAACCTCTCATTCTCCCCTTGCTGGATCAAGGCGTAGGAGATGTCACCGTGCTGCACGTGTGTTGAAGACGGATGCGCCGTGGTTCGGCGCTTAGATCGGAATCAACCGCGATCTGAATCGCTACGAGTACGACTCCTTCATCCGCGTTCTTGCAACGCTTCCGCTTATCTATAAGGGTATGTAGATGCACTCTCCTTCCCCTCATTGTTAGATTACTCCATAGATTGATCTTGGTGATGCGTAGAAAATTTCAAATTTCTGCTACGATCCCCAACAGTATAGTGGATACGATCAACATGAAGATGTTCAACGATGATGACTAGTCCATCTCATGTGATGATCAGACACGGCCTAGTTGACTCGGATCATGTATCACTTAGATGACTACAAGGATGTCTATCTAAGTGGGAGTTCATTGAATAATTTGATTAGATGAACTTAATTATCATGAACATAGTCAAAAGGTCTTTGCAAATTATGTCGTAGCTCACGCTTTCGTTCTACTATTTTAGATATATTCCTAGAGAAAATTTAGTTGAGAGTTGACAGTAGCAATTATGCGGACTGGGTCCGTGAGCTGAGGGTTGTCCTCATTGCTGCACAGAAGGGCTATGTCCTTAATGCACCGCTCAGTGCGTTGAACCTCGAGCATCGTCTGTAGATGTTGGTAAACATCTGACATACACATTTTGATGACTATGTGATAGTTCAGTACGTAATACTAACGGTTTAGAATTGTGGCACCAAAGACGTTTTGAAACGTCGCAGAACATATGAGATGTTCCAAAGACTGAAATTGGAATTTCAGACTAGTGCCCGCGTCAAGAGGTATGAGACCTCTGACAAGTTTCTTAAGCCTGCAAACTAAGGGAGAAAAGCTCAATCGTTGAGCATGTGCTCAGATTGTCTGAGTACTACAATCGCTTGAATCGAATGGGAGTTAATCTTCCAGATGAGATAGTGATGACTCTCCATAGTCACTGCCACCAAGCTATTGGAGCTTTGTGATGAACTATAACATATTAGGGATAGACATGATGATCCTTGAGCAACTCGTGATGTTTGACACCGCGAAAGTAGAAATCAAGTAGGAGCATCCATTGTTGATAGGTAAACCACTGGTTTCAAGAAGGGCAAGGGAAAGAAGGGATACTTCATGAGAGGGCAAATCAGTTGCTGCTCTAGTGAAGAAACCCAAGGTTGAACCAAACCCGAGACTAAGTGCTTCTATAATGAGGAGAACGGTCACTGAAGCAGAACTACCCTAGATACTTGGTAGATGAGAAGGCTGGCATGGTCGACAGAAGTATTTTCGAAATACGTTATATTAATGTGTACTTTACTAGTACTCCTAGTAGCACCAGGGTATTAAAATACTGGTTCAGTTGCTAAGTCTTAGTAACTCGAAATAAAAGGCTACGGAATAAACAGAGACTAGCTAAAGGTGAGATGATGGTATGTGTTGGAAGTGTTTCCAAGGTTGATGTGATCAAGCATTGCATGATCCCTCTACCATCGAGATTGGTGTTAAACCTAAACAATTGTTATTTGGTGTTTGCGTTGACCATAGACATGATTGGATTATGTTTATCGCCATGCGGTTATTCATTTAAGGAGAATAATGGTTACTATGTTTATTTGAATAATACCTTCAATGGTCTTGCACCTAAAATGAATGGTTTATTGAATCTTGATCGTAGTGATACACATGTTCATGCCAAAAGATATAAGATAGTAATGATAGTACCACGTACTTGTGGCACTGCCATTTGAGTCATGTTGGTATAAAACGCATGAAGAAGCTCCATGTTGATGGATCTTTGGACTCGCCCGTTTTTTAAAAGATTGAGACATGCGAACCATGTCTATTGGTAGATATGCATGAAGAAACTCCATGCAGATGGATCATTTGGACTCACTTGATTTTGAATCACTTGAGACATGCAAATCATACCACATGGGCAAGATGACTGAAAGGCCTCGTTTTCAGTAAGATGGAACAAGAAAGCAACTTGTTGGAAGTAATACATTTTGATGTGTGCAGTCCAATGAGTGTTGAGGCACGCAGTGGATATCGTTATGTTCTTACTTCACAGATGATTTGAGTAAATGCTGAGTATATTTACTTGATGAAACACAAGTCTGAATTATTGAAAGGTTTAAGTAATTTCAGAGTGAAGTTGAAGATCGTCATGACAAGATGATAAAATGTCTATGATATGATCATAGAGATGAATATCTGAGTTACGAGTTTGGCACACAATTAAGACATTGTGGAAATTGTTTCACAACTAATACCGCCTGGACCACCATAGTGTGATGGTGTGTCCGAACATCACAACTGCACCCTATTGGATATGGTGCATACCATGATGTCTCTTATCAAATTACCACTATCGTTTATGGGTTAGGCATTAGAGACAACCGCACTCACTTTAAATAGGGCACCACACAATTCCGTTGAGACGACACCGTATGAACTATGGTTTAGAGAAACCTAAGCTGTCGTTTCTTAAAAGTTTGGGGCTGCGATGCTTATATGGAAAAGTTTTAGGCTGATAAGCTCGAACCCAAAGCGGATAAATGAATCTTCATAGAATACCCAAAAATAGTTGGGTATACCTCCTATTTCAGATCCGGAAGCAAAAGTGATTGTTTCTAGAAATGGGTCCTTTCTCGAGGAAAAGTTTCTCTCGAAAGAATTGAGTGGGAGGATGGTGGAGACTTGATGAGGTTATTGAACCGTCACTTCAACAAGTGTGTAGCAGGGCACATGAAGTTGTTCCTGTGGCACCTACACCAATTGAAGTGGAAGCTTATGATAGTGATCATGAAACTTCGGATCAAGTCACTACCAAACCTCATAGGTCGATAAGGATGCATACTTCTTCAGAGTGGTACATAATCCTGTCTTGGAAGTCATGTTGCTAGACAACAATGAACCTACGAGCTATGGAGAAGCGATGGTGGGCCCGGATTCCGACGAATGGCTCGAGGCCATAAAATCTGAGAGAGGATCCATGTATAAAAACAAAGTATAGACTTTGAAAGAACTACTTGATGGTCGTAAGGCTATTAGGTGCAGATGGATTTTAAAAGGAAGACATACAATGATGGTAAGTGTCACCATTAAGAAAGCTCGACTTGTCATTAAAATGTTTCCCGATGAGACTTTCTCACTCGTAGCGATGCTAAGAATCTGTTGGAATTATGTTAGCAGTTACTGCATTATTTATGAAATCTTGCAGATAGGATGTCAAAACATTGTTTCCTCGACATTTTCCTTGAGGAAAGGTTGTATGTGACAAAACTAGAAAGTTTTGTCAATCCTGAAAGATGCTGACAAGTATGCAAAGCTCTAGCAATCCTTCTAAGGACTGGAGTAAGCATCTCGGAGTTGGAATGTACGCTTTGATGAGATGATCAAAGATTTTGGGTTTATACAAAGTTTATGAGAAACTTGTGTTTCCAAAGAAGTGAGTGGGAGCACTATAGAATTTTTGATGAGTATATGTTGTTAACATATTGTTGATCAAAAATGATGTAGAATTTCTGGAAAGCATGCAGGGTTATTTGAAAAGTGTTTTTCGATGGAAAACCTGGATTAAGCTACTTGAACATTGAGCATCAAGATCTATAAGGATAGATCAAAACGCTTAATAGTACTTTCAAATGAATACATACCGTGACAAGATCTTGAAGGAGTTTTCTTGGTTGTGTTATAAGGTATGAGTATTGAGTAAAACTCAAGACCTGACCACGGCAGAATAGAGAAAGGACGAAGATCGTCCCCTATGTTTTAGACGTAGGCTCTATAGTATGCTATGATGTGTACCGCACCTGAAGTGTGCCTTGCCATGAGTCAGTCAAGGGGTACAAGAGTGATCCAGGAATGGATCACATGACAATGGTCGAACTTATCCTTAGTAACTAGTGGACTAAGGAATTTTCTTGATTATGGAGGTGGTAAAATAGTTCGTCGTAAAGGGTTACGCCGATGCAATCTTTGACACTAATCCGGATGACTCTGAGTAGTAAACCGGATTCGTATAGTAGAACAGTTATTTGGAATAGCTCCAAATAGAGCGTGGTAGCTGCATCTACAAGATGACTTAGAGATTTGTAAAGCACACACGGATCTGAAAGGTTCAGACCCATTGACTATAACATCTCTCACAAGCATAACATGATCAAACCCAGAACTCATTGAGTGTTAATCACATAGTAATGTGAACTAGATTATTGACTCTAGTAAACTCTTTGGGTGTTAGTCACATGGGGATGTGACCTTGAGCTTTAATCACATGGCGATGTGAACTGGATTATTGACTCTAGTGCAAGTGGGAGACTGTTGGAAATATGCCCTAGAGGCAATAATAAATTAGTTATTATTATATTTCCTTGTTCATGATAATCGTTTATTATCCATGCTAGAATTGTATTGATAGGAAACTCAGATACATGTGTGGATACATAGACAAACACCATGTCCCTAGTAAGCCTCTAGTTGACTAGCTCGTTGATCAATAGATGGTTACGGTTTCCGGACCATGGACACTGGATGTCGTTGATAACGGGATCACATCATTAGGAGAATGATGTGATGGACAAGACCCAATCCTAAGCCTAGCACAAGATCGTGTAGTTCGTATGCTAAAGCTTTTCTAATGTCAAGTATCATTTCCTTAGACCATGAGATTGTGCAACTCTCGGATACCGTAGGAATGCTTTGGGTGTACCAAACGTCACAACGTAACTGGGTGGCTATAAAGGTGCACTATGGGTATCTCCAAAAGTGTCTGTTGGGTTGGCACGAATCGAGACTGGGATTTGTCACTCCGTGTAATGGAGATGTATCTCTGGGCCCACTCGGTAGGACATCATCATAATGTGCACAATGTGACCAAGGAGTTGATCACGGGATGATGTGTTACGGAACGAGTAAAGAGACTTGCCGGTAACGAGATTGAACGAGGTATCAGGATACGGACGGTCGAATCTCGGGCAAGTATCGTACTGATGGACAAAGGGAATTGTATACGGGATTGATTGAATCCTTGACATCGTGGTTCATCCGATGAGATCATCGTGGAACATGTGGGAGCTAACATGGGTATCCAGATCCCGCTGTTGGTTATTGGCCGGAGAGTTGTCTTGGTCATGTCTATATGTCTCCCGAACCCGTAGGGTCTACACACTTAAGGTTCGGTTACGCTAGAGTTGTAGAGATATTAGTATGTGGTTAACCTAAAGTTGTTCGGAGTCCCGGATGAGATCCCGGACGTCACGAGGAGTTCTGGAATGGTCCGGAGGTAAAGATTTATATATACGAAGTCCAGTTTCGGCCACCGGGAGAGTTTTGGGGTCATCGGTATTGTACCGGGACCACCGGAAGGGTCCCGGGGGTCCACCGGAAGGGTCCCGGGGGTCCACCGGGTGGGGCCACCTATCCCGGAGGGCCCCATGGGATGAAGGGGCATGGGAACCAGCCCCTGGTGGGCTGGTGCGCCCCCCCCATTGGGCCTCCCATGCGCCTAGGGTTGGAAACCCTAAGGGGTGGGGGCGCCTCCACTTGGCTTGGAGGCCAAGCCACCCCTAGGGCTGCCGCCCCCTCCTTAGATGGGATCTACAAGGGGCCGGCGCCCTCCTATGCCCCTATATATAGTGGAGGGGAGGGAGGGCAGCCACACCTGAAGCCCTGGCGCCTCCCTCCCTCCCGTGACACCTCTTCCTCCCCGCTTGCACTTGGAGAAGCCCTGTCGGGATCCCGCTACTTCCACCACCACGTCGTCGTGCTGCTGGATCTCCTTCAACTTCTCCTCCCCCCTTGCTGGATCAAGAAGGAGGAGACATCTCCGCTCTGTATGTGTGTTGAACGTGGAGGTGCCGTCCGTTCGGCGCTAGGATCATCGGTGATTTGGATCACGACGAGGACGACTCCATCAACCCCGTTTTCTTGTAACGCTTCCGCATTGTGATCTTCAAGGGTATGAAGATGCACTCCTCTCTCTTGTTGCTAGTCTCTCCGTAGACTGACCTTGGTGACACATAGGAAAATTTTGAATTTCTGCTACGATCCCCAACATGTTTGTCCTACTTTATAAAGCCTTTATGAGGGCAAGGATTTACGACAAACAAGGAAAACTGGCGATACGGTTTTATAAACAAAGGTACGCGGAGAGATATGTTATATTACTATTTAACATAAGAAATGTCTTCCAAAGAAAATAGTCCCGCTAGCGGTTCCTTTCTTTGGGTTGTCATGCTAAGCATGATCATGAAATCTCAGCTCTAATGTAAGAGCAAAATATTGAGGATTTAGTTTGGGAGGCCAGTTACTAGCCCCCGGTAGTGTTCGGCGACGGTCGAGGTCAAGCCGTAAACACTTCGGCCAATGTTATGAATGGCCCATCATATAACACATTCATCGGATCGCTGACCAGTTTACGCTTATTGTGATAGTCAGCTTTTGGCTTTCTCCACTGAGGTGCTTAACCATGTGAGCTGGAAGCACAATCGTAGTGGTTCTCCCTTTGCACATCTAGCCAAACAAAGCGGAACATAGGAGGCAAGCGCAAGAGCCGGGCAACCCAACTATTGATCGAAGACACAATTCGAAAATGATGCATATATAGCAATATCCGAGAATGTTTCTGCCGAATCTCTAAAGGTGTCCAGCGTTGCACTACAAGACTTGTGCTGAAAACACACAAATAGTTTAAAAGTGCCAAAAGCTTGGAAAACCAAAAAACGTCAGTAAAAACATGACGTCCGAACAAGATCAAGTGTTCGGTGCCAATCCGAAAATTGGTCTTAGAAAAAAAGAGTGCTTCTGTCGTGCTTTAACATGACACATCCTATCTCAAGACTCCAAGCGGGTGAGCCTATAGCTTCAACCTCCTATCCCAAAGGCGGAGTACTTCTCATTAGGCCAGTTTAGCAAACTAAACTCTAGCGGCTTTGAGAGAGAAATTAGGCTCCCCGGCTAGTGACCACACACTCATGTCGAAAAAAGGAGTGATGAATAATAATAGTAATAAAAACTTTGCAACAACTAAGAAGAAGAACACTTATTATAAAACGGCTCATATAAATTTAAGAGCCCCCAAGTGACTTGGGTAAAAGAATTTTATGTATAATGATTGTATGTACCAAAGTACTAATATCATATCTTTGTTCACCCGAACTTTAAACGCGCCTTAACCGACCATCGGCTTCTCCCTCTTCGGTCAAGGACCAAAAAGTGTTATGTACTCCACCTGCCTAGAATATCGACAGTGTTTCCGATAACCAGGCAACCGGGCCATAAGGCTGTAACAGACAAAGCGCGCTCAGGGAACTTATGCTATATTACAGACGAAGTGTAATAAGCATCTTCAAAGAAAATAGTACCCCCACCGATACCTTTCTACGGTGCTCATTATTACTATGAGACTTGTGCAATAGAATTTTTGTACTCATGAGTTCCGTTGTGTGGCACCATGATTGAAAACAATAAGAGCGCTAGCTTTCGGCTTCACCCAGTCTGAGGTCAGAGCTCGGAGGACCCGGTCGTGACAATCGCAGAGGTGCTCCCTTTACTCCCTAGGCGAACAATCGGGAACGTAGGGGTAAGCACAGGGGCCAGGCAACCCAGCTTGCAAATCGCTTAAGTCAATATGGTGCATATTGTGGCGTAATACACGAACAAGGAACGAAGCCGTACAAGTATAATCATATGCAAGAGGAAAAGCTTCATAAAGGAAGCCCCCAAATAAACGGGGTATTTGAATTTGTGCGTCACAAACAAAGTTTGGACAAGGAAAATTTTTACAAGCAACTTTTTTCCAAAAATGTATAATGCTTGGTCGAACCGAACACAAGTTAAAAATTTAAAACTTTGAGCATGAAGGAAACTCAGCTGGTTAATGTGTTTGGTATTGATGACGCGGTCCGAGCTTGATGTGGGACAAGGTTTCATCCCCCAAGCCGGTCCCGAGGTGGCGGAGCAAAGGGCTCGACACTCCGAAGTGGTGACATAGCACGGTCAATGCAGGCCGGCAGAGTGATGCCAAAGTCCCCGGCATGGGGTAATGAAGTGTTGACGAACCCCCCCGTCCAGCTGAGGTGACATGGTATGTCAGTACGCCGAGTTGACGATACTGCCCAACCGGATCATTTTCCTGTGCACAAAAAATAGTTCAAACCGGAGATAATAGTACTGATAATTAAAAAAATGCATAATAAATAATTTAGGCAAAGTGAGTAATAAAAGAAATATGGCCTGGCGCCGAAGTCAATGTCGATGCAGGGCGTCGACATGATGCGGTAAAAGTCTGGCAAAGCCTGAATTCATAGGTCGGTCCAAGTTCCGGATGCGGCGTTCGCCGGACTATGTACGGAAACTGACCGAACCACCACGCGATCGTCGTTAGTGTGGACATCATTTGATAGACCTGTGTACAGGAACAAACCAGAGTAATAATTTCTTGGAAAAAATAAACTCCAACAAGCAAAAATTACTAGGATTAATAGCACCTGGTTTATTTGTTGTAGCAATCCGAAGAAAGGTGACTCCCAAAATTGGGACTCGATCCACACACCCATTGCCTGATGGGCGATAAAGCGACGGCATGGCGATGCTGGCAAAGCTTGGCTTGCGGAGGCAAAGCCCTCGGTCCAGCTAACGTGACGAAGCTAGTCGGCTAGTGACGCTGAAGTCTCCAAAGTAGGTTGATGAAGAGATGGCGAAGCCCCCAGTCCAGCCGAGATATCGAAGCCTCGATGTCAGCCGATGAGTCGAAGTAGGTCGGCATGATGGACATTGGCTTGAAGAAGCAATAGTGCGGCCCTGCCGATCCCGGTCATGACGTGGTCGATGCCGGCTTGATGAAGTGACCGTGCGGCGATGCCTGTGTTCCCGCTCCGTGTAATCCGTGGGGCGGCGATGTTGGTGATGATTTATCCTTGGTGATTCTGAACTCTTGTTCGCTCGCCGAGATGATGATCCGAAGAAGTTGAGCTCGGCTCAAAAGGCGACGACGTGTCTAGCGCAGGTCGGCAGCCGTGGAGCAGTATTGCCGGACTGGTTTGACACCAGCATGATAGTGAAGATTACCTTAGAGGAGGCTTAAAATTTTATGGGCACGTGTTTAAAAACAGTGCACAATACCCTAGGAGCAAATTCCTTTAAGAAGGTTGTCCCATATCACGTTCATAAAGAAACATGAATTCGGGTCGGATCCGTATTCGCGCAGAAAACAGATCCGAAAAGTGATGCACCAATCAGAAGGTTCCCGGAGTTTGGACGGTCGGATCAAGCTGAAATTTGGAGGGGTGGTAGATATAGGAATTCCGTAGCCGATCAACGATTGGATCTTCCAAAGGACGTCGGAGCTAGGTGCTGGAGACCACGCCCTAAAGTCGTCCAGATTCCCGTCCAGATTAGACATGACTCCGGTATATCGTAGATTGTCAAAGATTCCTCCATCGAAACTCGACAAAATTTTGCATGGTTGTTGTAGACTCAATTCCGCACAATTCCACCAAAGGAATCGTCAAAGCGATGCTCGAGGAGGCGGTGGAAGCGGATACAAGTTCGTTGTTCGGAAAAAACAACACGGTCGCCCGAGGGTAATGTTGACGTTGAGCCCCCGAGCTCCATGGATGATTCCTCCATGATCTTGATAGAGATCGGAGTTGATGTTGATGAAGGCCCCCATCCGAACACGACGATCGGAGATGGAGCGTGGTCCTCAGTCGAGCCGAGGTGACCAGTCGAGCCGGCGACGAAGATGTCGGCGTCATAGTTGATCTGCGGCGAGCCATTGATCCTTTGCCGATCACACAGCCAAACTCTCAATGAAAGCACCATTGTCGGTGTCAAAACCGGTGGATCTCGGATAGGGGGTCCTGAACTATGTGTCTAAGGTCGATGGTAACCGGAGACAGGGGACACGGTGTTTACCCAGGTTCGGGCCCTCTCGATGGAGGTAATACCCTACTTCCTGCTTGATTGATCTTGATGATATGAGTATTACAAGAGTTGATCTACCGCGAGATCGTAGATGCTAAACCCTAGAGGCTAGCCTATGATTATGATTGTTGTACATGTTCTCTATCGACTATCCTGGCCCCAGTTTATATAATGCACCAATGGCCTAGGATAACAAGAGTCCTAGCCGAATACGTCGGTGGGGAGGAGTCCTTGTCTTGATCACCAAGTCTTGTGGAATCTTCCATGGATGCGGCAGCTGTCCGAACTGGCCATGAGTATACGGCCATAGGGGTCCTCGACCCAGTCTAACAGATCAGGAGATGACGTGTTGAATACCCCCTAGTCCAGGACACTGTCACCCACACATGATGTGAAAAAGAAAAAGAAAAGATGGAGAAGCAAAGTTAGAAAGGTATCCCTCCCAGATGATGTTTCTCCTACTACTCATTGTGATGATGATAATTGTTATACTATCGGTGCTATCCATACTATTAATGATGAGAGTGATTATGCTTATAATATGAAAAGGCCCAAGCTTGGGGATGCTATGTTTGATGAGAATGACATGTTTGAGAATATATTTGCTGCAATTAATGTCTGTCCCAAGCTTGGGGATGCTACGTTTGATGAAGATGATATTTTTAGCCTCCCAAGTTTTGATATGCAAATTTGTTATGATGATAGCATGCCTCCTACTTATGATGATTATATTGATGAAAGTGGGTTTGGAAGAGTGTCAAATTTAGGAAGTAGTAATCCCATTATTTTGGAGAATGTTGAATCTTATTGTGATAATTATGAAAGTGGGTTTGGAAGAGTGTCAAATTTAGGAAGTAGTAATCCCATTATTTTGGAGAATGTTGAACCTTATTGTGATAATTATGAAAGTGGATTTGGAGAGGTCATGACTTTATTTAGTAATGATTCCACTATCTTGGAAGAGGTTTCAATCGATTATGATGAGAACAAAGTTGCTACCTATGATGATTATTGTGATGACTTGTATGCTATAAAGATTAATGATATCCATGAAACTTGTCATCATGATTTTATCTTTCAATTGGATTATGCCTCACATGATAGTTATTTTGTTGAGTTTGCTCCCACTACTATTCATGAGAAGAAATTTTCTTATGTGGAGAGTAATAAAAATTCTATGCTTGTAGATCATGAAAAAAATGCTTTATGTGATAGTTATATTGTTTAATTCATTCATGATGCTACTGAAAATTATTATGAGGGAGGAATATATGCTTGTAGGAGTTGCAATAATATCAAGTTTCCTCTCTATGTGCTTAAAGTTTCGAAGTTATGCCTGTTTTACCTTCCTATGCAAGTTGATTCTTGTTCCCACAAGTTATTTGCTCACAAAGTCCCTATGCATAGGAAGTGGGTTAGACTTAAATGTGCTAGTCATATTCTTCATGATGCTCTCTTTATGTTTCAATTCTTATTCTTTATGTGAGCATCATTGAAATCATCATGCCTAACTAGGGGCGTTACACGATAGCGCTTGTTGGGAGGCAACCCAATTTTATTTTTGCTCCTTGCTTTTTGTTCCTGTTTAGTAATAAATTAATCATCTATCCTATGTTATGATTGTGTTTTTATGTTTTAGTTAGTGTTCGTGCCAAGTAAAGCCTTTAGGATCTTCTTGGGTGATTGTTATTTGATCTTGTTGTAAAAGAACAGAAAGTATGCGCTCACGAGAATAATTTTTATTGTTTACCAGAGAGGGATGAAATACCAATTCCACTTGCAGTAGATTAATAAACAAATTGCCTAGGACTTCCTAATTTCTCAGGATTTTTGGAGTTACAGAAGTATTCGAAACCTACAGATTACTACAGACTGTCCTGTTTTTGACAAATTATGTTCTCTATGTGATTGTTTGCTTATTTTGATGAATCTATGAGTAGTATCGGAGGGTATGAACCATATAGAATTTGGAATACAGTAGATATTACACCAATATGAATTTAGAATGAGTTTGCAACAGTACTTAAGTGGTGATTTATTTTCTTATACTGACGGAGCTTACAAGTTTTCTGTTAAGTTTTGTGTTGTGAAGTTTTCAAGTTTTGGGTGAAGATTCGATGGACTAAGGAATAAGGAGTGGCAAGAGCCTAATCTTGAGGATTCCCAAAGCACCCCAAGGTAATATTCAAGGACAACCAAGAGCCTAAGCTTGGGGATGCCCCAGAAGGCATCCCCTCTTTCGTCTTCGTTCATCGGTAACTTTACTTGGAGCTATATTTTTATTCACCACATGTATGTGCTTTGCTTGGAGCGTCATTTTATTTTATTTTGTTTTGCTCGCTGTTTGAATAAAATACCAAGATCTGAAATTCTTAAATGTTAGAGAGTCTTCACATAGTTGCATAATTACTCGACTACTCATTGATCTTCACTTATATCTTTTGGAGTAGTTTGTCATTTGCTCTAGTGCTTCACTTATATCTTTTTAGAGCACGTCGGTGGTTTTATTTTGAAGAAATTGTTGAACTCTCATGCTTCACTTATATTATTTTGAGAGTCTTTTAGAACAACATGGTAATTTGCTTTGGTTATGAAACTAGTCCTAATATGATGGGCATCCAAGATGGATTTAATAAAAACTTCCATATAATGTGCATTGAATACTATGAGAAGATTAATAATTGATGATTGTTTTGAGATATAAAGATGGTGATATTACAGTCATTCTAGTTGAGTAGTTCTGAATTTGAGAAATACTTGTGTTGAAGTTTGTGATTCCCGTATCATGCACGTATGGTGAACCGTTATGTGATGAAGTCGGAGCATGATTTATTTATTGATTGCCTTCCTTATGAGTGGCTGTCGGTGTCAAAACCGGCGGATCACGGGTAGGGGGTCCCGAACTGTGCGTCTAGGCCGGATGGTAACATGAGGCAAGGGACACGAAGTTTTACCCAGGTTCGGGCCCTCTCGATGGAGGTAAAACCCTACGTCCTGCTTGATTAATATTGATGATATGGGTAGTACAAGAGTAGATCTACCACGAGATCGGAGAGGCTAAACCCTAGAAGCTAGCCTATGATTGTTGCTGTGTATGTTGTTCTACGGACTAAAACCCTCCGGTTTATATAGACACCGGAGAGGGTTAGGGTTACACAAAGTCGGTTACAATGGTAGGAGATCCGCATATTCGTATCGCCAAGCTTGCCTTCCACGCCAAGGAAAGTCCCTTCCGGACACGGGACGAAGTCTTCAATCTTATATCTTCATAGTCCAGGAGTCCGGCTGAAGGTATAGTCCGGCTATCCGAACACCCCCTTATCCAGGACTCCCTCAGTAGCCCCCGAACTAGGCTTCAATGACGATGAGTCCGGCGCGCATATTGTCTTCGGCATTGCAAGGCGGGTTCTCCTCCAAATTCCGTGTACCTGTTGAATAAAGTCTGGTTTCTTGTAGATATTGCGCTCCTTGGCTTCTACGCCCAATAATGGTCGTTTCCCACGTGTCAGACGAATATGAAAAGTCTGAGTGTTTTTACATTCACACCCCTAGCCGCGTAAATGAGCTGCCCTATTTAAGGGGACGAGGATTTAGATCCAAACCACATCTTCGCCCCTTCGCGAGTGTTCATCAGAGCGCATCTGACAAAGGTCCATTCCACCATGGCCAGCCATCGCAACTCCTCCTTTCGCCCTTCTAGCCCTCAGCCTGGATATTGGGAGAGATGCTCCGTCCCGCATAGCGAGCTAGTGACGCTCCAGACCAAGGGATTTCTTCCCCCGGCCTATATGATCCCGGTTCGAGCCAGTCTTGCCATCTATAACGGCGGAAAGCAAGCGGAGAGTGCCCCTAATCCCTCCAAAGGAGAGCGGGTATGCCTCGTCCCTTATTTAATAAGGGGCCTCGGGTTTACAATCCATCCATTTCTCCGGGGGCTGCTGGAGTTCTACGGCCTCCAGCTACACAATCTCACGCCTGCCTCCGTATTGCATATCGCGGGCTTACTAGCCCTCTGCGAGCTGTTTTTGGGTGTCGAGGCTCATTTCGGGCTATGGAAAAAGTTATTCTGCCTTGTGCCCCGCTCTAAGGAGGGGTCAATGTATCAAGTGGGCGGAGCCGAAGTGTGGCACATCGCTGGGACCGGATATCTGTCCGGAACCCCAAAGAAGGCATCCGAAGACTGGCCCTATGAATGGTTTTATATAGAGGACGTCCTGCTACCGGATCCTGTCCGGATCGGCCTCCCTGAATTCGATAGTGCTCCCTTAAAGAAGCGCCTAAGCTGGTGTCCACGGAGCCCTCAAAGGGAAAGTGACAGGGACATCATTTACCTGATGGGCCAGATAAGATTGTTAGCCCATTCCGGACTGACCATGATCGGGGTTATGGCCGAATGCATCATGCGGGGGGTGCAGCTGCTTCAGTATAGAAGCCACCCCACGTGGGACTTCAACGGGGAGGACGACGCCACCCGCTACGGCCATAAGGGGCCGGATTCAGCTGCCGCTCTACTGAAGATCTTGTCCACTTTGTACAAGGGAGAAGAGGAGGAATTTCTCCGCGTCAACCCACAGGGTGGATTCTCTATGCACAATCCCCCAAGCTAGGTAAGCGATCGCATTTACTTGCCCATCCGTTTTGTATTCCCATTGTTAAATATTCAGTCTAACGACTTCAACGCAGGAACTGCGCCGGGCTGTTAAGGAAATAAACAGCCCTCCTCCACAACCCGAGGACCCAGGACGGTCCCTTGACCCGGCCTCTCAAGAGGATCCGGACATATCTGTGGAGCTGATCAATGGAGTGTTCCATCAATTGAGCAAGGACAACGCCTTGGTGGCCATTATGGCCGATTACCCAGGGCTAATCCCGGCCTCCCGGGTAACTGAGATCAAAGTCCCAGTACCCCGAATAGGTGTCCACCCTCTCGTGCTTTTAGTTTCCTGATTACAACCGAGCTTTGCAGGGGAGGTTTTTGAGACGAGAGGCCGAACCTGCGGCGGCAAGGCAACGAGGGGCCGCAGGGCCCCGTGGGCAGAAAAGAGGCGTAGTCCGGACAGAGGTGTCAGTGCAAAGGTATGGCGCGCCCCCTTATCCCAGGTGTTACACCTGCGAGGCATATTAACACTTGTGCTCTCTTCAGGACAAAGAGACCTCGCCGGACTATACCCGGAGAGGCTGCCAACCGTGCCTCCACTAGCCAGGCTCCAAAGCCTGGTCCGGAGGCGGAGGCGAACACAAGGCGTGCACCAGACGCTCCTCCGATGGAGGATGTGGACAGGTTGTCTGCCACCAACTCTGAGGTGGAGGGTGCCATGAACCACAGGCGTCGCCGGATAATTCTTCGCGACGCTTGTTTCTCCCAAGAGGCATTAGATGCCTTTAATTCGGGAGATGCGTACCTCCGTGCCGCTCAAAATGGTCTAGCCAGAGCCACGGAGCAATATGTAAAAGACATACGGGTAAGAAAATTTTGGTAATTATATATATATACGAGTAGCCCCCGAGACTTGAAACAGTTAGAATAACTGATTTAAGGATCATTTGTTATGCAGGTTCTTACAGAAAAGAATTCCCTACTGTCCAAGGAGCTGGAAGAGTGCAAAGCCCAACTTGAGGCCGCACTAGCCGCGGCAGGGGAGCCCAAGGAGACCCCCTCTGGTAATATACACTTCGAAAGATAAGTATTTTGCGAAGCACGGCATGGGTGCGAATCTGACAAATGAAATTGCAGATGGCGCCGGATTGAATCCGGAAAGGCAACACCTCCTACGCCAGCTAAAGGCTGGTGAGAAGGTGCTGACAAAGGTGAGGCGGGAGAATAACGATCTCCAAGATGCCAACACCAAGCTGGGCGTCGAGCTGAAAGATGTTCGTGCCCAGCTGTCAGACTCCGTTAAGGAGAATCAGCGGCTTCGGCGCGGCATATTTAGTAAGTGCTTGAATGAACCTTTGAAAGAAAGTTCGGCGGGGAAGTCGACTAATAGAGCAATGTCTGTAGGTGTGCTAACAGGTCGTCCTACAGAGGAGATGCCCGGTTCTACGGGTGACCTTCTTCCCGAGCTCTCGCAACTGCTAGATCGAGTTCGGCAGGCGATGCAAGGCGTCGCCCAGGCCCTGTGGCCATCCATCTCCATGCCCGAAGGTCTTGGAGAGCTTGCGGAGAAGCTAAAGGGAGCACGGCGGTGCTTCCGATTGTGGAAGATATCGGCCTGCCGTCAAGGCGCTAGGGAGGCCTGGGCCATGGTGAAGACGCGGTACACAAAGGCTGAACCCAACCACATGGCCGAGGTGTTGGGGAACGTTGCAGAAAACAAAAAAAGTTCCTATGTTTTCACCAAGATCCATCTATGAGTTCATCTAGAAACGAGTGATCGGATGCATCTACATACCTTTGTAGATCGCGAGCGGAAGCGTTCAAGAGAACGGGGATGAGGGAGTCGTACTCGACGTGATCCAAATCACCGGAGATCCTAGCGCCGAATGGACGGCACCTTCATGTTCAACACACATACGGTCAGCGTGACGTCTCCTCCTTCTTGATCCAGCAAGGGGGAAGGAGAGGTTGATGAAGATCCAGCAGCACGACGATGTGGTGGTGGAGGCAGCAGTCACCGCAGCAGGGCTTCGCCGTTCTATTGCAAGAGGGAGAGGTGTAGCAGGGGAGAGGGAGGCGCCAAGACTTCAGGGTGCAGCTGCCCTCCCTCCCCCCTTTATATAGGCTCCCCTAGGGGGGCGGCGGCCCTAGGAGATGGGATCTCCTAGCGGGGCGGCGGCCAAGGGGTGGAGTGCCCCCCAAGCCAGGTGGGGCGCCCCCCCCACCCTAGGGTTCCCAACCCTAGGCGCATGGGATGGGCCAAAGGGGGCGCACCAGCCCACTATGGGCTGGTTCCCCTCCCCACTTCAGCCCATGGGCCCCTCCGGGATGGGTGGCCCCACCCGGTGGACCCCTGGGACCCTTTCGGTCGTCCCGGTACAATACCGGTGACCCCCGAAACTCTCCCGATGGCCGAAACTGCACTTCCTATATATAATTCTTCACCTCCGGACCATTCCGGAACTCCTCATGACGTCCGTGATCTCATCCGGGACTCCTAACAACTTTCGGGTTACTGCATATTCATATCTCTACAACCCTAGCGTCACCGAACCTTAAGTGTGTAGACCCTACGGGTTCGGGAGACATGTAGACATGACCGAGACGGCTCTCCGTTCAATAACCAACAGCGGGATCTGGATACCCATGTTGGCTCCCACATGCTCCTCGATGATCTCATTGGATGAACCACGATGTCGAGGATTCAAGCAACCCCGTATACAATTCCCTTTGTCAATCGGTATTTTACTTGCCCGAGATTCGATCGTCGGTATCCCAATACCTCGTTCAATCTCGTTACCGGCAAGTCACTTTACTCGTACCGTAATGCATGATCCCGTGACCAGACACTTGGTCACTTTGAGCTCATTATAATGATTCATTACCGAGTGGGCCCAGAGATACCTCTCCGTCATACGGAGTGACAAATCCCAGTCTTGATCCGTGTCAACCCAACAGATACTTTCGGAGATACCCGTAGTATACCTTTATAGTCACCCAGTTACCTTGTGACGTTTGGTACACCCAAAGCATTCCTACAGTATCCGAGAGTTACACGATCTCATGGTCTAAGGAAAAGATACTTGACATTGGAAAAACTCTAGCAAACGAACTATACGATCTTGTGCTATGTTTAGGATTGGGTCTTGTCCATCACATCATTCTCCTAATGATGTGATCTCATTATCAATGACATACAATGTCCATAGTCAGGAAACCATGACTATTTATTGATCAACGAGCTAGTCAACTAGAGGCTTACTAGGGACATGTTGGTGTCTATGTATTCACACATGTATTACGATTTCCGGATAACACAATTATAGCATGAATAAAAGACAATTATCATGAACAAGGAAATATAATAATAATCCTTTTATTATTGCTTCTAGGGCATATTTCCAACAGTCTCCCACTTGCACTAGAGTCAATAATCTAGTTACATTGTGATGAATCGAACACCCATAGAGTTCTGGTGTTGATCATGTTTTGCCCAAGGGAGAGGTTTAGTCAACGGATCTGCGACATTCAGATCCGTATGTACTTTACAAATTTCTATGTCTCCATCTTGAACATTTTCACGGATGGAGTTGAAGCGACGCTTGATGTGCCTGGTCTTCTTGTGAAACCTGGGCTCCTTGGCAAGTGCAATAGCTCCAGTGTTGTCACAGAAGAGCTTGATCGGCCCCGACGCATTGGGTATGACTCCTAGGTCGGTGATGAACTCCTTCACCCAGATTGCTTCATGTGCTGCCTCCGAGGCAGCCATGTACTCCGCTTCACATGTAGATCCCGCCATGACGCTCTACTTGCAGCTGCACCAGCTTACTGCTCCACCATTCAACATATACACATATCCGGTTTGTGACTTAGAGTCATCCAGATCTGTGTCGAAGCTAGCATCGGCGTAACCCTTTACGACGAGCTCTTCGTCACCTCCATAAATGAGAAACATGTCCTTAGTCCTTTTCAGGTACTTCAGGATATTCTTGACCGCTGTCCAGTGTTCCTTGCCGGGATTACTTTGGTACCTACCTACCAAACTTACGGCAAGGTTTACATCAGGTCTGGTACACAGCATGGCATACATAATAGACCCTATGGCTGAGGCATAGGGGATGACATTCATCTCTTCTATATCTTCTGCCGTGGTCGGACATTGAGCTGAGCTCAATTTCACACCTTGCAACACAGGCAAGAATCCCTTCTTAGGCTGATCCATATTGAACTTCTTCAATATCTTATCAAGGTATGTGCTTTGTGAAAGACCTATGAGGCGTCTTGATCTATCTCTATAGATCTTGGTGCCTAATATATAAGCAGCTTCTCCAAGGTCCTTCATTGAAAAACTCTTATTCAAGTAGGCCTTAATGCTGTCCAAAAGTTCTATATCATTTCCCATCAAAAGTATGTCATCTACATATAATATGAGAAATGCTACAGAGCTCCCACTCACTTTCTTGTAAATGCAGGCTTCTCCATAAGTCTGCATAAACCCAAATGCTTTAATCATCTCATCAAAGCGAATATTCCAACTTCGAGATGCTTGCACCAGCCCATAAATGGATCGCTGGAGCTTGCATACCTTGTTAGCATTCTTAGGGTCGACAAAACCTTCCGGCTGCATCATATACAATTCTTCCTTAAGGAAACCATTAAGGAATGCCGTTTTGACGTCCATTTGCCATATCTCATCATCATAGTATGCGGAAATTGCTAACATAATTCGGACGGACTTCAGCTTCGCTACGGGAGAGAAAGTCTCATCGTAGTCAACCCCCTTGAACTTGCCGATAACCCTTAGCGACAAGTCGAGCTTTATAGATTGTAACATTACCATCCGCGTCGGTCTTCTTCTTAAAGACCCATTTGTTTTCTATCGCTCGCCGATCATCGGGCAAGTCTGTCAAAGTCCATACTTAGTTTCCATACATGGATCCTATCTCGGATTGCATGGCTTCAAGCCATTTGTTGGAATCTAGGCCCGCCATCGCTTCTTCATAGTTTGAAGGTTCACCGTTGTCTAACAACATGATTTTCAAGACATGGTTGTCGTACCACTCTGGTGCGGAACGTGTCCTTGTGGACCTACGAAGTTCAGTAGCAACTTGATCTGAAGTTTCATGATCATCATCATTAACTTCCTCTCTAGTCGGTGCAGGCACCTCGGGAACATTTTCTTGAGTTGCACCACTTTCCGGTTCAAGAGGTAATACTTCATCAAGTTATACTTTCCTCCCACTTACTTCTTTCGAGAGAAACTCTTTCTCTAGAAAGGATCCATTCTTGGCAACAAAGATCTTGCCTTCGGATCTGAGGTAGAAGGTATACCCAATAGTTTCTTTAGGGTATCCTATGAAGACACATTTTTCCGACTTGGGTTCGAGCTTTTCAGGTTGAAGTTTCTTGACATAAGCATCGCATCCCCAAACTTTTAGAAACGACAGCTTAGGTTTCTCATAATTCATACGATATCGTCTCAACGGATTTCGACGGAGCCCTATTTAAAGTGAATGCGGCAGTCTCTAAAGCATAGCCCCAAAATGATAGCGGTAAATCGGTAAGAGACATCATAGATCACACCATGTCTAATAGGGTGCGATTATGACGTTCAGACACACCATTACGCTGAGGTCTTCCAGGCGGCGTGAGTTGTGAAACTATTCCACATTTTCTTAAGTGTGTGCCAAATTCGTGACTCAAGTATTCTCCTCCAGGATCTGATCGCAGGAACTTGATTTTCCTGTCACGTTGATTCTCAACCTCACTCTGAAATTCCTTGAACCTTTCAAAGGTCTCAGACTTGTGTTTCATTAAGTAGACATACCCGTATCTACTCAAGTCATCAGTGAGGGTGAGAACATAATGATAACCACCGCGAGCCTCAACACTCGTTGGACCGCACACATCAATATGTATGATTTCCAATAAGTTGGTTGCTCGCTCCATTGTTCCTGAGAATGGAGTCTTGGTCATTTTACCCATGAGGCATGGTTCACATGTGTCAAATGATTCGTAATCAAGAGACTCTAAAAGTCCATTTGCATGGAGCTTCTTCATGCGTTTGACACCTATGTGACCAAGGCGGCAGTGCCACAAGTATGTGGGACTATCATTATCAACCTTACATCTTTTGGTACTCACACTATGAATATGTGTAGCATTACGCTCGAGATTCATTAAGAATAAACCATTCACCATCGGAGCATGACCATAAAACATATCTCTCATATAAATAGAACAACCATTATTCTCGGATTTAAATGAGTAGCCATCTCATATTAGACGACATCCTGATACAATGTTCATGCTCAAACTTGGCACTAAATAACAATTATTGAGGTTCAAAACTAATCCCGTAGGAAAATGTAGAGGTAGCGTGCCGACGGCGATCACATCGACCTTGGAACCATTCCCGACGTGCATCGTCACCTCGTCCTTCGCCAGTCTCTGCTTATTCCGCAGCTCCTGCTTTGAGTTACAAATGTGAGCAACTGCACCGGTATCAAATACCCAGGAGCTACTACAAGTACTGGTAAGGTACACATCAATTACATGTATATCACATATACCTTTCGTGTTGCCGGCCTTCTTGTCCGCTAAGTATTTGGGGCAGTTCCGCTTCCAGTGACCACTTCCCTTGCAATAAAAGCACTTAGTCTCGGGCTTGGGTCCATTCTTTGGCTTCTTGCCGGCAGCTTGCTTACCGGGCGCGGCAACTCCCTTGCCGTCCTTCTTGAAGTTCTTTTTACCCTTGCCTTTCTTGAACTTGGTGGTTTTATTGACCATCAACACTTGATGTTCCTTTTTGACTTCTACCTCTGCTGATTTCAGCATTGAAAATACCTCAGGAATGGTCTTTTCCATCCCCTTACATATTGAAGTTCATCACAAAGCTCTTGTAGCTCGATGGAAGCGACTGAAGGATTCTGTCAATGACCGCGTCATCCGGGAGATTAACTCCCAGCTGAGTTAAGCGGTTATGTAATCCAGACATAGTGAGTATGTGCTCACTGACAGAACTATTTTCCTCCATCTTACAGCTGAAGAACTTGTCGGAGACTTCATATCTCTCGACCCGGGCATGAGCTTGAAAAACCATTTTCAGCTCTTCGAACATCTCATATGCTCCGTGTCTCTCAAAACGCTTTTGGAGCCCCGGTTCTAAGCTGTAAAGCATGCCGCACTGAACGAGGGAGTAGTCATCAGCATGTGTCTGCCAAGCATTCATAACATCTTGTTCTGCAGGGAGAGCGGGTGCTTCACCTAGCGGTGCTTGTAGGACATAATCTTTCTTGGCAGCTATGAGGATGATCCTCAGGTTCCAGACCCAGTCCATATAATTGCTGCCATCGTCTTTCAGCTTGGTTTTCTCTAGGAACGCGTTGAAGTTGAGGACAACGTTGGCCATTTGATCTACAAGACATATTGTAAATATTTTAGACTAAGTTCATAATAATTAAGTTCATATATTTAATGAACTCCCACTCAGATAGACATCCCTCCAGTCATCTAAGTATAACATGATCCAACTAGGCCGTGTCCGATCATCACGTGAGACGGACTAGTCAACATCGGTGAACATCTTCATGTTGACCGTATCTTCTATACGACTCATGCTCGACCTTTCGGTCTTCTGTGTTCCAAGGCCATGTCTGTACATGCTAGGCTCGTCAAGTCAACCTAAGTGTTTGCATGTGTAAATCTATCTTACACCCGTTGTATTTGAACGTTGGAATCTATCACACCTGATCATCACGTGGTGCTTCGAAACAACAAACTGTCGCAACGGCGCACAGTTAGGGGGAATACTTTCTTGAAATTATTATGAGGGATCATCTTATTTACTACCGTCATTCTAAGTAAACAAGATGCAAAAACATGATAAACATCACATGCAATCAAATAATAATAGTGACATGATATGGCCAATATCACATAGCTCCTTTGATCTCCATCTTGGGGCTCCATGATCATCTTGTCACCGGCATGACACCATGATCTCCATCATCATGATCTCCATCATCGTGTCTCCATGAAGTTGCTCGCCAACTATTACTTCTACTACTATGGCTAACACGTTTAGCAATAAAGTAAAGTAATTTACATGGCGTTTCTCAATGACACGCAGGTCATACAAAAACTAAAGACAACTCCTATGGCTCCTGCCGGTTGTCATACTCATCGACATGCAAGTCGTGATTCCTATTACAATAGCATGAACATCTCATACATCACATATATATCATTCATCATTCATCACAACTTTGGCCATATCACATCACAAAACACTTGCTGCAAAAACAAGTTAGACGTCCTCTAATTGTTGTTGCAAGTTTTACGTGGCTGCAATAGGGTTCTAGCAAGAATGTTTTCTTACCTACGTGAAAGCCACAACGTGATTTGTCAACTTCTATTTACCCTTCATAAGGACCCTTTTCATCGAATCCGCTCCAACTAAAGTGGGAGAGACAGACACCCGCCAGCCACCTTATGCAACTAGTGCATGTCAGTCGGTGGAACCGGTCTCACGTAAGTGTACGTGTAAGGTTGGTCCAGGCCGCTTCATCCCACAATACTGCTGAAGCAAAATAAGACTAGTAGTGGCAAGAAAGTTGACAACATCTACGCCCACAACAAATTGTGTTCTACTCGTGCAAAGAGAACTACACATAAACCTAGCTCTGATACCACTGTTGGGGAACGTTGCAGAAAACAAAAAAAAAATCCTACGTTTTCACCAAGATCCATCTATGAGTTCATCTAGCAACGAGTGATCGGATGCATCTACATACCTTTGTAGATCGCTAGCGGAAGCGTTCAAGAGAACGGGGATGAGGGAGTCGTACTCGACGTGATCCAAATCACCGGAGATCCTAGCGCCGAACGGACGGCACCTCCGTGTTCAACACACGTACGGTCAGCGTGACGTCTCCTCCTTGATCCAGCAAGGGGGAAGGAGAGGTTGATGAAGATCCAGCAGCACGATGGCGTGGTGGTGGAGGCAGCAGTCACCGCAGCAGGGCTTCGCCGTTCTACTTCGAGAGGGAGAGGTGTAGCAGGGGAGAGGGAGGCGCCAAGACTTCAGGGTGTGGCTGCCCTCCCTCCCCCCTTTATATAGGCTCCCCTAGGGGGGCGCCGGCCCTAGGAGATCCCATCTCCTAGGGGGGCGGCGGCCAAGGGGTGGAGTGCCCCCCAAGCCAGGTGGGGCGCCCCCCCCCCCCACCCTAGGGTTCCTAACCCTAGGCGCATGGGATGGGCCAAAGGGGGCGCACCAGCCCACTATAGGCTGGTTCCCCTCCCCACTTCAGCCCATGGGGCCCTCCGGGATGGCTGGCCCCACCCGGTGGACCCCCGGGACCCTTCCGGTGGTCCCGGTACAATACCGGTGACCCCCGAAACTCTCCCGATGGCCGAAACTGCACTTCCTATGTACAATTCTTCACCTCCGGACCATTCCGGAACTCCTCGTGATGTCCGGGATCTCATCCGGGACTCCTAACAACTTTCGGGTTACTGCATATTCATATCTCTACAACCCTAGCGTCACCGAACCTTAAGTGTGTAGACCCTACGGGTTCGGGGGACATGTAGACATGACCGAGACGGCTCTCCGGTCAATAACCAACAGCGGGATCTGGATACCCATGTTGGCTCCCACATGCTCCTCGACGATCTCATCAGATGAACCACGATGTCGAGGATTCAAGCAACCCCGTATACAATTCCCTTTGTCAATCGGTATTTTACTTGCCCGAGATTCGGTCGTCGGTATCCCCGTATACCTCGTTCAATCTCGTTATCGGCAAGTCACTTTACTCGTACCGTAATGAATGATCTCATGACCAAACACTTGGACACTTTGAGCTCATTATTATGATGCATTGCCGAGTGGGCCCAGAGATACCTCTCCGTCATACGGAGTGACAAATCCCAGTCTTGATCTGTGTCAACCCAACAAATACTTTTGGAGATACCCGTAGTATACCTTTATAGTCACCCAGTTATGTTGTGATGTTTGGTACACCCAAAGCATTCCTACGGTATCCGGGAGTTACACGATCTCATGGTCTAAGGAAAAGATACTTGACATTGGAAAAACTCTAGCAAATGAACTATACGATCTTGTGCTATGTTTAGGATTGGGTCTTGTCCATCACATCATTCTCCTAATGATGTGATCTCGTTATCAATGACATCCAATGTCCATAGTCAGGAAACCATGACTATTTATTGATCAACGAGCTAGTCAACTAGAGGCTTACTAGGGACATGTTGATGTCTATGTATTCACACATGTATTACGATTTCCGGATAACACAATTATAGGATGAATAAAAGAAAATTATCATGAACAAGGAAATATAATAATAATCCTTTTATTATTGCCTCTAGGGCATATTCCAACACGAGGTCGGTCCTGTAGGGCCCGATGGGAAGGAGATCCCTGTAAGCTTAGTATACGGCCAAGTAGAGTTGGCCGCAAAGTATTCCCAGCAGGACTGTAAATTAGACATCCTGCTAGATGGTATTGAAGAGGAATACAATCAGTCAAAATGACTATGTAATGAAATTTATAATGCCTTCTAGCCGGATTGTAGATCATTTGTCATGGACGGCCTTTTCGCTTCAGCCTCGGGACCTGACGGTCCGGAGTGTGTCCGAATTCCCATGCGGTTATATAGGAACCGGGGAATGCATGGAGACCAGGCGTAGGGGTCATTAGTGCGTGAACAGACAAGTGCCCGACTAGTTATGTTATATTACATGGTTAGTAAGAAACATCTTCTAGGGAGAATAGTTCCTTTAGGGGCTCCTTTCCCTGGGAGGCATGCCCTAAAGTGCATGTCCATGCTGCGAAAAGAAACGCAGGAAAAACATCTGGGAGCGTATAGATAAATAAAATAAAAAAGATCATCTTTAGTTCACCGACCGAATATTCCCTTAAGAACGCTAGCTTTTGGCTTCACCCAGTCTGAGGTACACGTCCGGCTGACCCGGCAGTAACAATCGCAGAGGTGCTCCCTTTACCACCTAGCCGAACAATCGGGAACGTAGGGGTAAGCACAGGAGCCAGGCAACCCGGCTTGGCCAAAACTTAAGTCATATCGATGCATATAATGGTGAATAAAAGGTACATGTGGAAGTGTGACACATGTGTTGGGCATGAAGCCCGTATAAATAAGCTTCTGTTTAAAGAAGCCCCCAGGTTTAATGAGTGCGGATAGCGCGTCACTTTATGAGCCTTTAAAGGCTACAAGAGAGAGGGAGAGAAGAAGAGGAATGTAAGACAGAAAGTATATAAAAAATGGACAGAGGAAGGAGACGAACACAGAGTCCGGCACTAGGCATAGAATCTTCGGAGACGGGCTGCGTTCCATGGGTTCGGCTCGAGTCAGTTATCCGATGCATCTCGCAGGCGGTATGCTCCACCAGTCAGGACTTGGTCAATTATGAAGGGACCTTCCCACTTGGGCTTGAGTTTGTCCTTTTTCTTGTCCGGTAGTCGTAGAACTAATTCGCCAACGTTGTAATTTTTGGCCCGTACTTCTCTGCTTTGGTATCTTTGAGTCTGCTGTTGATAGAATGCGGAATGGGCTTTTGCCACGTCACGCTCCTCCTCCAATGCGTCCAAGCTGTCCTGCCGATCGAGCTCGGCTTCTCTTTCTTCGTACATGCGCACTCGAGGTGAGTCATGAATTATGTCGCAAGGAAAAACTGCCTCTGCGCCATACACCATAAAGAATGGTGTGTATCCGGTGGTGCGATTCGGCGTGGTCCGCAGCCCCCAGAGTACGGAGTCGAGCTCCTCTACCCAGTGTGTGTTAGATTCCTTGAGGGACCGCACTAATCTGGGTTTGTGCTGCTCATGATAAGACCATTTGCACGTTCGACCTGGCCGTTAGTTTGTGGGTGATAGACGGAAGCATAATCGAGCATGATGCCCATGTTTTTGCACCAGAGTTTTACCTCGTCGGCCGTAAAGTTTGTGCCATTATCCGTGATGATGCTGTGGGGGACGCCGTAATAGTGTACAACCCCGGATATAAAGTCTATCACCGGTCCGGATTCGGCCGTCTTAACAGGCTTGGCTTCTATCCATTTGGTGAACTTATCCACCATGACCAGTAAGTATTTTTGCTTGTGAGTTCCGCCTTCAAGGGGTCCAACCATGTCATGCCCCCAGACCGCGAAGGGCCAAGTGATGGGGATAGTTTGGAGGGCGGTGGGGGGCATATGGCTTTGGTTTGCAAAGAGCTGGCAACCGGTGCATCGTTGGACTAAGTCCTGGGCGTCTGCCCGGGCCGTCGGTCAATAAAAGCCTGTACGGAAGGCCTTGCTTACAAGGGACCGAGCTGCCGCGTGATGACCGCCGAGTCCAACATGAATTTCAGCCAGGAGGTTCCGCCCTTCCTCTTCGGAGATGCACCTTTGAAGGACTCCGATAGTGCTTTTCTTATAAAGCTCTCCCTCGTGGACTTTGTAGGCTTTGGATCTCCGCACTATGCAGCGTGCCTCATTTTGGTCCTCGGGAGTTCCTGCCTAGTAAGGTAGGCGAGGAATGGTTCCGTCCATGGGGCGATAACGGCCATTATTACATGGGCTGAAGGTGTTATTTCATTGACAGAGCCTCCGATTGTGTCGGAATGTTCGGTGTCGGGCAGTGCGGTTGGGTCCGGGCTGTTATTGTTCGGCTCCCCTTCCCATACTACGGATGGCATGAACAGCCTTTCCAAGAAGATGTTGGGGGGGACTACATCGCGTTTTGCGCCGATGCGTGCCAGGACATCTGCCGCCTGATTATTTTCCCGGGCTCCATGGTGGAATTCAAGCCCTTCGAACCGAGCTGACATTTTTAGGACGGCGTTGTGGTAAGCTGCCATTTTTGGATCCTTGGCATCAAAGTCTCCATTTATTTGGGATATTGCGAGGTTCGAGTCCCCGCGCACCTCTAGGCGTTGAATGCCCATGGATACTGCCATCCGGAGACCATGTAAAAGGGCCTCATATTCGGCTGCATTGTTGGAGTCCGTGTACATAATCTGGAGTATGTATTGAACTGTGTCTCCTGTGGGGGACGTCAAAACGACGCCCGCCCCCAGTCCGGCCAACATCTTGGAGCCGTCGAAATGCATGATCCAATTTGAATATGTGACGTACTCTTTAGGGATTTCGGCCTCCGTCCATTCTGCGACGAAGTCGGCCAAGACTTGCGACTTGATGGCTCGCCGTGGCTTATAAGTTATGTCGAACGGGAGGAGCTCAATGGCCCATTTTGCAATCCGGCCCATTGCGTCACGGTTGTTTATAATATCGTTAAGTGGTACTTACGAGGCTACTGTTATTGAACACTCTTGAAAGTAGTGTCGTAGCTTCCGGGATGCCATGAATACCGCGTACGCAATCTTTTGATAATGCGGGTACCGTGATTTGCAGGGAGTGAGGACAATGGACACATAATAGACCGGCTTTTGAAGGGGGAATTTGTGTCCATCCGTTTCTCGTTCGACGACGAGCACTGCGCTTACAACCTGATGTGTTGCTGCAATGTATAATAGCATTGGTTCGCCAATGTTTGGCGTGGCCAGGACTAGGTTTGTTGCCAGTATGGCTTTTATTCCGTCGAGTCCGGCCGTGGCTGCATCCGTCCATTCGAAGTGTTCGGTGCGCCGAAGGAGGCGGTAAAGGGGTAGGGCCTTTTCTCCCAAGCGGGAGATAAAGCGGCTTAGAGCCGCCACGCATCCGGTTAATTTTTGTATTTATTTGAGGTCCTTTGGGATATCCAATTGTGACAGAGCTCGGATCTTGGCTGGATTTGCTTCAATTCCTCTACCGGATACAATGAAGCCCAAGAGCTTTCAGGCTGGGACGCCGAAAACGCATTTTTCCGGGTTGAGCTTGATGTCGTGTGTTCGGAGGTTATCGAATGTGAGCCTCAAGTCGTCTACTAGAGATTCGACATGTCTTGTTTTGATGACCACATCATCTACATATGCCTCCACCGTTTTGCCGATCTGGTTTGCCAGACATGTATGAATCATGCGCTGATATGTTGCGCCGGCGTTTTTGAGCCCGAAGGGCATTGTGTTGAAGCAGAATGGGTTGTATGGTGTGATAAATGCCGTTGAGGCTTGGTCTGATTCTGCCATCTTGATTTGATGGTAGCCGGAATATGCTTCGAGGAAACACAACGAGTCGTGTCCTGCGGTAGCATCGATAATTTGATCGATGCGGGGGAGGGGGAAGGGATCCTTTGGGCAAGCCTTGTTAAGGTCTTTAAAATCAACGCACAGGCGCCAGGATTTGTCCTTCTTTGGTACCATCACCAGGTTTGCTAGCCAGTCCGGATGTTTTATATCTCTGATGAATCCAGCCTCCAATAGCTTTGCTAGCTCCTCTCCCATGGCCTGTCTCTTAGGTTCGGAAAAACGCCGAAGAGCTTGCTTGACAGGTTTGAATTCGTTTAGGATATTTAAGCTGTGCTCGGCCAGCCTGCGTGGGATTCTTGGCATGTCTGAAGGGTGCCAGGCAAAAATGTCCCATTTCTCTCGTAGGAACTCTCGAGTGCGACATCTACATCAGGGTTTAAATGTGCCCCGATGGAAGCTGTTTTATTGGGGTCCGTTGGATGGACCTGGAATTTGACTATTTCGTCTGCCGGTTTAAAGGAGGTGGACTTGGATCTTTTGTCGAGTACCACGTCGTCTCTATTCACCGTGGAGCGCAGCGTAGTCAGTTCCTCGGCCGCTAGGGCTTCGGATAGTGCCTCAAGGGCCAGTGCGGCTGTCTTGTTTTCGGCGCGGAGTGCTATGTCCGGATCACTAGCGAGAGTGATGATCCCGTTGGGCCCGGGCATCTTGAGCTTCATGTACCCGTAATGGGGTATTGCTTGGAAGATTGTAAATGCTTCCTGCCCTAGCAGAGCGTGATAACTGCTGCTGAACGAAGCCACATGGAACGTGACCTCTTCGGACCTGTAATTATCCGGCGTGCCGAACACCACATCTAGTGTGATTTTTCCTGTATAGCGCGCTTCCCTACTGGGGATTATTCCTCTAAAGGTTGTGCTGCTTCGCTCAATGCGGTTCCAATCTATTTCCATTTTTTGAAGGGTTTCCTCGTAAATGAGGTTCAATCTGCTGCCACCGTCCATGAGTACCTTGGTAAGACGAAAGCCATCCACTATTGGACTGAGGACCAATGCAGCTGGTACTCAGGCTGCTCGGAATTTAGGTTCATCACTGGCGTTAAAGGTAATAGTCGTGTCACTCCACGGGTTTATTGTTGCCACTTAGTAGATTTCGGCAAGGCTGCGGAGTGTCCTTTTTCGCATGTTATTTGATGCGAAAGTCTCGAAGACTGTTAATACCGTATTGGTGTCTCTGGGGTGGCTTTCTGTGGCCTCCGGAATTAGGAGATCTTCGCCAATTTTGGCCACCTGCCGGAGTATCCAACATGCTCTAAGGCTGTGAGTTGGTGTGGCGTCCTCTGTACTCTGAATTTTACAGGGTCCATTAAGCCATCTGTCGGTGTCAAAACCAGCGGATCTTGGGTAGTGGGTCCCGAACTGTGTGTCTAGGCCGGATGGTAACAGGAGGCAGGGAACACGATGTTTTACCCAGGTTCGGGCCCTCTTGATGGAGGTAAAACCCTACGTCCTGCTTGATTAATATTGATGATATGGGTAGTACAAGAGTAGATCTACCACGAGATCAAGGAGGCTAAACCCTAGAAGCTAGCCTATGGTATGATTGTTGTATATGGAGTTGATTGCCTACAGACTACAACCCTCCGGTTTATATAGACACCGGATAGGGTTAGGGTTACATAGAGTCGGTTACAATGGTAGGAGATCTTGAATATCCGCATCACCAAGCTTGCCTTCCACGCCAAGGAAAGTCCCATCCGGACACGGGACGAAGTCTTCAATCTTGTATCTTCATAGTCCAGGAGTCCGGCTGAAGATATAGTCCGGCTACCCGAACACCCCCTAATCCAGGACTCCCTTAGTAGCCCCTGAACCAGGCTTCAATGACGACGAGTCCGGCGCGCAAATTGTCTTCGGCATTGCAAGGCGGGTTCCTCCTCCAAGTCCTTCATAGAAGATTATAAACACCAAGAGTAGTGTCTGGCTCTGCAAAATAAGCTTCCACATATTGCCATAGAGAGAATAATATTAACACAAATCAAATCTGCTGACGTATTCCGCAGTGCGTCATCACACTACAGCCAAGTCCTTCACTCGAATCGTTTTCACTTTTCCACCTCAGCGTGTTTTGCGAGGCGGTTTCCTTGGCACATCTTGTCAAAGCAGAGATCGCGTACCCCCCTTTTGCGAGATTCTCATCAATACAGACATGGGTAACCCAACCGCGCCACTTATCACGGCGCTTGGGAGGCAAGCGAGTTTTACTAGGCAGGTGGGGACGCACAACCGCATCTGCCCATATAAGGGGACAAGGATCCACCTTTTTACCTACGCCTTCTTCCTCCTTTGCCTATCCATCTCCTGCGCACCCGAGCTCCAGTGCCCAAGCCCACACTTCCACCTCAACCTTCAACAGCAATGTCCGGAGCGGGAGGCAAGTGGATGGTCTCCTCCGTCACGGAGGGCAAAGTCAAGAAGCTAAGGAAGGCCGGATACCTGTCCAAGGACATCGCGCACCGGCTTCCCGAAGAGGGGAAGCTTCTCCCCACCCCAAGGCCCCATGAGAGGGTAGTATTTCTCCCCCACATCCTCCGCGGACTGGGTTTTCCACTCCACCCATTTATCCGGGGGCTCATGTTCTACTACGGCCTGGATTTCCACGATATGGCTCCGAACTTCATCCTCAACATCTCGGCGTTTATCGTCGTGTGCGAGGCTTTTCTCCGCGTCCGCCCTCATTTCGGCCTCTGGCTCAAGACCTTCAATGTCAAGCCCAACGTGGTGCGCGGCAGCCAGGCGGAGTGTGGAGGCGCCATGGCGGGCAAGATGGCCAACGTCCTATGGTTCAAGGGCTCTTTCGTGGAGACCCTAAAGGGATGGCAATCCGGGTGGTTTTATATCACCGAGCCGCGCGATCCGAAATGGACCGCAGCCCCCGAGTTCTGATCCAGACCCCTTACGCGGCTTATGTCCTGGAAAGAGACGGGCCTGTCGTGGGGTGACGAAAAAGAGGTGACCGGATTGCAAACATGCATCCAGTCCCTGGTGAACAAGCCAGTCCGGCTTGTTAATGTAATCCAGGTTATGCTCATCCGCCGGATCCTCCCGTGCCAACAACGGGATTTTAATCTGTGGGAGTTCGACCCGGCGCAACATCAAACCCTTAGCAGGCTCTTCGACACGACGTACGAAGACACCTGGAAGATGCTATTCAAGGGCGCCGAGGCTCCGGCATCCGCTTCCGAGGACCGCAGATACAGCTCGCAGCGTCACGCTAGCGAGGTATGCCATCTACACCTTTTACAGGATGTTAAGCTTTTTTCATAGTTTGACTCTATGCGGGATCTAAACTCCCTTACCTTTGACAGGCTTGGCGGGCGATATTCCGACCGATTAGCTGTCCGGCTCCGCTGCCCGAAGACCCAGCCCCAGCTCTACTAGCAAAGTTGCTGGTTCCGGCGCCTTATGTGGTGCCGGAGAAGAAGGCCAAGAAGAAGAAGACCACGGGGACTCGAAAGAGTGCCCGCAACATGGTGGTGTTGGACTCTTCATCTCATGAGTCCGAGACGCCCTCGTCCCGCGAAAACGAGGAGGAATAAGAAAACTCTGCCCCCCCCCCCCCAGCGGAGGGAGGAGAGAAGAGGAAGGCCGCCCCAACGGGGGAGGCCGAGGGGTCTAGGAAAAGGAAGACCCCTCAGCCGGACTACGCCCCCAACGCCGAAGAGGGCAGAGAGG
Organism: Triticum aestivum; assembly: GCF_018294505.1. Lineage (NCBI taxonomy): Eukaryota > Viridiplantae > Streptophyta > Magnoliopsida > Poales > Poaceae > Triticum > Triticum aestivum. Next base: position 587,519,631 of record NC_057806.1, on the reverse strand, counting down.
AGTGGCCAAACAGGGCCAAGCGTCCGGTGAAATCGTAAGTTCGAGTATCAGAGTAACTCATGATGTTCCTTTGTTGCACAGCTTTCCCTAATGTCGAATGTAATTATGCAGTCCGCCCCGGGCCGAATTTGACGAATCGTCGGGTGGCTCCCTGGACTCATCGGACGTGAACTCAGTTCTGCTCGCTGTCTCCCCCCGCACTGCAGACGATGCCGAAGTGGCATCGCGACAAGCTCCGGGGCAGGAGGAGGTGGTCCCGGAGGAGCCGCAAGGCAACCTCCCGGATTCCGGGAGTGAAGGGGATAAGGCTCCTCAGGGCTCTCAGTTCGGCTTTGTGTCGGACACCGCGCCAGAATCTTCCACAGTTCCGGACCGCGGTAGGCGAACTCCTTCCAAGAGGAGCAAGCCTTCTGAGCCGGCGGCCTCCGTCCAACCGGAGGTGCCGGACAATCTGCTGGAGGTGCTTGACGACGCCTCCATCGACGAGGGGCACCGTACTATTATGAGTACGGTGATCCAGAAGGTTCAGTCCGCCAAGAGCGGACTGACTGAAGCTTGCGCTAGCCTTCTAACAGGCTTCGAGGTAAGTAAAAATATGTAAAAATATTACTGCATAGACAGTAGCCCCTGATGCTCTGTTTGGCGTTCGGAAAGAAAAGCTGAATAGAGGATCTATTAAATTTCGCAGGAGTATAAAATAAAAGGATCAATATGCGTATGCAGGCTTCGCTGCTATCCACCGCCGCACTGACTGCGGAGGTGGGTGTCCTGAAGCAGGACCTCGAGCGAACCGAGCGAGAGCTCGGCCTTGCCAAGCGGCGGCTCGAGGAGGAAGAAGGTAAGAAATACCTTACAGGAAAAGTGCCTATAAAAAGGCTTGATTGCAAAAAAAGTAACAGGATTGTACTGCTTATTGTAGGGGCCATGACTGAGGTGGCGACCCTTAAGCAGGCGCTGTCTGAGGCCGAAAAGAAAACGGCCGCGGAGCGCACCAAGCGAGACAGACTTGGGGCTCAGGTCGGCGAGGTGCAGCAAGAGCTTCAGGCTCTCATGAAAAAACATGAGAGTTTGGAGCTGGAGTCGAAGGCACACGCATCCGAGCTTGCAATGGCCCTAGAGGCTGCCAAGTCTGCCAAGGCCGAAGCCCAAAAGGCCCTCCAAGAGTTGGAGGAGATGAGGAAGATAGCAGCGGGTAAGGCATTCTTTATGCAAAGCAGAAATATAAAAGTGAACTACCTGTTACTTACCAGAATCCGGAGCTCTCCAGGGGCATTCACAGATCTTCCCCGCAGCGTATCCGACGCTGCCGCATTCTACCAAGCTGAAGAGGGTAGCTCGATGGAGAAGGTGTTCTGGTCTCAGTATTCTGAGGCCGGACACCCTGTGCCCTTGAGCGACCAGCTGAAACAGCTGGTCGAGCTCCACAAAGCGGCCGAGAAGGCCATGAAGGGCTTCATAGTTCGGCTGTGGCCCGGAGAGGCCCTGCCTGGGAGCTATTTCGGGCTGGTGCGGCGGCTGGTGGAGGCCTGTCCGAGGCTTGAGGTCATCAAGCGCTCCGTCTGCATCGAAGGTGCCCGTCGGGCCCTTGCCCGTGCGAAGGTGCACTGGGGTAAGCTGGACGGTGAGAAGCTTGTGAAGGACGGGCCGCCGCCGGGGAAGGAGCATCGCAAGCCCGAGAACTACTACAAGGATGTTCTTGCAGGTGCCCGCCTTGTGGCGGATGAATGTACCAAGGATATGATGTTTGAATGAACTCGCTCGTGTTTATCCTGTGCGCTGAAAACTTGTTCATATGCGCTAAGCAATGCTTATTGAATTTAAAATATTACTTTCTGTGCGGCCGTTTATCAAAACTTGAGAGATGGCCAGTCGTCGGCTTCTGCCCCCATGCCACTAGTGCTGGGGTGTTCGGGATAAACCTGAGCGCTCTTTTTCCCATAGTTGGGTCCTTCAAGGGAGGCGCTCAGCACAACGAACCAGGCAATCGGACTATAATGCTTGAACACTCTCACTTAGCCATAGAACTCTATAATTTTAAATTTTGGCGAAGCCCCTAGTTCGGAAGACCGAGTTCGGGGCGCTATCCACGCCTTGGCCGGACAAAGCCAGCTCCTCACTCGAAGCGACATAAGCCTTTAGGGACTCGAAAAACCTCTCGAACAGCGACCGGTCTCTCGCCACATCATGACAGTCAGTTTTAGCTTTCTCCATTGAGGTGCTTAACCCAGCTGAACTGGGGCACAATCGCAGTGGTTCTCCTAGTGCTACCTTAGCCGATAGAGCGGAACGTAAGGCACCAAAACATAGGAGACGGGCAAACCCAACTATTGACCCAAATCATGATTCGGAGCCGATGCATATAGTGCTATAAGTTCGGGGTGCCGCACTTGTGAAAGTGTATGGACTTCTCACACCATTATGAGGGGTACTGAAGCCCCTGGCGTGTTTGCCGTACCATGGTGTACGGGTGCAATCATGTCATTTAATAAACATAAATGTGAAAAAAAGATAATGCAAAAAATAGACAAGAAGGTAAGCATTGTTTATAGAGAGGCTATTTATCAAAGCCGAACGATACAAATAGTGCGGTAAGCAAAAGATATTGGACTATTCAGTATGTCCTGACCAGGGGTAGGCCACGGAATTGTATTTAAAACAGGTATACCGCTCGTAACAGAGACCACCTGGGAGTTCCATAATGCGGCATGGCTTGTCTGCCTCCCTGGATCTTGCATCGTTTGCGCGGCACTCGAATTGCCGAACAGGTCGTCCGAAGTATGGAGTCCTGAAAGTAAGAAAAAATTAAAAAAAGAATCCGGCAGCCCCTAGTACGTTTTAAGCCGTATTTTGGGTGTGTCGTTATTGTGCCCCTTCCCCTGTTCCCATGGTATTTCAAGGGCGTAGTTATGTACGCGAGGTACTGGTTTCGCTATGTCGCGAAAGCTGGGGTTGGGGCCGCATTGCTACGCTTGCTCAGAGTGTGCCAGGCGGTCCTGCTGTGGGTTACTCCGGGCGCGCTTGGCAGTGTCTGGCTTTTTAATGGCCGGACTAGAGAATTGCCTGAGAAGGCTACTTTGTACCTCCGTTGCGAGAGCCGTCGTATGCTCCTCCGTACGGAGGGAGCGTTTGGTGTTTCCGTTGACCGTAATTACTCCTCGAGGGCCTGGCATCTTGAGCTTGAGATATGCGTAGTGCGGCACCGCATTGAACTTTGCGAATGCGGTTCGTCCGAGCAGGGCGTGATAGCCACTGCAAAACGGGACTATATCGAAGATTAACTCTTCGCTTCGGAAATTGTCCAGGGATCCGAAGACCACGTCAAGTGTTACTGAGCCTGTACAGTTGGCTTCTACACCTGGTATAACGCCTTTAAAGGTCGTTCTTGTGGGCTTAATCCTTGAGGGATCTATGCCCGTTTTCCGCATTGTATCCTGATAAAGCAGGTTCAGGCTACTGTCGCCGTCCATGAGGACTCTTGTGAGATGAAATCCGTCGATGATTGGGTTGAGAACCAATGCGGCGAAGCCGCCATGACGGATACTAGTGGGATGGTCCCTTTGATGAAAAGTGATCGGGCAGGAGGACCATGGGTTGAACTTTGGGGCGACTGGCTCCATCGCGTATACGTCCCGTAGCGCACGCTTCCGCTCCTGCTTGGGAATGTGGGTTGCGTATATCATGTTCACCGTCCGCACTTGTGGGGGAAAGCCCTTCTGTCCATTGTTGTTCGGCGGCTTGGGCTCCTCGTCGTCGCTGTGCAGCCCCTTGTCTCTGTTTTCGGCCCTTAACTTGCCTGCCTGCTTGAACACCCAACAATCCCTGTTAGTGTGATTGCATGGCCTTTCGGGGGTGCCATGTATCTGGCACAAGCGATCGAGTATTCGGTCCAAACTGGATGGGCCCTGAGTATTCTTTTTGAATGGCTTTTTCCGCTGACCGGATTTATAGCCTTTGAATCCGGCATTGACTGCCGTGTCTTCATTGCTGTCACTGCTAACGCGGCGTTTTTGCTTATTCTGACATGTCCTGCCACTTTTGTCCTTGGTATCCGAATTACCAGGGTTCTTTGATAAGTTGTTACTGCGAGCTAGCCAGCTGTCTTCTCCCGCGCAAAAGCGGGTCATGAGTGTCGTGAGGGCTGCCATGGATTTTGGCTTTTCCTATCCCAGGTGCCGGGCAAGCCACTCGTCGCGGATGTTATGCTTGAAGGCTGCTAGGGCCTCTGCGTCCGGACAGTCGACTATCTGGTTTTTCTTTGTTAGGAACCGTGTCCAGAATTGTCTAGCCGATTCCTCTGGCTGTTGAATTATGTGGCTTAAGTCGTCGGCATCCGGTGGTTGCACATAAGTGCCCTGGAAGTTGTCGAGGAATGCGGCTTCCAGGTCCTCCCAAGAACCGATTGAGTCTGCTGGCAAGCTGTTAAGCCAATGCCGGGCCGGTCCTTTAAGTTTGAGCGGGAGGTATTTGATGGCGTGTAGATCATCGCCGCGTGCCATGTGGATGTGAAGGAGATAATCCTCGATCCATACCGCCGGATCTGTTGTGCCATCGTATGATTCGATGTTTACGGGTTTGAAACCCTCTGGGATTTTATGATCCATTACTTCATTCGTGAAGCATAGCGGGTGTGCGGCGCCTCTGTACTGGGCTATATCACGACGCCGCTCGGAAGAGCTATGTCTGTTGTGTTCGGCCCGGCCGGATTTGTTGTATCCGGGGTGAAGATCATTGTCACATGCCGTAGGGCACCTGCGTGATCCGTAGATCGATCTTGTTTGTCTTGCCTTATCCTCCAGTATGTCTTGCAGGTCTGGCACATTTTCCTGTGCCTTAGTTGAGCGGCGTCGGGGCATGGCTTGGGTGGAGGGCTGTCGGTGTCAAAACCGGCGGATCTCGGGTAGTGGGTCCCGAACTGTGCGTCTAGGCCAGATGGTAACAGGAGGCAGGGAACATGATGTTTTACCCAGGTTCGGGCCCTCTTGATGGAGGTAAAACCCTACGTCTTGCTTGATTAATATTGATGATATGGGTAGTACAAGAGTAGATCTACCACGAGATCAAGGAGGCTAAACCCTAGAAGCTAGCCTATGGTATGATTGTTGTATATGGAGTTGATTGCCTACGGACTACAACCCTCCGGTTTATATAGACACCGGATAGGGTTAGGGTTACATAGAGTCGGTTACAATGGTAGGAGATCTTGAATATCCACATCGCCAAGCTTGCCTTCCACGCCAAGGAAAGTCCCATCCAAACACGGGACGAAGTCTTCAATCTTGTATCTTCATAGTCCGGGAGTCCGGCTGAAGGTATAGTCCGGCTACCCGAACACCCCCTAATCCAGGACTCCCTCAGTCCCCCCGAACCAGGCTTCAATGACGATGAGTCCGGCGCGCAGATTGTTCGGCATTTCAAGGCGGGTTCTTCTCCAAATCTTGTGTACCTGTAGGAATAATGTCCGATTTTTGTAATGTAGCGCTCCTCGGCTCCCACGCCCAATAATGGCCGTCTTCCACGTGTCAAACGAATGCGAAAAGCCAGGGCGTTTTTACATCCACACCCCTAGCCGTATAAACAAGCCGCCTATTTAACGGGATGGGGATTTAGGTCCAAACCACATCTTCTCCTCCCCGCGAGTTATCATCAGAGCGCTTCCAGCAAAGGTCCATTCCAACATGACCAGCCGTCGCAGCTCCTCCCCTCGCCCCTCCGGTCCCAAACCCGGGGACTGGGAGAGTTGCACCATCCCGCATAGCGAGTTAGTGTCGCTCCAGGCCAAGGGATTTCTCCCTCAGGCATACATGGTCCTGGTCCGAGCCGGTCTCGCCACCTATAATGGCGGAAAACAAGCGGAGAGCACCCCCAATACTTCTAAAGGAGAGCGGGTGTGCCTCGTCCCCTATCTAATAAGGGGACTGGTGAAAGAACATGCGGTGCCCCCATGTTTGGTTTTGGTAATTGATGACAATCTCTATGGACTAATGGTTGCCTTGAGTTATATTTGAAGGTTTTGTCCATAGGCTTTTCTTGGAGTACATGTGTTGGTTTCAAGGAGAGTTTGTGTCAACCAAGGTGTTATTCAAGGAATTATCCAAAGATTGGTCATGTGAGAGTTGAGCTTATTGCAAGCATGTCTTGAAGAAGAAGATTGTGTGATCATTCATGTCTACCTTCAAGACATCATTCAAATGAAGAGAATTGGAAAGGTTCAAGGATGATCAAGACTAAGTCAAGACTGAATCAAGTTGATCAACTCACAAAGCGCAGAAGATGTACCGAGAGGGATCAAGTGATCCCATGGTATGGTAAGAATTGTCAATTACGCTTTGTGTACTAACCCATGGTCTACGTGAGAGTTCTTTGTGGGGTTAGGTTGCGGTGTGCAAGTTCAAGTGGAGCATCACGAAGAGATCAAATGCTTGAAGCTTGCCGTCCTTTGTGGTGATAATGGACTTGTGAAGATGTGCGGAAGAGTGGCTCACCCATAGTGGAGTATGGGGGAGCAATCAACTAGTCTTCATCGAGTCAACACAATCAAGAAGGGTGGTCCAACTTGAGGGAGTCAAGATTGTCATCATCTAGCTCAAGTGGTCCATGTGCAAGGCAAAGGTTTGCCCTTGATAGGTTTTCTATTTTACCGGTCTCATGATGGTAGTTGGGAGACCGGGTTATAGGATCGATTGCCGTACTATCAAGGGGGGCTCTCGATGAGTAGCTTGATCATATCGTTCGTAGAGAGCTCAAACCATTGCATCCTTGCATCATCTTTCTTGGTTCTTGTTTGGTTCTCTTTGTGAGCCTTAGAGCTTATAGTCATCTTGATGACAAGCTCGAGTTCATCGAGAACGGAGTTCACATGCATCTTCTATGATGTTTTCGATGTTGGAGGTTTTGCCGGTTCTTCTCGGTTGGAGGTTTCATTCCTCTATTTGTTGGCATACCTCCTCTATTTATTGGAGGTTTTGATGCTACTTGTCGTCTTGTTTCCAACAAGCTTGAGTTTGCTCAATTCGGAGCTCATATGCAGAAGTTATGGCAGTCCTGGTTTTCTTGAGAGTGGTTTTTGTCTGGTCCCAGCGGTAGTACCGCGTTCCCCAGCGGTAGTACCGCTTGGAGCTCTCAGCCGTTGTACCGCTGCTTCCGGGTGGTGGTACCGCCAACTTTCTCAGCAAAGACTTGGGCGGTTGTTCCGGCCAGGCACCGCCCAAGTACCGGTCAGGCCTCTGTTTTGATGCGGTACTTGGGCGGTGGTGGCCCGGTTGGTCTGGTCGTACCGGTACCACCGGTGTCCGGAGCGGTTCGGCCGCTCAGGACTTCGCCGCCCGAGCGCTCAAGGCCATGCGGTTGCACCGGCCCGGTACCGCTCAGGGGTGACTCCCTTCTGTTCCTATGCGGTGGTTGAGCGGTGGCTGGGCGGTTGGTCCGGTTGTTCTTCTCAACCGGTGCTACCGCCTGGTCGCCCGGTTGTACCGCCTGGTAGGGTTCTACACGTATACTGTGAGTCCCGGTTGTATCGGGACCAGGAGCGGTAGTACCGCTCGTGTGCGGGCTGAGCACATAACGGTTGGATTTTCCCCCTCCTATAAAAGGGAGTCTTCTTCCCCATTGAACCTAACCCTTTTGAGCTCGTGTTCTTCCCCCTTTGTTGACCTTCTTTGAGCTTGCTAACTCTCATTCCCTCCATGGATTCTTGCTAGTTTTTGAGGGAAAAGAGAGAGGAGATCTAGATCCACATTTCCACCAATCACTTTCTCCTCTATGTGAGGGGAGCCCCTTGGATCTAGATCTTGGAGTTCTTGGTGTTCTCCTTCTTGTTCTTCCTCTCATTTTCCTCCCTAGCATTAGTTGCTCCAGTGGGATTTGAGAGAGAAGGACTTGGGCACTCCGTGTGCCCTTGCCATTGCATTTGGTGCATTGGTTTGAGTTCTCCACGGTGATACGTGGAAGTGAAGTTTGAGAAGCTTATTACTCTTGGGTGTTTGGGCACCCTAGAGCTTGTTCCTCTTGGGTGCCTTGGCGCCTTAGACGGTTGGTGTTGTTTGGAGCTCAATCATTGTGGTGTAAAGCTTCGGGCAAGCGTCGGGGTCTCCAATTAGGTTGTGGAGATTGCCCCGAGCAATTTGACGGGTACCGGTGACCGCCCCCAAGGGTTGCCAAAGTGTACGGGTTTGGTGACCGCCCCCAAGGGTTGCCATTTGTACGGGTTCGGTGACCGCCCTCAAGGGTCCCTTAGTGGAATCACGGCATCTTGCATTGTGTGAGGGCGTGAGGAGATTACGGTGGCCCTAGTGGCTTCTTGGGGAGCATTGTGCCTCCACACCGCTCCAAATGGAGATTAGCATCCGCAAGGGTGTGAACTTCGGGATACATCATCGTCTCCGTGTGCCTCGGTTATCTCTTACCCGAGCTCTTTACTTATGCACTTTACTTTGTGATAGCCATATTGTTTCTTGTCATATATCTTGCTATCACATAGTTGCTTATCTTGCTTAGCATAAGTTGTTGGTGCACATAGGTGAGCCTAGTTGTTTTAGGTTTTGTGCTTGACAAATTAACCGCTAGGTTTATTCCGCATTTGTTCAAGCCTAAATCGTAATTATTTTAAAACGCCTATTCACCACCCCTCTAGGCAACATCCACGATCTTTCAACTGGGGTTTCCAATTCATCCATTTCTCCGCGGGCTTCTGGAGTTCTACGGCCTCCAGCTGCACAATCTCACGCCTGCCTCCGTATTACATATTGTGGGTTTCGTCGCCCTTTGCGAGCTATTTTTAGGCATTGAGGCCCATTTCGCGCTGTGGAAGAGGTTATTATGCCTAGTGCCCCGTTCTCGAGAGGGGTCTATATACCAAGTGGGCGGAGCCGAAGTATGGCGCATCGCCGGGACCGGATACCTATCCGGAACCCCAAAGAAGGCGTCCGAGGACTGGCCTTCGGAATGGTTTTACATAGATGACGTCCCGCTACCGGACCCTATCCGGGTCGGTCTCCCTGAGTTCAACAGTGCTCCATTGAAAAAACGCTTGAGCTGGCGTCCGCGGAGCTCTCAGAGAGAAAGTGACAGAGATGTCCTTTACCTGATGGGCCGGATAAGACTGTTGGCTCATTCCGGACTAACCATGATTGGAGTCATGGCTGCATGCATTATGCGGGGGGTGCATCCGCTTCAATATAGAGGCCACCCCATGTGGGATTTCAACGGGGAGGATGACGCCACCCGTTACGGTCGTAAGGGGCCGGCCTCAGCTGCCGCTCTAGTAAAGATCTTATCCTCTTTGTACAAGGGAGAAAAGGAGGAATTCCTCCGCGTCAACCCGCAGGCCAGGTTTACTATGTATGATCCTCCAAGTTGGGTAAGTGAACAATTGCGCTTGCCCGTTTGTTTTATACTCCCACGGTTAGATATGTAGTCTAACGACTTCAGTGCAGGAACTGCGACAGGAGGTAAAGGATATAAACAGCCGCCCTCCACAGCCCGAGGACCCAGAACGGTCCCTTGATCCGGACTCCGAAGAGGATCCGGACATATCGATGGAGCTTATCGACGGGGTGTTCCATCAGCTAAGCAAGGACAATACCTTGGTAGCCATCACGGCTGATTACCCAGGGTTAATCCCGACCTCCCAGGTGACAGAAACCGGAGTCTCATTCCCTTGAGAGAGATTACACTCTCACGTATTCCGGTGTTTCTGACGACAACCGTGTTTTGCAGGGGAGATTTCTGAGGCAGGAGGCCGAACCTACGGCGGCTAGCCAACGAGGGGCTGCAGGGCCCCGTGGGACAAAAAGGAATGCAGTCCGGACTGAGATGTCGGCGCAAAGGTATAGCGCACCCTCTGTTTCCCTGGTGTTATTCTGTCAGGGCATATTAACATTCGTGCTATCTTCAGAATGAAGAGACCTCGCCGGACTACATCCGGAGAGGTTGCCAATCGCGCCTCCACCAGCCAGGCTCCAACGTCTGGCCAGGAAGCGGAGGCGAGCACAAGGCGCGCACCGGACGCTCCTCCGACAGAGGATGCGGATAGGCTGTCTGCCACAAATTCTGAAGTGGAGAGTGCCATGAACCACAGGCGTTGCCAGACAGTTCTACGCGACGCTTGTTTCTCCCAAGAGGCTTTAGATGCCTTTAATTCGGGAGATGCGTACCTCCGTGCTGCTCAAAATGGTTTAGCCAGAGCCACAGAGCAGTATGTAAAAGACATACGGGTAAGAAAATTTTGGTTAAACATATATATGCCAGTAGCCCCCGAGACTTGAAGCAGTTAGAGCAACTGATTTAAGAATCATTTAATATGCAGGTTCTTACAGAGAAGAATACCGTATTGTCCCAGGAGCTGGAAAAGTGCAAGGCCCAACTAGAGGCCGCACTAGCCGCAGCAGGGGAGCCCAAAGAGACCCCCTCAGGTAAGATACACTTCGAAAGATTAGTATTGTGCGGTGTGGGTGCAAATCTGACAAATCATATTGCAGATGGCGCCAGACTCGATCCGAACAAGCAACAACTCTTACGCCAGCTAAAGGCCGGTGAGAGTACGTTGACAAAGGTGAGGCGAGAGAAGAATGATCTTCAGGATGCCAACACCAAGCTGGACGTCGAACTTAAAGATGTTCGTGGCCAGCCGTCGGACTCCACGAAGGAGAATCAACGGCTTCGACGCGGCATTTTTAGTAAGTGCTTGAACGAACTTCGAAAAAAAAGTTCGGCGAGGAAGTCGACTAACAGAGTAATGTCTGTAGGTATGCTCACAGGTCGTCCTGCAGAGGAGATGCCCGGTTCTACGGGTGACCTTCTCCCTGAACTCTTGCAACTGCATGAGCGAATTCGGCAGGCGATGCGGGGTATTGCCCAAGCCTTATGGCCTGCCCACTCCGTGCCCGAGGGCCTTGGAGAGCTTGCGGAGAAGCTGAAGAGAGCTCGGCGGCGCTTCCGGTTATGGAATATATCGGCCTGCCGACAAGGCGCTAGGGAGCCCTGGGCCATGGTGAAGACCCGTTTTACGAAGTCTGACCCAAACCACATGGCCGAGGTCGGACCAGTGGGGCCTGACGGGAAGGAGATCCCTGTAAGCTTAGTATACGGCCAAGTAGAGTTGGCCGCGAAGTATTCCCAGCAGGACTGTAAATTAGACAGCCTGTTAGATGGTATAGAAGAGGAATACAATCAGTCAGAATGACTGTGTAATTTTGAATTGACATGTGTAATGTCTTCTAGCCGGATTGTAGATCGTTTGTCATTGCCGACCTTTTCGCTTCAACCTCGGGACCTGACGGTCCGGAGTGTGTCTGAATACCCTAGCGGTTATATAAGAACCGGGGTATGCGTGGAGACCAGGCGTAGGGGTCATCAGTGCTTTATCAGACAAGTGCCCAACTAGTTATGTTATATTACATGGTTAGTAAGAAGCATCTTCCAGAGAGGATAGTTCCGTTAAGGGTTCCTTTCGCTGGGAGGCATGCCCTAAGGTGCATGTCCGGACTGCGTGAAGAGACGCAGAAAAAAAGCAGCTGGGGGCACATAAAATGAGTAAAAAGATCATCTTTTATTTCACCGACCGAATATTCCCTTAAGAACGCTAGCTTTCGGCTTCACCCAGTCTGAGGTACACATCCGGCTGACCCGGCAGTAACAATCGCAGAGGTGCTCCCTTTACCGCCTAGCCGAACAATCGGGAATGTAGGGGTAAGCACAGGAGCCAGGCACCCCATCTTGGCCAAAACTTAAGTCATATCGATGCATATAATGGTGAAGAAAAAAGGTACATGCGGAAGTTTGACGCATGTGTTGGGCGTGAAGCCCGTATAAATAAGCTTCTGTTAAAGAAGCCCCCAGGTTTAATGAGCGCGAGTGGCGCGTCACTAGATGAGCCTTTAAGGGCTATGAAAGAAAAAAATGGGAGGAGAGAAATGTAAGACAGAAAAATGCAAAAAATGGACAGAGGAAGGAGACGAACACAGAGTCCGGCGCTAGGCATAGAATCTTCGGAGATGGGTGGTGTTCCATGGGTTCGGCTCGAGTCGGTTATCCGATGCATCTCGCAGGCGGTACGCCCCACCAGTCAGGACTTGGTCGATTATGAATGGACCTTTCCACTTGGGCTTGAGTTTGTCCTTTTTCTTATCCGGCAGGCATAGAACTAGTTCGCCAACATTGTAATTTTTGGCCCGTACTTCTCTGCTTTGATATCTTCGGGCCTGCTGTTGATAAAATGCGGAACGGGCTTTTGCCACGTCACGCTCCTCCTCCAAGGCATCCAAGTTGTCCTGCCGATCGAGCTCGGCTTCTCTTTCTTCGTACATGCGCACTCTAGGTGAGTCATGAATTATGTCGCAGGGCAGAACTGCCTCTGCGCCGTACACCATAAAAAATGGTGTGTATCCGGTGGTGCGATTTGGCGTGGTCCGCAGCCCCCATAGCACGGAGTCGAGCTCCTCTACCCAGTGCGTGTTAGATTCCTTGAGGGACCGCACCAGTCTGGGTTTAATGCTGCTCATGATAAGACCATTTGCACGTTCGACCTGGCCGTTGGTTTGTGGGTGATAGACGGAAGCATAATCGAGCTTGATGCCCATGTTTTTGCACCAGAGTTTTACCTCGTCGGCGGTAAAGTTTGTACCGTTATCGGTTATGATGCTGTGGGGGATGCCATAACGGTGTACAACCCCGGATATGAAGTCTATCACAGGTTCGGATTCGACCGTTTTAACAGGCTTGGCTTCTATCCATTTGGTGAATTTATCCACCATGACCAGTAAGTATTTTTTCCTATTGGTCCCACCTTTAAGGGGTCCGACCATGTCAAGCCCCCAGACCGCAAAAGGCCAGGTGATGGGTATAGTTTGGAGTGCGGTGGGTGGCATATGGCTTTGGTTGGCAAAAAGTTGGCAACCAGCGCATCGTTGGACTAGGTCCTGAGCGTCTGCCCGGGCCGTCGGCCAATAAAAGCCTGTACGGAAAGCCTTGCTAATAGGGGACCGAGCAGCAGCGTGGTGACCACCGAGTCCGGCATGAATTTCAGCCAGAAGGTTCCGCCCTTCCTCTTCGGAGATGCACCTTTGAAGGACTCCGGTAGTGCTTTTCTTATAAAGCTCTCCCTCATGGACTCTATCGGCTTTAGATCGCCGCACTATGCAGCGGGCCTCGTTTTGGTCCTCCGGGAGTTCCTGCCTAGTAAGGTAGGCTAGGAATGGTTCTGTCCACGGGGCGATAACCGTCATTATTACGTGGGCTGAAGGTGTAATTTCATTGGCAGAGCCTCCAATTGTGTCAGGTTGTTCGGCGTCGAGTGGTGCGGCTGGGTCTGGGCTGTTATTTGCGGGTTCCCCCTCCCATGCTACAGATGGCTTGAACAATCTTTCCAAAAAGATGTTGGGGGGGACTACATCGTGTTTTGCTCCGATGCGTGCCAGGACGTCCGCTGCTTGATTGTTTTCTCGGGCTACATGGTGAAACTCCAGCCCTTCGAACCGAGCTGACATTTTTAGGATGGCGTTGCGGTAAGCTGCCATTTTTGGGTCCTTAGCGTCGAAGTCTCCATTTATTTGGGATATCGCGAGGTTTGAATCCCCGCGTACCTCTAGGCGTTGGATACCCATGGATACTGCTATCCGGAGACCATGTAGGAGGGCCTCATATTCGGCTGCATTGTTGGAATCCGTGTACATGATCTGGAGCACATATTGGACTGTGTCTCTTGTGGGGGACGTCAGGACGACGCCAGCCCCCAGTCTGGCCAACATTTTGGAGCCGTCGAAATGCATAATCCAGCTTGAATATGTGCCGTACTCTTTAGGGAGCTCGGCCTCCGTCCATTCTGCGACGAAGTCGGCCAAAACTTGCGATTTAATAGCTCGCCGTGGCTTATAGGTTATATCGAACGGGAGAAGCTCGATGGCCCATTTTGCAATCTGGCCCGTTGCATCGCGGTTGTTGATAATATCGTTGAGTGGTACTTCCGAGGCTACTGTTATGGAACACTCTTGAAAGTAGTGTCGTAGCTTCCGGGATGCCATGAATACCGCGTATGCAATCTTTTGATAATGTGGGTACCATGATTTGCATGGAGTGAGGACAGTGGATACGTAGTAGACCGGCCTTTGAAGGTGGAATTTGTGTCCATCCGTTTCTCGCTCGACAACAAGCACTGCGCTGACAACTTGATGTGTTGCTGCAATGTACAATAACATTGGTTCGCTGGTATTTGGCGCGGCCAGGACTGGGTTTGTTGCCAATATGGCTTTTATTTCATCAAGTCCGGCCGTGGCGGCATCCGTCCACTCGAAGTGTTCGGTGCGTCGAAGGAGGCGATAGAGGGGTAGTGCCTTTTCTCCCAAGCGGGAGATGAAGCGGCTTAAAGCCGCCACGCATCTGGTTAATTTTTGTATTTGTTTGAGGTCCTTTGGGATATCCAATTGTGACAAAGCTCGGATCTTGGCTAGATTTGCTTCAATTCCTCTACCGGATACAATGAAGCCCAAGAGCTTTCCGGCTGGAACGCCGAAGACGCATTTTTCCGGGTTGAGCTTGATGTCATATTTTCGGAGGTTATCGAATGCAAGCCTCAAGTCGTCTACTAGATATTCGACATGTCTTGATTTGATGACCACATCATCCACATACGCCTCCACTGTTTTGCCGATCTGGTTTGCCAGACATGTCTGGATCATGCGCTGATATGTTGCGCCGGCGTTTTTGAGCCCGAAGGGCATTGTGTTGAAGCAGAATGGGTTGTATGGTGTGATAAATGCCGTTGAGGCTTGGTCTGATTCTGCCATCTTGATTTGATGGTAACCGGAGTATGCGTCGAGGAAACACAACGAGTCATGTCCTGCGGTGGCATCGATAATTTGATCGATACGGGGGAGGGGGAAGGGATCCTTTGGGCAAGCCTTGTTAAGGTCTTTAAAATCGACACACAGGCGCCAGGATTTGTCCTTCTTTGGTACCATCACCAGGTTTGCTAGCCAGTCCGGATGTTTTATGTCTCTAATGAATCCGGCCTCCAATAGCTTGGCTAGCTCCTCTCCCATAGCCTGTCTCTTGGGTTCGGAAAAACGCCGAAGGGCTTGTTTGACAGGTTTGAATCCTTTTAGGATATTTAAGCTGTGTTCGGCCAGCCTGCGTGGGATCCCTGGCATGTCTGAAGGGTGCTAGGCGAAAATGTCCCAGTTCTCTCGTAGGAACTCTCGCAGTGCGGCGTCTACATCAGGGTTCAGTCGTGCCCCGATGGAAGCTGTTTTATTGGGGTCCGTTGGATGGACCTGGAATTTGACTATTCCGTCAGCTGGCTTGAGGGATGT
Organism: Triticum aestivum; assembly: GCF_018294505.1. Lineage (NCBI taxonomy): Eukaryota > Viridiplantae > Streptophyta > Magnoliopsida > Poales > Poaceae > Triticum > Triticum aestivum. Next base: position 587,504,329 of record NC_057806.1, on the reverse strand, counting down.
GGATTTGGATCTCTTGTCGAGTATCACATCATCCCTGTTAACCGTGGAGCGCAGCGCAGTCAGTTCCTCGGACGCTAAGGCTTCGGATAGTGCCTCAAGGGCTAATGCGGCCGTCTTGTTTTCGGCGTGGAGTGATATGTCCAGATCACTAGCTAGAGTGATAATTCCGTTCGGCCCGGGCATCTTAAGCTTCATGTACCCGTAATGGGGTATTGCTTGGAAGATTGTGAATGCTTCCCGCCCTAGTAAAGCGTGATATCCGCTTTTGAACGGGGCCACCTGAAACGTGACTTCTTCGGACCTGTAATTATCCGGTGTGCCGAACACCACATCTAGTGTGATTTTTCCTGTGCAGTGCGCTTCCCGACTGGGGATTATTCCTCTAAAGGATGTGCTACTTCGCTCGACGCTGTTCCAGTCTATTTCCATTTTTTGAAGGGTTTCCTCATAAATGAGGTTCAGTCCGCTGCCTCCATCCATGAGCACCTTGGTGAGGCGAAAGCCGTCCACTATGGGACTGAGGACCAATGCGGCTGGTGCTCGGGCTGTTCGAAATCTAGGTTCATCACTTGCGTTGAAGTTAATGGCAGTGTCGCTCCATGGATTTATTGTTGCAACTTGATAGACTTCAGCGAGGCTGCGGAGTGTTCTTTTTCGCACATTGTTTGATGCTAAAGTCTCGAAGACTGTGAGAACGGTACTGGTGTCCTTGGGATGGCTTTCTGCGGCTTTCGGAATTAAGAGGTCCTCGCCGATTTTGGCCACCTGCCGGAGTATCCAACATGCTCTAAGGCTATGAGTTGGTGTGGCGTCCTCTGTACTGTGAATTCTACAGGGTCCATCAAGCCATCTTTCCAGTATGGTTCCATGCCCTGTAGAGGGTTTTGGCTTTTTGGTGTTTATCCCGGGTGTCCTGTGATAATGCACCCTCTTAGTTCGGACGGGATTACTATTCAAGGCCGGATTATCCCAAAAATTTATTTCGGTTTTCCAGGCGCTTTCCATCGCACAGTATTTTTGTACTATGGACGCCAAGTCAGCGAAGCGTGTGATATCACGATGACTTACGGCGTTAAGGATTCCCTTGTCCGTGCAATTACTGCAGAAAATTGAGATTGCGTCTTCCTCGCGGCAATCCTTTATCCTGTTCATAACCAGGAGGAATCTAGCCCAGTAATGATGTACTGTTTCCTCGGGCCTCTGCCTGATTTGGGAGAGATCGCTTATGATCGGGTGGGCAGGTGTCGTTGAATCTAAAACCTCACCCAATCCAAGATTCAGAGGCCAAAGAGTTTTCGAACTCTGAAGTTCGGATTCTTGGATGTTGTCCAGTGAATCTGGCCCGTTGTCTTGAGTTACATCTCCCCCTCCGCGGGTATCCAGCTTGGAGGGGTTGGGAATTCAGACGTAGCTAGTCCTTAAAATAGATAAAGGGTCGCCGCACTGCGTCTCTACCACGGCAACGTGGTGGGTGACTTGGGGAGAGTTAATTTCTCTTAGATTGGGTTTAAGCCCAACCTGGTCGTAATCCGTAGCGACCCCCAGGGCGGCGATGCGATCCAAGAGCTTGTTTACGGAGGAGAGCTCCATTGGATCTAGCTGCTCGACGAGCTCCGAGCTGACGTGTAGGTTGCTTTTGATGACCCGAGAGGTCACCATCGGCGCAACAGCCGAATAGGCAGTCATGAGGAAACCACCTAGCCGGAGGGTTTGGCCGACAGCCAAGGCTCCCTTAGCAACGGCGCCGTCTTTAAAGACGGGAGGAGGCATCCTTCCTAATTGTGATGGCACAGAGGAACTCTCAATGAAAGCACCAATGTCGGTGTGAAAACCGGCGGATCTCGGGTAGTGGGTCCCGAACTGTGCGTCTAGGCCGGATGGTAATAGGAGGCAGGGAACACGATGTTTTACCCAGGTTCGGGCCCTCTTGATGGAGGTAAAACCCTACGTCCTGCTTGATTAATATTGATGATATGGGTAGTACAAGAGTAGATCTACCACGAGATCAAGGAGGCTAAACCCTAGAAGCTAGCCTATGGTATGATTGTTGTATATGGAGTTGATTGCCTACGGACTACAACCCTCCGGTTTATATAGACACCGGATAGGGTTAGGGTTACATAGAGTCGGTTACAATGGTAGGAGATCTTGAATATCCGCATCGCCAAGCTTGCCTTCCACGCCAAGGAAAGTCCCATCCGGACACGGGATGAAGTCTTCAATCTTGTATCTTCATAGTCCGGGAGTCCGGCTGAAGGTATAGTCCGGCTACCCGAACACCCCCTAATCCAGGACTCCCTCAAGGGCCAAGAGGCCTCTCTGTCGCGGCCGCGAGGTGGCCGGTCTACCATGTCATGCGCTGGTGATGTAGGTGCTTCCTCCTCTGATCGGGGTAGCGGCCTGCGCTTCGGGTAACTCTTGGAGGGGCGTTCGAGTTCATACTCTTCGGCCGCAAGGACTTTAGTCCATCTGTCAGCGAGCAAATCTTGGGCAGCTCTAAGCTGTTGCTGCTTTTTCTTGAGGCTGCTTGCCGTGGCTAAAAGCCTGCGTTTAAAACGCTCTTGTTCGGCGGGGTCTGATGGTATGACGAATTCGTCGTCATCGAGGCTTGCCTCGTCTTCGGAGGGAGGCGTATAGTTATCATCCTCGACCTCTTGGTCTGCCGCTCTCTCATGAGGGTTGGCTTCTCCATCTTCCTACGTCGAATCTTGCTGAGGTGGGTGTTCTTCGGCGCTATCCGGGGTAGTATTATCTCCCGTGCCGGAATCACCGTTTTTGCTTTGGCGGGATTTAGAGCGGCGCCGCTGACGCCGGCGCTTTGGCTGTTTCTTGGGGGCGTCATCCCCCACTGTTCCATCGCCATCTCCATCTTTTGGAGTATCCACCATATATATGTCATATGACGAGGTGGCCTTCTAGCGCCCTACAGGTGCTGGTTCATGTTCGTCTCCTACATCGTTGTCCATGCCGTCGATGTCTTCGGAGCCGAAGTCAAGCATGTGGGTTAGATCGTCGACGGTGGCTACAAAGTGGGTGGTGGGTGGGTTTTGAATTTCCTCATCGTCCATATCCCACCCTCGCTGACCGTAGTCCGGCCAGGGCTCTCCTGATAGAGAGAGAGACTTAAGATAATTCAGGATGTCACCAAAAGGCGAATGCTGAAAGATGTCTGCGGCGGTGAACTCCATTATCGGCGCCCAATCGGATTCGATTGGCAGGGGCACGGGGGGTTCGGAGTCCGGGGAGGAGTCCGGATCCTCGGAGTCACGGGTCGTGCAGAGTGCGGGGCTAGCGTTCGGCTCGATCGCTTTTGGGATCGCAGCCCCCGAGGTGATGTCCAACCGCTCATCCTCGATTGGCGCAATAGGCTCCGAGTTAGGGGTCGGAACCGATGCGTGTGCGGCCTCCAGGACACTGTCCGGGGGCAGAGCTAGATCATGCCCCTCGAGATAGTGCGGCGCGCTTGGTCGTGGCTCGAACCCGTCGAAGATCAAGTCTCCGCGGGTGTCAGCCATGTAGTTTAAGCTTCCAAACCTGACTTGATAGCCAAGGGCGTAGCTTTCGATCTGCTCCAGGTGGCCGAGCGAATTGGCCCGCAGAGCGAAGCCGCCGAAGACGAAGATCTGTCCGGGGAGAAAAGTCTCACCCTGGACCGCATCATTGTTGATGATCAAAGGAGCCATCGGGCCTAAAGGCGACGACACAGAGGAACTCTCAATGAAAGCACCAATATCGGTGTCAAAACCGGCGGATCTCGGGTAGTGGGTCCCGAACTGTGCGTCTAGGCCGGATGGTAACATGAGGCAGGGAACACGATGTTTTACCCAGGTTCGGGCCCTCTTGATGGAGGTAAAATCCTATGTCCTGCTTGATTAATATTGATGATATGGGTAGTACAAGAGTAGATCTACCACGAGATCAAGGAGGCTAAACCCTAGAAGCTAGCCTATGGTATGATTGTTGTATATGGAGTTGATTGCCTACGGACTACAACCCTCTGGTTTATATAGACACCGGATAGGGTTAGGGTTACATAGAGTCGGTTACAATGGTAGGAGATCTTGAATATCCGCATCGCCAAGCTTGCCTTCCACTCCAAGGAAAGTCACATCCGGACACGGGACGAAGTCTTCAATCTTGTATCTTCATAGTCCAGGAGTCCGGCTGAAAGTATAGTCCGGCTACCCGAACACCCCCTAATCCAGGACTCCCGCACCATCCTTCCAATACGGTTCCATGCCCTGTAGAGGGTTTTTGCTTTTTGGTGTTTAACCCCGGTGTCTGGCGATGATGCACCCTTTTATTTCGGACTGGGTTTGCATTCAGGGCCGGATTGTCCCAAAATTTTATTTCGGTTTTCCAGGCGCTTTCCATCGCACAGTACTTTTGTACTATGGACGCCAAGTCAGCGAAGCGTGTAATATCACGGCGACTTATGGCGTTGAGGATTCCCTTGTCCGTGCAATTATTGCAGAAGAATGAAATCGCATCTTCCTCGCGGTAGTCCTTTATCCTGTTCATAACCAGGAGGAATCTGGCCCAGTAATGATGTATTATTTCTTTAGGCTCTTGCCTAATTTGGGATAGATCGCTAATGTTCGGGTGGGTGGGTGGAATTAAATCCGAAGCCTCACCTCATCTGAGGCTCAGAGGCCGAGGAATTTCCGAACTCGAAAATTTGGATTCCTGGATGTTGTCCAATGAATCCAGTCCGTCGCCTGACTCTAAGTTCAGGTCTTGAGTGATATCCTCCCCTCCGCGGGTATCTGGCTTAGAGGGATCGGGAATCCGGACGTAGCTAGTCCTTAAGATAGATGAGGGGTCGCCGCACTGTCCCTCTACCACGGCAACGTGATGGGTGACTTGGGGAGAGTTAATCTCTGTCAGATCGGGCTTGGGCCCAATCTGGTCGTAATCCGTAGCGACTCCCAGGGCAGCGATGCGATCCAAGAGCTCGTTTATGGAGGAGAGCTCCATTGGATCTAACTGCTCGGCGAGTTCCGAGCTGACATGAAGATTGTTTTCGATGGCTCGAGAGGTCATCATCGGCGCAGAAGCCGAATAGGCAGTCATAAGAAAACCACCTAGCCGGAGGGTTTGGCCGACAGCCAAAGCTCCCTTAGCAACGGTGCCGTCTTTAAAGACGGGGCGAGGCATCCTTCCTGATGGCGACGACACAGAGGAACTCTCAATGAAAGCACCAATGTCCGTGTCAAAACCGGCAGATCTCGGGTAGGGGGTCCCGAACTGTGCGTCTAGGCCGGATGGTAACAGGAGGCAAGGGACACGAAGTTTTACCCAGGTTTGGGCCCTCTCGATGGAGGTAAAACCCTACGTCCTGCTTGATTAATATTGATTATATGGGTAGTACAAGAGTAGATCTACCACGAGATCAGAGAGGCTAAACCCTAGAAGCTAGCCTATCGTATGATTGTTGTTGTGTATGTTGTTCTACGGACTAAAACCCTCCGGTTTATATAGACACCGGAGAGGGTTAGGGTTACACAAAGTCGGTTACAATGGTAGGAGATCTGCATATCCGTATCGCCAAGCTTGCCTTCCACGCCAAGGAAAGTCCCTTCCGGACACGGGACAAAGTCTTCAATCTTGTATCTTCATAGTCCAGGAGTCCGGCTGAAGGTATAGTCCGGCTATCCGAACACCCGCTTATCCAGGACTCCCTCAGTGGCGGTCAGAGACGAGCGATGGTCTTTTCCTACCAATCTATCCCCCTAGGAGCATGCACGTAGTACTTTGTTTCAATAACTAAGAGATTTTTGCAATAAGTATGTGAGTTCTTTATGACGAATGTTGAGTCCATGGATTATACGCACTCTCAACCTTCCACCATTGCTAGCCTCTCTAGTACCACGCAACTTTCGCCCGTACCATAAACCCACCATTTACCTTCCTCAAAACAGCCACCATACCTACCTATTATGGCATTTCCATAGCCATTCCGAGATATATTGCCATGCAACTTTCCACCGTTCCGTTTATTATGACACGCTCCATCATTGTCATATTGCTTTGCATGATCATGTAGTTGACATCGTATTTTTGGCAAAGCCACCATTCATAATTCTTTCATACATGTCACTCATGAGTCATTGCACATCCCGGTACACCGCCGGAGGCATTCATATAGAGTCATATCTTGTTCTAATTATTGATTTGTAATTCTTGAGTTGTAAGTAAATAAAAGTGTGACGATCATCATTATTAGAGCATTGTCCCAGTGAGGAAAGGACGATGGAGACTATGATTCCCCCACAAGTCGGGATGAGACTCCGGACAAAAAATAAAGAAAAAAAGGAGAAAAAAGAGGCCAAAAAAGAGAAGGCCCCAAAAAACAAAAAAAGAGAGAAAAAGAGAGAAGGGGCAATGCTACTATTCTTTTACCACACTTGTGCTTCAAAGTAGCACCATGATCTTCATGATAGAGAGTCTCCTATGTTGTCAGTTTCATATACTAGTGGGAATCTTCCATTATAGAACTTGGCTTGTATATTCCAATGATGGGCTTCCTCAAAATGCCCTAGGTCTTCGTGAGCAAGCGAGTCGGATGCACACCCACTTAGTTTCCTTTTGAGCTTTCATACACTTATAGCTCTAGTGCATCCATTGCATGGCAATCCCTACTCACTCACATTGATATCTATTGATGGGCATCTCCATAGCCCGTTGATACGCCTAGTTGATGTGAGACTATCTTCTCCTTTTTGTCTTCTCCACAACCACCATTGTATTCCACCTATAGTGCTATGTCCATGGCTCACGCTCATGTATTGCGTTAAGATTGAAAAATTTTGAGAACATCAAAAGTATGAAACAATTGCTTGGCTTGTCATCAGGGTTGTGCATGATTTAAATACTTTGTGTGGTGAAGATGGAGCATAGCCAGACTATATGATTTTGTAGGGATAGCTTGCTTTGGCCATGTTATTTTGAGGAGACATGATTGCTTTATTAGTATGCTTGAAGTATTATTATTTTTATGTCAATATTAAACTTTTGTCTTGAATCTTATGGATCTGAACATTCATGCCACAATAAAGAGAATTACTTAGAGAAATATGTTAGGTAGCATCCCACATCAAAAATTCTGTTTTTATCATTTACCTACTCGAGGACGAGCAGGAATTAAGCTTGGGGATGCTTGATACATCTCCAACGTATCTATAATTTTTTATTGTTCCATGCTATTATATTATCAACCTTGGATGTTTTATGTGCATTTATATGCTATTTTATATGATTTTTGGGACTAACCTATTAACCTAGAGCCTAGTGCCAGTTTCTATTTTTTCCTTGTTTTAGAGTATCACAGAAAAGGAAAATCAAATGGAGTCCAATTGACCTGAAACTTCACGGAACTTATTTTTGGAACGGAAGCAGTCCAGGAGACTTGGAGTAGACGTCAGGGAAGCTTCGAGGTGGCCACGAGGTAGGGAGGCGTGCCCTACCCCCCTGGGTGCAGCCCCCACCCTCGTGGGCCCCTCGTGGCTCCCCTGACCGACTTCTTTCACCTATAAATATCAATATGCCCTAAAAACATTAGGGAGCAGAATAGATTGGGAGTTCCACCGCCAGAAGCCTCCATAGCCACCGAAAACCAATCTAGACTCGTTACAGCACCTTGCCGGAGGGGGGGGGAATCCCTCTCCTGTGGCCATCTTCATCATCCCGGAGCTCTCCCTAATGAGGAGGGAGTAGTCCACCCTCGGGGCTGAGGGTATGTACCAGTAGCTATGTGTTCGATCTCTCTCTCTCTCTCTCTCTCTCTCGTGTTCTTGAGGTGGTATGATCTTGATGTATCGCGAGCTTTGATGTTATAGTCGGATCTTATGATGTTTCTCCCCCCTCTACTCTCTTGTGATGAGTTGAGTTTTCCCTTTGAAGTTATCTTATTGGATTGAGTCTTTAAGGATTTGAGAACACTTGATGTATGTCTTGCACGTGCTTATCTGTGGTGACAATGGGATATCATGTGATCCACTTGATGTATGTTTTGGTGATCAACTTGCGAGTTCCGTGACCTCGTGAACTTATGCATAGGGGTTGGCACACGTTTTCGTCTTGACTCTCCGGTAGAAACTTTGGGGCACTCTTTGAAGTACTTTATGTTGGTTTGAATAGATGAATCTGAGATTGTGTGATGCATATCGTATAATCATACCCACGGATACTTGAGGTGACATTGGAGTATCTAGGTGACATTAGGTTTTTGGATGATTTGTGTCTTAAGGTGTTATTCTAGTGCGAACTCTATGATAGATCAAACGGAAAGAATAGCTTCATGGTATTTTACTACGGACTCTTGAATAGATCGATCAGAAAGGATAACTTCGAGGTGGTTTTGTACCCTACCATAATCTCTTCGTTTGTTCTCCGCTATTAGTGACTTTGGAGTGACTCTTTGTTGCATGTTGAGGGATAGTTATATGATCCAATTATGTTATTATTGTTGAGAAAACTTGCACTAGTGAATGTATGAACCCTAGGCCTTGTTTCAACACATTGCAATACCGTTTGTGCTCACTTTTATCATTAGTTACCTTGCTGTTTTTATATTTTCAGATTACAAAAACCTTTATCTACCATCCATATTGCACTTGTATCACCATCTCTTCGCCGAACTAGTGCACCTATACAATTTACCATTGTATTGGGTGTGTTGGGGACACAAGAGACTCTTTGTTATTTGGTTGCAGGGTTGTTTGAGAGAGACCATCTTCATCCTACGCCTCCCACGGATTGATAAACCTTAGGTCATCCACTTGAGGGAAATTTTCTACTGTCCTACAAACCTCTGCACTTGGAGGCCCAACAACGTCTACAAGAAGAAGGTTGTGTAGTAGACATCACGGACCCTACGGGTTCGAGAACTATGTAGACATGACCGAGACACATCTCCGGTCAATAACCAATAGCGGAACCTGGATGCTCATGTTGGTTCCTACATATTTTACAAAGATCTTTATCGGTCAAACAGCATAACAACATATGTTGTTCCCTTTGTCATCGGTATGTTACTTGCCCGAGATACGATCGTTGGTATCATCATACCTAGTTCAATCTCATTACCGGCAAGTCTCTTTACTCGTTCCGTAATGCATCATCCCGCAACTAACTCATTAGTCACATTGCTTGCAAGGCTTATAGTGATGTGCATTATCGAGAGGGCCCAGAGATACCTCTCCAAAAATCGGAGTGACAAATCCTAATCTCGATCTATGCCAACTCAACAAACACCATCGAAGACACCTGTAGAGCATCTTTATAATCACCCAGTTACGTTGTGACGTTTGATAGCACACTAAGTGTTCCTCCGGTATTTGGGAGTTGCAGAATCTCATAGTCATAGGGACAATTATAAGTCATGAAGAAAGCAATAGCAATAAACTAAATGATCATAGTGCTAAGCTAACGGATGGGTCTAGTCCATCACATCATTCTCTAATGATGTGATCCCGTTCATCAAATGACAACACATGTCTATGGCTAGGAAACTTAACCATCTTTGATTAACGAGCTAGTCAAGTAGAGGCATACTAGGTCACTCTGTTTGTCTATGTATTCACACATGTACTAAGTTTCCGGTTAATACAATTCTAGCATGAATAATAAACATTTATCATGATATAAGGAAATATAAATAACAACTTTATTATTGCCTCTAGGGCATATTTCCTTCACATACTTTCACTAGTGTAATCAACATAATTGAACATCATGGTAATCCCTCAAAGTGCAGAAAATAATAACTCCAAAGTTTTTATTTCTGTCGGAGAAAGTAGGATGAAATCGCGTAGGTAGCAAACCACCTCAAAGTCGTGTTTCCAATCAATCTATTGAACCACCCCCAAAGTGTAATGGATAACCCTGGAGATCGTACTACGACAAGACCATAATATAGATCGTTCAACCTTTATGCCTACATTACCCCAATGTCACCATAGGTATCCGCAATTTAATTAGTAGACATGCATCAAGTAATCTCAAATCTAGAATATTCAATCCAGCATAAAGAAACTTCAAAGAGTAAGACTCAATTAACCACAAAAGGATATAGAGGGAGATGGACATCGTAATATCCCACTCTATTAATCAAGCTCATGGTACAATCAAGATCGGAATCCATCAAGAACGTGGGAGAGAGAGAGAGAGATCAAACACATAGCTACTGGTACAAACCCTTAGCCCCAAGGATGAACTACTCACTATCACCATGGAGACAACAAGGTTGATGAAGAGGCCTCCATGGATGAGTTCCCCCTCTGCTTGAGTGCCGGAAAAGGCCTCGAGATGAGATCGCTTCGGAATAGAGGCTTGCGGCGGCAAATAAATTGTTTTCAAATATGTGAATTTATAAGCTAAGAATTAGATCAAACGGAGCCACGAGAGCCCCACAAGCTTGGATGGCGCGACTAGGGGGTAGGCCGCACCACTGGGTTTGTGGGCCCCACATCCATCTTCTGGTCCTCTCCCAAAGCTTCTAGGGTTTCTTATTTTCCATAAAAAGTCATCATACATTTTCATCGTGTTTGGACCTTCCTATATATGGATTTTCTCTACAAAACCAAAATATGCAAAAAAAAGAACTAACACTAAACACTAGATTAATAAATTAGTCTATAAAAATAATATAAAAGCACACTAAAATCATATATAATGATGTAAATATAACATGAATGCTTCATAAATTATAGATACGGTGGAGACGTATCATTCAGGTACAATTTCTTCATTAACTCTTGAATATCAATCTTCTATTCTTTTCCCCATCCATGCCCTTGCGCGAGTGTCGAGTCTACCATGACGCCTTGTCGAAAATCTGATGTAGATTAACCTAAACCATATGTCACACTAATCCCTATCAAGGCCGGGTAGACGGGCTAGCCATCCCCTTAGTCAGCCCGAGCATGTAAAGGGGAGAAGGGGAGTCGAGCGGTGGCAGATCGGTCAAGCAAACTCTCCGATGAAGAAATTGCTCGAGAAGACGCAAAACCCTTATTTCTTACATGTCCGGGTATCCCATATTGCTAGCTAAGGGTGCCTTGGTCTTCCACACCTGAAGCGGTGATTACCGCGACAGACCAAGGGCGTGTTTGTTTCCCCAGGGCTTGGCCCAACAGAGCCTACACGGAGGGAATGATGCAGGCTTTGGGCCAAGTTCTGCATCCTGTTTGTTTGCCTACATAACCGAGAGAGTATTTTGTAAATTTGGACCAAACCTCGTCTAACGCCGCCTGGTGATCTGTTATGCCACCTCATCAAAAGGCAGCACCCGCACCCACTTGTCAGAAACGTCATCAAAATGCTCTAATCGGCTAGTCAGTGATTTACGCAAAAGGTTTACCATAGATTAGGTGTTTTCTTTTATCATAACAACTTTATTCATCAAATAATAGCAAGGTGTTTACATAGTGATGAAGAATGAATTCGGGGACATTGGATTCCCAAGATTCAGACTCATTAATGCTAAAATAGTGTTTTGCCAAGCAATTTGCTACCATATTTGCTTCTCTGCTGAAGTGGACAAAACGATGCTAGCAAACTCCATGGCCATGAGAGAACACTCTGCAATGATTGGAACATCAGTTCCCATATAAGCATTTCGATCAGAGATGGCCTCTAACGCCACCGTACTGTTAGACTCGATGTTGAGTTTAGTGCACCCCAATTTTTCAGCTAGGATCAAACCACTTGGGATAGTCTACTTCTGCTGAATCAGCACTAGAAACATGGGGTAGCACATGGGTCTCTGCTGCCAGAAAATTACCTCGATCATCTCGAGCTATCTCCCTGCGGGCTCCTGTCATATTTTCCACATGAAATGATGCATCAACATTGACTTAACAGCACCCTCGCTTGGCTTCTTCTAGCTACGATGGATCTTGCGTATAGGCTGGTTTGGAGCATAAGCTCGGACAAAAATGTAGCTAGAACCCGTATAGACATAAAATAAAATTGTAGAACTGTATTTCCTCATAACCTAGCCTTTAATGCGGTGATTTTCTGCATTTAACTATTATTAACTAGTATATCGCTCACGGGATCTTTTGCGGAAAAAGGACCCTCATAAGTGCCACACGTGTAACACGAACACATGTCAACTCCGAACAATTTTGATGGCAATTTTAGTGGCGCAGGGATGGCAACTTTAGTTGTTAATCATGACAACTTTCTTTTCTGATGATAAGTTTAATTTTTTAGATGATAACTTTAGTTATAAAAAAGTCAGGTCTGGAGTGATTCATGCCACACATGTGCCGCTTAGGGCATGTACAATGGAGGCAGCACTTGGTGCTGCCTCAGTACATCCACGACAGCAAATAAAAATGAGACCATAGTCTATGACTCTAGCTCAGTGGTTGGGCATGCGGTTGTGCAGCCTAATGACCCGAGTTCAATTCCTATAATTGACAGGTGATGCACAGGGGTTTTCCTCCATTTATTGAGGATCAAGTTTGGTGTGTGGTGAAACCACTCATCAAAAAATATCTTGATACTCATTTAAAAAAATCCGAGGACCATGTTTATCTTGGTACTCATACTAAAAATGGTCGTATGCATCCCTAGTTGGTGCAGAGGCCGGGGAAGTGAAATTCTCCCCCATAAAAAAGCCCCCATTTTTAAAGGACTTCTCCCGTGTCGCCCCTGCGCGGCGACCGGGGGGAACCCTAGCGCCGCCGCGTCCTTGTCCCTCCCCCGACCTCTACTCCTCGCCGCCGCCGGGCAAAGCCCGGTCGGCGGCGGCGGCGGCGGGATCTCTTCTCCCATGACTCGCTGGATCTAGCGCGGGTGGATCGCCGCGCGCTGGAGGCGGGGCGCGCCGGCGCGGGATTGGGGGCGGCGGCAGGGCTCACGCTCGCGGTTTCCCCTAGTGTGCGTGGGAGTTTGCTCGGGGCGCGTGGGGGCGGCCCTCGGCAAGTGGTGGCGAGCGCTGGCCTCTCGGTGGCGCTCCGGCGTGTGCATGCAACGGTGGTCCCTGTGCGCGGTCGGCGGCTCCGTCTCTGACCCGGACGGCGCGGGGGATGGCGGTGGCCTGACGTGGGCGGCGATCTGGATGCGGTGGTGTCGGCGGCTCACTGAGCTGCTGGTGTTCTAGGGTTCTACCTGGTGGTGCTGGTGGTGACGGCGGCCCGTGCACGAGAATTGGATCTCTTCGAACTGATCTGGGTGAAAACTTGCCTTCGGCGTCTTCTAAGGCCGGCGGTGGCGGCGCTATCTGCGTCGTTCCCTTCTTGAAGGCATCACCGTGGAGAAGTTCAAGGCCACTCTTTGCTATCTCCGGGGGAAACCCTAAATCGGATGATCGGATGACGGCGGCGCTCTGGTGTCGTTCCTTCCTTGGGGGCATCATTGGAGGTACACACGTGATCGAGGGATCAGAGGACGGATTCTTTGGTGGAGCGGTGATTCATCCGACACACTGATGGCGTCGGATCTTGACGGCGTGGCGCGATGCAGATTCGGAGTTCGCTGTGGGAGGATGGACTCGCGCAGGAGGATGACGCTGTCGGGCATCGTGGTGACGTCGATGGCAGAGAGACCTTGCACGGGACATGCAACAGTACAGCTCTGAAGATGGATTGGTGGCAGGTGGCTGCGACGGCCTCATACCCGGCAGGCATCCTGATTGGGACCTCAGGTCTTAAATGTTTAAGTTTGGCTGCGATGTCTGTTTGGTATTAAGCCCAAACTATCTGCGCCCCTTCATCAATTGGATAGGTGTAACAACAGTTGTTGTTTAAACGGTGACTTTAGTCCTGCTGTTGTTTAGCTTTGTAAAGTCTAGTGATAATAATTAATAAAGTGGCTATATGCATCGCCTAGATGCAGGGGGTCATCTTTTTTTTTAAACAAAAAGTCTATGACTCTAGCCACTCAACGCGAGCCACCGTCTATAGGACTAGTGACGCATACAAAGGAGGAATGAGTGCTCGTCCTTTTCTCGAACCAGGAGAGCATGAGCACAGCAACCGGGCGCCATTTCTGTTGCTTTTTCCTCTTTATCTTCCTTTTGGCAGCGAGGAGACGAGTTCCTCTCTCTGCAGGAGTCCGCTTTCATCTGCAAGCAGCAGTTTGATATGAGCTGGACTGTTGAACCCAACGAGAAGACCTGGAGCACCTGTCCAGTGTGACCCGTTGGCTATGCCCTTATCATTTGGGAAAACGTCACTTGTCTCAAAAAGAAAAGGGAATGATAAGCGCCCGCGCGCCGGCCCAAACTTTGGGCCGCTAGCACCCCAACCATACGATGCGAGCTGCGGGGTCGTTAGATTCCGCCCGACGCCCAGCTCACCCCGCGCCCTTGCCCTTTCTTCTGCTCGTGCTCGTTGATCAAATCTACAGATGGTCCCCTGCCGCGACGCCGCTCCTCGCCGGAGGCAGCGCCGCTCCTCCTCGACCAGATTAATCGCTGCAACGCCGGCCCCAGCACCAAAAAGAACTCGTCTCTTGCTCGCGGGCCACCCGTGCCACCTGCACTCATCCCTCGGCCGCCACATGACATTGACGCCTGCAGCTCGCCCGTCGGCCGGTTCCAGCTCTAGTCGCCATGGTTGCAACATCCCTAAGGCACCGCCGGCGCCTCCGCTCATCACCGTCGTTCAGGTCGAACCACCTTGTCCTCGGCAAAAACACAAACTTCATTAGTTTGTGAGTAGTAGCAAAATCACATGCTGGTTGCAGCAAAAAAAATCATCGAATCCAGCAAAAAGAACCACCATCACGTCAACCACTGCAAAAATTCTTGTGTATCTTCCCAGCAAAAATTCTTATGGGTTCCAGCATTTTTTTTGCCGGTTCCAGCAAAACACATCTCGACGCCGTCCCATTGCATCATCGAGCAATAGAGGTTGCAACCTTTTCTCCGTTCGCTTCCAGCAAAAAAACTATATGGTAGTAGCACTGTACCTCGACGTCTTCACCCCGGCAGCTGTTGGTTGCAGCAAAAAAAGAAGATGGTTCCAGCATCTCCAGGATCCGGTTCCAGCAAAAAAACTCTTGGGTAGTAGCACCGTACCTCGCCTTCTTCACCCCATGACGATTGCTGATTGCAGCAAAAATGGACGATGGTTCCAGCTCCAGAGAACACCGCTTCCAGCATATTGTGTGGCCGGTTGCAGCTTTCCGGTCAGTGAGGTCCTCGCCTTGCCGGTTGAAGCTCATCGCTTGAACGGCTCCAGCACCACCACCGTCGTCCGGGATGCGGCTCTCACGGAAGGAAATCGGAAGCTAGCCATGGTGACTAGCGCGTTCGGCTGCGGCGACCATGAAGAGGAGCGCTCGAAGCCAGCCATGACATTCGCTTGCAGCTGCCGCAAGGTTCCTTGCAGCGGCCAGGGCGCGTCGCGCGCCAGCTTTTGTGCCCCTCCTCATCTTATTTTGCTGCAGGGAAGAAGGGGATGGGCGGCGGAGAAGATAGAAGGGAGAGAAGAAACATGGCGCTGGGAGGGGGTGTGGCTGAAGGTAGGGGATGAAGTGCGAGGGGAAAAGATAAGGCAGGAAGGAGCGGTCTGACTGGGTCCACCAAATACACGCGTCTCGCGCAGGGGGCTAATTGCGTGAGCGCACCGTGGAAAATTCGTACAGTGCGCCGTTCTCCAACGATTCCCAAAAGAAAATTGGGGGAAAAAATCACTTGTGTGATCAAACCCCGCAAAACGCCATGGCGGAACGAAATACGCCCGGCTATGGACCCCGTCCGAAACCTCAACTTTGGATCCCTCCTCCTCCCCGAACGTGGCGTGCAGCAAAAGGCGCCGACACTGCCATGCCACAGTAGGCACCAAAAAAGAGAGCCCGAAACGCAACACGACGCCATCATTTGCTGCTCCATTCGAATTTCGAACGCCGCCGGCCGCTCCGCTCCACCCCCCAATCCCTCCACGCGAAAAGCCACGCTGCGCACCAAAGCGGCGTCACGACACCACACTCCACTCTAGCCACAGGCCACAGCCAAGCGGCGGCAGCTCCGGCAGCGCGGCTAGCAGGAGGAGAGAGAGATGAGGAAGGCGGCCGCGGCCTCGCGCTACGCCTCCTACGACGACTCCCCGTCGCCCTCCCCGTCCCCGCGCCGCGCCGGGCCCGCCGCCGCCGCATCGGGGACGCCGGGGCAGCAGCACGGGAGCCGCGCGCTGGTCGCCGTCAGATCCGGCCGCGGCGACCTGCGCTGCCAGGCGCCGCAGCCCCAGCCGCACGGCAACCTGGGCTCCGTGCTCCGGCGGCTCATCTCCATGGACAAGAAGCCCAGCGCCAAGAACCTGCTCCCCGTCCCTCCCGCCGCCGCCGCCGCCCCCGCGAAGAACGGCAGCGGGGCCAAGCTGCCCGGTCTGTCGCGGAAGCTGTTCCAGAAGGCGCCGCCGGAGGCCAAGAAGAAGGCCCTCACCGAGGTCAAGAACAGCGGCAACGCCAACACGCGGACGCTCGCCATGGTGCTCCGCAGCGAGCGGGAGCTCCTGTCGCAGAACAAGGAGCAGGAGGACGAGATCGCCGCGCTCCGCCTCCAGCTCCAGCAGAAGGACAGGGAGGTGCGCCGCTGCTAGTGAACACACATCCCTTCCTCCTCCTGTGTTATCAATTGCTGATGGAGTAATCGTGGTAATGGTGAGTAGGTAGAGCGGCTCAAGGATCTGTGCCTGCGCCAGCGGGAGGAGATCAGCACGCTCAAGGACGCCGTCCTGTTCCCGGACACTGAGCCGGACCGCCACGTCCGGGATGAGATTTCGGCTCTCACCGGGCAGATCCAATGCCTCGCCGATGAGCTCGCCCAGGCATGTTCTTACGATTTCTGATGCATTCCTAATCCTAGTGCAATCTTTCAGTACCAATCTAATGTTCGGTTGCTATTGTTTCAGGTCAAGGCCGAGAAGAACACCTCAAGATCATGTTTTGATGATGAATATTGCTCCTCCCCAAGCACGCCCGTGCTTAACGAGGAGACCGCCTTCTCTCTGGTATGATCGTTTGCTGCACAGTTCTTTTGTTAAGATTGAACGTGTATATGCCAGTTTTGTTTTGCAGATGCTTCAACAATTTTATTTGTCACTATTAGATGGTGTACATATTATTCCGCAAATTGCTTTTGGTTATTTTCTTGAATTCAGACTTGTGTGACTACGTTTGCAACACACATATCTTTCGGAACCTGCTAATCCATGTGCTATGGTTCAAAAATAATATCCCCTTCGATCCATATTAATTGTCGCTGATATCCATATTAATTATTGCTGATTTAGGAGTAATAATCCAGAGGCCAACCATGCCAATGCCAGAATTTGATGTCTTCATAACTGCAAATGGTTAACAAACGGTCACCCCACCGGCCACTGGCAAACGGCCTTCTACAAGATTTTACTATTTAAGAATCAGAGAAAAGTATACATATTTATACATGAAAAAGAGCACACAGGACGATCCAGGTCAATCTTTGCTACGCAAATTGTCCATGGAAACAGTGAAAGGAGAAGATTTGACCGAATTATGCTTTGATAAAAGATTCATACTACTAATGTACTGTGCCATGTTACAAACTTACAATTGGTAGAGGGGATCGTATACTCCCTCTGTTTGTTTTTAGTCTGCATATAAGATTTGGTCAAAGTCAAACTTTGTAAAGTTTGACCAACTTTGTTGGAAAAAATATCAACATTTGCAATACTAAAGCTATATGGTATGAAAACTAATTTCATGATGCATCTAACAATATTGATTTCATATTGTGAATCTTGATATTTTTTTCTATAAACTTAGTCAAAGTTGATAAAGTTTGACTTTGACCAAATCTTATATGCAGACTAAAAATAAACGGAGGGAGTATTTATTACTATTAAATGGCCCTAGCAAATGTTTAACAGCCATTAAGCTATATAAATGACATTTGCATTGGGCTAACCTTAATATTTTTGTTACTGTTAAATGGCCCTGACAAATGTTTAACAGCCATTAAGCTATACAAATGGAAAATATATCTGCAAAGGCTTTTTTTAGAACCATGCTTTTAATATTTGGAATGCGCTTCTAGAACGTTTTGGTTTGCGTGTTTCTTATGTCCTTTTTGGAGGAATGCCCATTATTATCAATATTCTCATGGACTTTGATGACTTAATCAAAAGTACACCTCACACCTTAATTCAGATACAGCAGGAGTAACTTTAGTCTACTGTCTCATGCTTTGTCCTGCTTTCTTTTTTTAAATACGGGTACACCACATTGTTAACAACTTCCAATTGTTCTTAACTTGTTTTGATGTTAAGTTGTTAGATTTATCTCATATTCAGTTCATACTCTTTATTTTTTTCCAAGTGATATTTGAGAACACTTTCTGCGCCGCCAAATTTGCAAGGACAATCCCTTACCTATGTTTCATGGTTATAATTTGTTTAGTCTGTTCCAGACTCCAAGTTCCAACTCTTCTCAAGAGCTTTATCATTCTTGCCGTTTGCAAACTATCTGTTGCAACAAGAGCATAAAAATACCCCCTACACAAATGAATCCTACATTGCATGACTGATGGCCACCTATCTGTGTGACTTGAATGACTGATCGTATCCATTTTTCCTATGTGCTGTCATCGCAGGAGTGCAGCATCGGCGAAGCGGAGACGCCACCAAACTATGGTAGCCCTGACGAAATGTTCGTCAAAGATCTCAACCCCTGCCTAACACCTTTCTCCAAGAGCAGATCCGAGGTATCACCGCCTACTGCCAGCACAATTTTCATCCATTTTCGCCCTTATTTCATCCTCGAGCAGCCAAAAAGCATTTCTCTCATCTCGACCCTGAACTTCTTGCCAGGAGTATGAGGAATCCTTGAGCTCTCACCGCAGCAAGGCGAGGCCGGACCCCCACCTCTCCAGCTCGCGCCGCAGGCCGATGTCGAAGAGCTCCGACCACCATCACAAGCCC
Organism: Triticum aestivum; assembly: GCF_018294505.1. Taxonomy (NCBI): domain Eukaryota; kingdom Viridiplantae; phylum Streptophyta; class Magnoliopsida; order Poales; family Poaceae; genus Triticum; species Triticum aestivum. The sequence continues at coordinate 587,485,412 of NC_057806.1, read as the reverse complement.
ACCTCGGGCACGGGGAGCAGCAAGCGGCGAGCGCACCGGTCCGACCAGGACAAGTCCTGCCAGAACCTGTTTTAGACCGTGAGTGAGCTCGGGCGTTGGAGTTGTTGTGTAATAATGATGTGCTATGCTATGCTATGTGTGCGTGTGGTTGCGAGCTTGGTTGTGCTTTGGTTCTTGATGGTCGATGCCTGCCAGATGTATGAACTCTGATGGTTTGATATGTTTTTTCCTGGAGAGATTCAGCCGTAATGTTTCGCTCGTGATTTCTGAATTGTGACAGGGATGTTATTTTTTCAATCTTTAAGGAGTACATCTTGTATTTTGGCTCAAACTTTGATCATAGTTTGACTCCATTCCAAAATATAAGGTGTAAATTTTTTCATGAAAGCCAAACGCACAAACAACTGATGCTCTGCGGCCCCTTTTTTTCTTTCTCTTTTTTTGTTCTGATTCGAATTTGAGGTGCTCTCCCTCAGCCAGCCTCCGGCTGTGGAGATGTTCTGTATGATACCCTGGGACCTTGTCCTTTCCCTCTACTTAATAGTAATAATGTACGTGCAATGCATGTTTATATTAGGTAGAATATTAGTTGCATGTCATATTAGGGAAAGATATATCTGTTGCACGTTGGTATTTGGTAAGATATCAATTACTTTTTTCACGGAAATGGTACGATATCAATTACATGGCAGATTTCATGGAATAGCGTGGAGTCAAAACGTGTTTATAACCAATGGTGTTGGAAATATGAGCAAGTTACTACAAGATTTAATCCAAATAATTATAAGATAAATCATGACTACAGTAGCAGAGATTAAACTAATCATGCAAACTAGCATAGCAGATGAACAGATCACATCTAGGGCACATACTAGAAACATGAATTCTACCACGATCTCGAACGGGAAGGATAGAATCACATACGGTGCAGCGGGAGCAGCACCGCCGGCGTTGACGTTGCCGCCCATGTCGTCGAGGATGAGGTTGCCGAGGTCGGGAAAGAAGTCGTCGTTCGCGAAGTCGTCGCTGCCAGCAGTCGCGCGAGTGCGCTCCCCAAAAACCTGATCGCCCCTCTCCCGTACAGGATCACGAGAGGCGGGATTCCGGAGGCCTGCTGTACCTTCTCCCGGTGCACGCCGAAAGGAGGGATGGAGAAGACTTGCTTGGCGGCACAATGATCTGGAACGGTGGTGAGAAACCATACGAAGCGGCGGCGGCTAGGGTAGACGTAGAATCGGAAACGGTTCAGTAATTAACGCGTCCGTTAATTATTAATTAATGACTCATTAATTTTCCCTGAGCAGCAAAAATATAGACAATGTGCATAGCTCTGTCCTCGGCTCGGCTCAATCCCGTAACCCGCGGCGTGTCGTGACGAGGCGTGGCGTGGCGTGACGTGGCGAGGCGAGCGAGGAGGAGGAGGAGCGCGCGTGTAGGTATCCTCTTCTCATGCTCATACAAGTGGTAGAAGAGCTCACCTTATAAAAAGGTGCAACTCTCTCTCTCAACTTCCAGGGTGGGACTAAACTTTAGCCTCACTCACTCCACTCACATGTGTGCATGAATGGGCCAAAAGAATTTCAGAATTTTAGTTGGGCTTTGGGCCAAAGGCCTACTAGCAAAATTCCAATAATCCCCCACAAAGTCCCATTGGCACATCTCATCATTTAGTTTCAAAATATTGTTTTTATACCGGTGCTTAGTGGAGACTGTGAAGTTGAACTTCCACTTAGAGATTTATGCTACACTAGATTACAACTTGAATAGTGGACTATGCCTTGAACTACAAGTTTTCTGCGAGACTAGTTTCACACAAATTCTTGACCGATACTGGGCTGCCGCAAGGCTTCCCCGTGGGTGGAGCGTATACGTCATACTCCAGGGCCTTTTCATGAATTTATTAGAGAACACCCAATTCTCACAGACTGCGATGTTAACAGTCAAATTCATATAGGTGTGTTCCTCAGAAGATGTTCTGCAGGACAACATCTCTGCTTACCCGAATAAGCCACTTGGAACACATTAAGATAAGTATCAACCTGCCATGTAGATCAGGAGAGTATTGCATCTTCATGGAGTGGGATAGGTAATATAGGGATACTCTCCTCCCAGCTGACCAACAGCTTGTCTCCCACTTCTACTTCACGAGATCTCCGATCACATAGAGTGGGTTACCACTATGGACAACTCATGCGGTGGGTCTCAGACCCATCTCCATTGATGCATTATCTATCACATTACGTGATAGACCCTTTGTGAAGGGATCTGCCAAATTTTTCGACGTTTGAATATAATCCAACGTAATAACTCCAGAGTTCCTCAATTTTCTGATAGATTTCAGTCTCCTCTTCACATGCCTTGAGGACTTCATATTGTCCTTTGAACTGTTTATTTTGACGATCACAGTTTGATTATCACAGTTCATCAGGATAGGGGGTATTGGTTTTTCAACCATAGGTAAGTCCATCAAGAGTTCACGAAGCCACTTTGCTTCAACAGTGGCAGTGTCTAATGTTGTGAGTTCTGCTTCCATAGTTGACCTCGTTAAGATGGTTTGCTTGCAAGACTTCCAGGAAACAGCGCCACCACCAAGTGTGAAAACATAACCACTTGTGGCCTTAATCTCATCAGCATCAGATATCCAGTTTGAGTCACTATAACCCTCCAGTACCGTTGGATACCCGGTGTAGTGAATCCCATAGCTCGCGGTGCCTTTCAAATAACGCATAACTCCCTCAAGCGCATGCCAATGATCATCTCCCGGTTTTGACACAAACCGACTCAGCTTGCTCACAGCAAAAGAGATGTCAGGCCTCGTGGCAGTCGCCAAATACATAAGCGAGCCAATAATCTGAGAATACCTCAGTTGATCTCTAGCAATCCGTCGGTTCTTTCGAAGCAACACACTAGCATCATATGGAGTTGGAGAAGGCGTGCAGTCGCTATACCCAAAATGACTCAAGACCTTTTCCAAACAGTAAGACTGAAGCAGTGTGATCCCACCATTCTCATCTCTCAACAGCTTGATGTTTAAGATAACATCAGTTACTCCTAGATCCTTCATCTCAAAATAGCGAGATAAGAAATCCTTAACCTCCTTGATTAAATCAAGTTTGGTTCCAGAGATCAGTATGTCGTCGACATACAGACAAAGAATAACTCCTTCGTCCCCACCATAGCGATAGTACACGCACTTGTCATCATTGTTTACTACAAAGCCGGCAGCAGTTAATGTTCTTTCGAAATTCTCATGCCACTCCTTAGGAGCTTGTTTAAGGCCATATAAAAACTTTAATAACTTGCACACCTTTCCTTCCTGACCAGGTACTACAAAACCATCTGGCTGATCCATGTAAATTTCCTCCTTCAACTCTCCATTGAGGAAAGCTGTCTTAACGTCCATTTGATGAATGAGAAGACCATGTGAGGCAGCCAGTGATAGTAGCACCCGAATTGTGGTCAGTCTAGCCACGGGTGAGTAAGTGTCAAAGAAGTCTTCACCTTCTTTCTGGGTATAACCCTTGGCCACAAGTCGTGCCTTGTACTTTTCAATCATACCATCAGGTCTAAGCTTCTTCTTGAACACCCACTTACATCCTACAGGTTTGCACCCATAAGGACGGTCAGTGATCTCCTAGGTACCGTTAGCTAAGATGGAATCCATCTCGCTACGTACAGCTTCCTTCCAGTAGTCAGCATCAGGAGATGCATAGGCTTCTGAAATAGTCCTGGGTGTGTCCTCCACGAGGTACACAATGAAATCATCACCAAAGGACTTTGCAGTCCTCTGTCTCTTACTCCTCACAGGAGTTCCATTGTCACCCTCAACAGGATTCTCAACGTGTTCCATCGCAATGGTGGGTTCAGGAATTACAGTGAATTCCTCACTAGATGGAGTAGGTATCTCCTGATTTGATGAACTCGACATATCCTTCATAGGAAATATGTCCTCAAAGAAAGTTGCATCATCCGACTCCATAATCGTACCAACATGCATGTCGGATATCTTAGATTTTATTATCAAAAATCTATAGCCGATGCTATGAAAAGCATAGCCCAGAAGAACACAATCCACGGTTTTTGGTTCAAGCTTGCGCTTCTTGGGAATTGGTATATTGACTTTCGCCAAACAACCCCAAGTACGTAGGTAAGAGAGTTTCGATCTTTTCCTTTCCCATTCCTCAAACGGAGTCATGGTCTTATGCTTTGTGGGAACTCGGTTTAGGACATGACATGCAGTCATTAGCGCCTCCCCCCACCATTCCTTGGAAAGACCTGATGTGTCTAACATGGTGTTAACCATATCAGTTAGAGTTCGGTTCTTTCTTTCGGCTACCCCATTTGACTGAGGTGAATAGGGAGGCGCCCTCTCATGGATTATACCATGTTCCGCACAAAACAGATCAAACTCATTGGAAAAATACTCTCCACCACGATCGGACCTAAGCCGTTTAATTTTTCGATCAAGTTGGTTCTCTGCCTCAGCTTTATAGTTTTTGAAGAAAGTTAAAGCCTCATCTTTTGATTTCAGGAGACACACATAACAATATCTAGTGGAGTCATCAATCAATGTCATGAAGTATCTCTTTCCACCTTTTGTCAACACGCCATTCATCTCACAAAGATCAGAATGTATAAGCTCTAGTGGCGCCAAGTCTCTTGCCTCTGCAGTCTTATGGGACTTGCGAGGTTGCTTAGCTTGCACACATACTTGACACTTAGAGACTTTGACAGTAGAGATTTTTGAAATTAAATTCATATTGGCTAGCCGCGTCATGCAACCAAAGTTAATGTGACAAAGTCGTGAATGCCAAATATCAGACTCATTGTTGTGGCAAACATTATTAATAACTTTAGTGCAAATATCTGATAAAGACAGGCGGAACAAGCCTCCGCTCTCATAGCCTTTTCCAACAAATTGTCCATACTTAGAAATTACAACTTTATTTGATTCGAAAACCAACTTAAAACCATCTCGACATAAACGGAAACCGCTAACGAGATTTTTATTTATGGACAACACATGATGAACGTTCTTCAGACGCACAGTCTTCCCCGAAGTAAACTTCAGATCGACCGTACCAACACCTCGAACGATGGCATGTGACCCATTCCCCATCAGCACGGGTGAAGTCCCTATTGCTTGGTAAGAAGAAAACATGGAGGCGTCAGCACAAACATGTACATTGGCACCGGTGTCAATTAACCAATCAGGGGATTGAAATATTGAAAGGATGGTAGGAAAAATACCGTACCCTGATTCCTTCATATCAATATCACCGATGACAACATTAGCGGACTTGCCGCTCTTCTCATGTTCGCGCTCCTCAAAGCGGTTAGGACACTTCGGAGCCCAGTGATTAGGATCACCGCAGACATGGCAAAGTCCCTTCCCCTTCTTACGAGAATTCTTCTTGAAGTTGGTAGAATGTGATGGCTTGTTCTTTGTATCAAACTTGCCTTTGCCCTGAGTTTTGTTCTTATTGTTTTTGAACTTGTTGGGCTGGGAGTTATTCTTTTGTACCATGTGGGCACTAGAACCTCCCTCAGCAACTCGAGCACGTGTGTCCTTTGCTCTCGCCTTCTCTTCAACATCAAGAGTACCAATGAGATCCGCAACGGAAAACTCCTGTCTCTTGTGTTTCAGGGAAGTAGCAAAATTGTTCCACGAAGGCGGAAGCTTGGCAATGATGCCTCCGGCAACAAATTTGTTCGGCAACACACACTTGAAGTACTCAAATTCTTTTGTGAGCGACTGTATCTCATGAGCCTGCTATACAACAGGGCGCTCATCAGTCATCTTGTATTCATAGAATTGCTCCATGACGTACAACTCGCTGCCGGCGTCCGAGGCACCAAACTTGGCCTCGAGCGCAGCCCACATGTCCTTGCTGTTGTCAAACAACATATACGAATCCACAATGGAGTCATCAAGAACACTCAGAAGAGCGCCTTTAAAGAGGGTATCGATCTTCTCGAAAGCTTCCAGCTGTGCTGGATTAAGATCGCCCTCAGGCTTGCCCTTGGTGGCGTCATAGCAGCCCATGGTCTGAAACCAGTAGACTGCTCTCGTGCGCCACCTCTTATATTGCGCCCTCTTAAAGGCAGGCGACTTCAGATGCGCAGCAAAACCACTCGGAGTAAATTGCCTATAATCAGGTTTTTGGATTGTTGAAAATATGAGCAAGTTACTACGAGATTTAATCCGAATAATTATAAGATAAATCATGACTACAGTAGCAGAGATTAAACTAACCATGCAAACTAGCATAGCAGATGAACAGATCACATCTAGGGCACATACTAGAAACATGAATTCTACCACAATCTCGAACAGGAAGGGTAGAATCACATACGTGTTGGGGATCCTAGCAGAAATTTAAAATTTTCTACGCATCACCAAGATCAATCTATGGAGCAATCTAGCAACAAGGGGAAGGAGAGTGCATCTACATACCCTTGTAGATCGCTAAGCGGAAGCGTTCAAGTGAACGGGGTTGATGGAGTCGTACTCGTCGTGATCCAAATCACCCATGATCCTAGTGCCGAACGGACGGCACCTCCGCGTTCAACACACGTACAGCCCGGTGACGTCTCCTACGCCTTGATCCAGCAAGGGGAGAAGGAGAGGTTGGGGAAGACTCCGTCCAGCAGCAGCACGACGGCGTGGTGGTGGTGGAGGAGCGCGAGACTCCAGCAGGGCTTCGCCAAGCACTACGAGAGACGAGGAGGGAGAGGGGTAGGGCTGCGCCAACAGGGGAGGAACTTCATGTGTTGGGCTGCCCCTTTGCCTCCACTATATATAGGGGGAGAGGGAGGGCCGCGCCCCCACCTAGGGTTTCCTCCCTAGGGGTGGCGGCAGCCCTAGATCCCATCTAGGGTGGCGGCCACAAGGGGGAGAGGGGGAGGCGCACCTGAGGTGGGCCTTAGGGCCCATCTGCCCTAGGGTTTGCCCCCCTCCCCTCTTGGAGGCGCCTTGGGCCTTGGTGGGAGGCGCCCTAGCCCACCTAGGGGCTGGTCCCTTCCCACTATTGGCCCATGTAGGCCTCCGGGGCTGGTGGCCCCACCTGGTGGACCCCCGGACCCCTCCGGTGGTCCCGGTACACTTCCGGTGGCCAAAACCATACTTCTTGTATATTAATCTTTACCTCCGGACCATTCTGGAACTCCTCGTGATGTCCGGGATCTCATCCGGGACTCCTAACAACATTCGGTAACCGCGTACATACTTTCCCTATAACCCTAGCGTCATCGAACCTTAAGTGTGTAGACCCTACGGGCTCGGGAGTCATGCAGACATGGCCGAGACAACTCTCCGGTCAATAACCAACAACGGGATCTGGATACCCATGTTGGGTCCCACATGCTCCACGATGATCTCATCGGATGAACCACGATGTCAAGGATTCAATCAATCCCATATACAATTCCCTTTGTCCATCGGTACGATACTTGCCCGAGATTCGATCGTCGGTATCCCGATACCTTGTTCAATCTCGTTACCGGCAAGTCTCTTTACTCATTCCGTAACACATCATCCCGTGATCAACTCCTTGATCACATTGTGCACATTATGATGATGTCCTACCGAGTGGGCCCAGAGATACCTCTCTGTTTACACGGAGTGACAAATCCCAGTCTCGGTTCGTGCCAACCCAACAAACACTTTCGGAGATATCTGTAGTGAACCTTTATAGCCACCCAGTTATGTTGTGACGTTTGGTACACCCAAAGCATTCCTATGGTATCCGGGAGTTGCACAATCTCATGGTCTAAGGAAATGATACTTGACATTAGAAAAGCTTTAGCAAACGAACTACACGATCTTGTGCTAGGCTTAGGATTGGGTCTTGTCCATCACATCATTCTCCTAATGATGTGATCCCGTTATCAATGACATCCAATGTCCATGGTCAGGAAACCATAACCATCTATGATCAACGAGCTAGTCAACTAGAGGCTTACTAGGGACATGGTGTTGTCTATGTATCCACACATGTATCTGAGTTTCCTATCAATACAATTCTAGCATGGATAATAAACGATTATCATGAACAATGAAATATAATATAATAATAACTAATTTATTATTGCCTCTAGGGCATACTTCCAACAGTCTCCCACTTGCACTAGAGTCAGTAATCTAGTTCACATCGCCATGTGATTAACAGTCACAGGTCACATCGCCATGTGACCAACATCCAAAGAGTTTACTAGAGTCAATAACCTAGTTCACATCACTATGTGATTAACACTCAATGAGTTCTAGGTTTGATCATGTTATGCTTGTGAGAGAGGTTGTAGTCAACGGGTCTTGCCATATTCAGATCCCTATGTATTTCGCAAAACTTTATGTCATATCGTAGATGCTGCTACCACGTTCCACTTGGAGCTATTGCAAATTGTTGCTCCATTATACGTATCCGGTATCTCTACTCAGAGTTATCCGTATAGGTGTTAAGCTTGCATCGACGTAACTCTTTACGTCGAACTCTTTATCACCTCCATAACCGAGAAACATTTCCTTATTCCTCTAAGGATACTTTTGACCGCTATCTGGTGATCCATTCCCAGATCACCTTTGTACCCTCTTGCCAGACATGTGGCAAGGCACACATCTGGTGTGGTACTCAGCATGGCATACCGTATAGAGCCTATGACAAAAGCATAGGGGACGACCTTCGTCCTTCCTCTTTCTTCTGCCGTGGTCAAGCTTTGAGTCTTACTCAACTTCACACCTTACAACTCAGGTAAGAACCCCTTCTTTGACTGATCTATTTTGAACTCCTTCAAAAACATGTCAAGGTGTGCGTTCTTTGAAAGTATCATCAGGCGTCTTGATCTATTTCTATAGATCTTGATGCCCAATATGTAAGCAACTTTATCCAGGTCTTCCTTAAAAAAAACACTCTTCAAACAACCGTTTATGCTTTCCAGAAATTCTACATTATTTCGGATCAACAATATGTCATCCACATATACTTATCAGAAATGTTGTAGTGCTCCCACTCACTTTCTTGTAAATACAAGTTTCTAGCAAACATTGTATAAACCTAAAAGCTTTGATCACTCCATCAAAGCATATATTCTGATTCTGAGATGCTAGCTCTAGTCCATAGAAGGATCGCTGGAGCCAGCATACCTTTTAGCATCCTTAGGATCGATAAAACTTTGATTGTATCACATACAACTCTTTCTTACGAAAACTGGTAAGAAAACTCGTTTTGACATCCATCTGTCAGATTTCATAATTGAAAAATACAGCTAATGCTAACATGATTCCGACGGACTTAAGCATCGCTACGGGTGAGAAATTCTCATCGTAGTCAACTCCTTGAACTTGTGAAAAGATTCTTTCCCACAAGTCGAGCTTCATAGACGGTAACATTACCGCCCATGTCCGTCTTCTTCTTAAAGATCCATTTATCTCAATGGCTTGCCGATCATCGGGAAAGTCCACCAAAGTCCATACTTTGTTCTGATACATGGATCCTATCTTGGATTTCATGGCTTCTAACCATTTATCGAAATACGGGCCCACCATCGCTTCTCCATAGCTCGTAGGTTCATTGTTGTCTAACAACATGATATCCAAGATAGGATTACCGTACCACTCAGGAGTAGTACATATCCTTGTCGACCTACGGGGTTCGATAGCAACTTGATTCGAAGCTTCATGATCACTATCATTAACTTCCTATTCAATAGATGTAGGCTCCACAGAAAACATCTTTCTGTGTTGCATCACTCTCTGGTTGAAATAAAGGTTCGACAACCTCATCAAGTTCTATCTTCCTCCCACTCAATTCTTTCGAGAGAAACTCCTTCTCGATAAAGGACCCGTTCTTAGCAACAAACAATTTGCCCTCGGATCTGAGATAGAAGGTATACCCAACTGTCACCTTTGGGTATCCTATGAAGATGTGTTTGTCTGCTTTGGGTTCGAGCTTCTCCGGCTGAAGCCTTAAGCATCGCAGCCCCAAACATTAAGAAACGACAACTTTGGTTTCTTGCCAAACCAATGTTCATACGACGTCGTCTCAACGGACTTATATGGTGTCCTATCTAAAGTGAATGCAGCTGTCTCTAATAATAGCGGTAGATCGGTAAGAGACATCATAGATCGCACCATATCTCATAATGTTTGATTACGACGTCCGGACACACCATTACCTTGTGGTGTTCCAGGTGGCTTCAACTGTGAAACAATTCCACAATGTCTTAAGTGATTGCCAAACTCATAACTCAGAAAATCCCCTTTTGATCAGATCGTAGGAACATGATCTTCTTTGTTATGATGATTCTTAACTTCACTCTGAAATCGCTTGAACTTTTCAAACGTTTCAGACTTGTGCTTCATTAGGTAAATATACCTATATCTACTCAAATCGTCGGTGAAGATGAGAAAATAGCGATATCCACCGCACGCTTCAATTCTCATTGGATCACACGCATCAGCATGTATGATTTCCAACAAGTCACTTGCCCGTTTCATTGTACCTGAAAACGGGGTCTTAGTCATCCTGCCCATGAGGCATGGCTCGCATGTGTCAAGCGATTCAAAATCAAGTGACTCCAAACATCCATCGACATGGAGTTTCTTCATGCATCTTACGCCAATATGACCTAAGCGGCAGTGCCACAAGAAAGTGGTACTATCTACATCTTTTGGCTTGAACATGTGTATTACCACGACCGAGATTCAATGAACCATTCACATAGGGTGCATGACCATGAAAGGTATTATTCATGTAAACAGAATAACTAGTATTCTCTAACTTAAATGAATAACCGTATTGCAATGAACATGATCTAATCATATTCATGCTCAACGCAGACACCTGATAACATTTATCTAGGTTCAATACTAATCCCGAAGGCAGATGGGGCGTGCGATGGTGATCTCATCAACTTTGGAAACACTTCCAACACACATCGTCACCTCGCCCTCAGCCAGTCTCCGTTTAGTCCGTAGCTTTTGCTTCAAGTCACCAATAATAGTAACTGAACCGGTATCCAATACCTACGTGCTACCAGGAATACTAGTGAGGTACACATTAATAACACGTATATACTTTGAAGTTGCCAGCCTTCTTATCTACCATGCATTTGGGGTAATTCCGCTACCAGTGACCGTTCCCCTTACAATAGAAGCACTTAGTCTCGGGTTTGGGTTCAACCTTGGGTTCCTTCACTGGAGCGGCAACTGGTTTGCCATCCATGAAGTTTCCCTTCTAGCCCTTGCCCTTCTTGAAACCAGTGGTCTTGTTAAACCATCAACACTTGATGCTCCTTCTTGATTTCTACCTTTTGCGTTCCTAAGCACCGCGAACAGCTCCGGGATCAACTCCATCCCTTGCATGTCATAGTTCATCACGAAGATCTAGTAGCTTAGTGATAGTGTCTAAAGAACTCCATCAAACACTATCTTATCTGGAAGTTTAACTCCCACTTGATTTAAGTGATTGTAACACCCAGACATTCTGAGCACATGCTCACTAGCTGAGCTATTCTCCTCCATCTTGTTGGCAAAAGAACTTGTCAGAGGTCTCACACCTCTCAACACAGGCATGAGCCTGACATCCCAATTTCAGCTCTTGGAACATCTCATATGTTCTATGGCATTCAAAACGTCATTGGAATCCCGATTCTAAGCCGTAAAGTATGGTGCACTAAACTATCAAGTAGTCATCAGGATGTGTCTGTCAGGTGTTCACAACATCCACAGACGACGTTGTAGGGGTTTGCACATCGAGCGGTGTATCAAAGACATAAGCCTTCTATGTAGCAGTGAGGACACTCCTCGGACTACGGACCTAGTCCGCATCATTGCTTACAATATCTTTCAACTTAATCTTTCTCTAAGAACGTATTGAAACAGGGAGCTACAACGTGAGCTATTTATCTACAACATATTTGCAAAGACAATTTAGACTATGTTCATGATAATTGAGTTCATCTAATCAAATTATTTAATGAACTCCCACTCAGATAGACATCCCTCTAGTCATCTAAGTGAAACATGATCCGAATCGACTAGGCCATGTCCGATCATCACGTGAGACGGACTAGTCATCAACGGTGAACATCTCATGTTGATCGTATCTTCTATACGACTCATGTTCGACCTTTCGGTCTTCCGTGTTCTGAGGCCATGTCTGTACATGTTAGGCTCGTCAAGTCAACCTAAGTGTATTGCGTGTGTAAATCTGGCTTACACCCGTTGTATTCGAACGTTAGAATCTATCACACCCGATCATCACGTGGTGCTTCGAAACAACGAACCTTCGCAACTGTGCACAGTTAGGGGGAACACCTTTCTTGAAATTTTAGTGAGGGATCATCTTGTTTAAGCTATCATCGTTCTAAGCAAATAGGATGTAAAACATGATAAACATCACATGCAATCAAATAGTGACATGATATGGCCAATATCATTTTGCTCCTTTTGATCTCCATCTTCGGGGCTCCATGATCATCGTTGTCACCGGCATGACACCATGATCTCCATCATCATGATCTCCATCATCGTGTCTTCTTGAAGTTGTCTCATCATCTATTACTTCTACTACTATGGCTAACGCTTTAGCAATAAAGTAAAGTAATTACATGATGTTTATGTTGACACGCAGGTCATAAATAAATTAAGACAACTCCTATGGCTCCTGCCGGTTGTCATACTCATCGACATGCAAGTCGTGATTCCTATTACAAGAACATGATCAATCTCATACATCACATATATCATTCATCACATCCTTTTGGCCATATCACATCACAAGGCATATGCTGCAAAAACAAGTTAGACGTCCTCTAATTGCTGTTGCAAGTTTTTACGTGGCTGCTATAGGTTTCTAGCAAGAACGTCTCTTACCTACGCGAAAACCACAATGTGATATGCCAATTTCTATTTACCCTTCATAAGGACCCTTTTCATCGAATCCGATCCGACTAAAGTGGGAGAGACAGACACCCGCTAGCCACCTTATGCAACTAGTGCATGTCAGTCGGTGGAACCAGTCTCACGTAAGAGTACGTGTAAGGTCGGTCCGGGCCGCTTCATCCCACGATGCTGCCGAATCAAGATAAGACTAGTAACGGCAAGCAAATTGACAAAATCGACGCCCACAACAACTTGTGTTCTACTCGTGCATAGAAACTACGCATAGACCTAGCTCATGATGCCATTGTTGGGGATCGTAGCAGAAATTTAAAATTTTCTACGCATCACCAAGATCAATCTATGGAGTAATCTAGCAACGAGGGGAAGGAGAGTGCATCTACATACCCTTGTAGATCGCTAAGCGGAAGCGTTCAAGTGAACGGGGTTGATGGAGTCGTACTCGTCGTGATCCAAATCACCGATGATCCTAGTGCCGAACGGACGGCACCTCCGCGTTCAACACACGTACAGCCCGGTGACGTCTCCTACGCCTTGATCCAGCAAGGGGAGAAGGAGAGGTTGGGGAAGACTCCATCCAGCAGCAGCACGACGGCGTGGTGGTGGTGGAGGAGCGCGGGACTCCAGCAGGGCTTCGCCAAGCACTACGAGAGACGAGGAGGGAGAGGGGTAGGGCTGCGCCAACAGGGGAGGAACTTCATGTGTTGGGCTGCCCCTTTGCCTCCACTATATATAGGGGGAGAGGGAGGGCTGCGCCCCCACCTAGGGTTTCCTTCCGAGGGGTGGCGGCAGCCCTAGATCCCATCTAGGGTGGCGGCCACAAGGGGGAGAGGGGGAGGCGCACCTGAGGTGGGCCTTAGGGCCCATCTGCCCTAGGGTTTGCCCCCCTCCCCTCTTGGAGGCACCTTGGGCCTTGGTGGGAGGCGCCCCAGCCCACCTAGGGGCTGGTCCCTTCCCACTATTAGCCCATGTAGGCCTCCGGGGCTGGTGGCCCCACCTGGTGGACCCCTGGACCCCTCCGGTGGTCCCGGTACACTATCGGTGATGCCCGGAACACTTCCGGTGGCCAAAACCATACTTCCTATATATTAATCTTTATCTCCGGACCATTCTGGAACCTCTCGTGACGTCCAGGATCTCATCCGGGACTCATAACAACATTCGGTAACCGCGTACATACTTTCCCTATAACCCTAGCGTCATCGAACCTTAAGTGTGTAGACCCTACGGGCTCGGGAGTCATGCAGACATGGCCGAGACAACTCTCCGGTCAATAACCAACAGCGGGATCTAGATACCCATGTTGGCTCCCACATGCTCCACGATGATCTCATCGGATGAACCACAATGTCAAGGATTCAATCAATCCCGTATACAATTCCCTTTGTCCATCGGTACGATACTTGCCCGAGATTCGATCGTCGGTATCCCGATACCTTGTTCAATCTCGTTACTGGCAAGTCTCTTTACTCGTTCCGTAACACATCATCCCGTGATCAACTCCTTGATCACATTGTGCATATTATGATGATGTCCTACCGAGTGGGCCCAGAGATACCTCTCCGTTTACACGGAGTGACAAATCCCAGTCTCGGTTCGTGCTAACCCAACAGACACTTTTGGAGATACCTGTAGTGAACCTTTATAACCACCCAGTTACGTTGTGACGTTTGGTACACCCAAAGCATTCCTACGGTACCCGGGAGTTGCACAATCTCATAGTCTAAGGAAATGATACTTGACATTAGAAAAGCTTTAGCAAACGAACTACACGATCTTGTGCTAGGCTTAGGATTGGGTCTTGTCCATCACATCATTCTCCTAATGATGTGATCCCGTTATCAACGACATCCAATGTCCATGGTCAGGAAACCGTAACCATCTATTGATCAACGAGCTAGTCAACTAGAGGCTTACTAGGGACATGGTGTTGTCTATGTATCCACACATGTATCTGAGTTTCCTATCAATACAATTCTAGCATGGATAATAAATGATTATCATGAATAATGAAATATAATATAATAATAACTAATTTATTATTGCCTCTAGGGCATATTTCCAACAATACGGTGCAGCGGGAGCAGCACCGCCGGCGTTGACGTTGTCGCCCATGTCGTCGAGGATGAGGTTGCCGAGGTCAGGGAAGAAGTCGTTGTTCGCGAAGTCGTCGCTGCCAGAAGTCGCGCGAGTGCGCTCCCCAAAATCCTGGCCGCCCCTCTCCCGTACAGGATCACGAGAGGCGGGGTTCCGGAGGCCTGCTGTCCCTTCTCCCGGTGCATGCCGAAAGGAGGGATGGAGAAGACTTGCTTGGCAGCGCAATGATCTGGAACAGTGGTGAGAAATCATACGAAGCGGCGGCGGCTAGGGTAGACGTCTGCCTGACTATATAGTGCGGGCCGGGTAGGTCGTGGGAGTAAACCCCACGTCCGAGTCGTCACGATCCAAAAATATCGGAAATGGTTCAGTAATTAACGCGTCCGTTAATTATTAATTAATGACTCATTAATTTTTCCCGAGCAGTAAAAATATAGACAATGTGCATAGCTCTGTCCTCGGCTCGGCTCAATCCCGCAACCCTCAACCCGCGGCGAGGCGAGGCGAGGCGAGCGAGGAGGAGGAGCGCGCGGGTAGATCTCCTCTTCTCATGCTCATACAAGTGGTAGAAGAGCTCACCTTATAAAAAGGTGCAACTCTCTCTCAACTTCCGGGGTGGGACTAAATTTTAGCCTCACTCACTCCACTCACATGTATGCATGAATGGGTCAAGAGAATTTCAGAATTTTAGTTGGGCTTTGGGCCAAAGGCCTACTAGCAAAATTCCAACAAATGGCTGTGGTGGGTAATTAGAGCGTTAAACATGTTTGGTGCTCAACATTAAAGTGATTTAAACCGTTAGATAACATGATTTGACGACCGAGATGCTTTGGATCTGCCTCTTTAGGTCTTTTTATATTGGTATAGATATAGATGAATTGGCAGAACGCTTGCCGTTGCCTGTAAAAGAAGTGTATGTTTGACCAGGATTTTAGAATACAATATCAACATCCTCAATGCAAACTAAAGAAAATATGAAAAAAAATCAAGACGGATCTAAAGATACAAATTTGGTGTTATAGATATTAATACTTTTTTCTGAAACTTGGTCAAACATGCATACGTTTGACTTTTAAAAAACTAACACACCTTATATTTTGAAATGAATAGAGTATAAGTTATATGCCACAAAAATTATACTGCTGGATTCATATTTGAAAGAAGTTTTTACCCAAAATATAAGAGGGGACTAATGAACTTAGACAGAAAAAGTAACACGCGCTAACTATTACTCCCTCTATAAAAGAGCGTTTAGATCAAAGTAGTGATCTGTGATGACATTCCTTCAAAAATACTCCCTCTGTAAAGAAATACAAGAGATATGCGCACATGTGTTTCAAATATAGATATACCATACGCATTTGGGAGCGGATCAAGCTTTGGCTCGAGATGGTGGATTTGCGCATGGGAGATTGAGATAACTTTCTTCTCCCCACTGATTGGTGGTTCTCCATGGCCAAGATTGAGATAACTTTCTTCTCCCCACTGATTGGTGGTTCTCCATGGCCAACATCAACTGCCAAAAGGCATCGACATCATAAGAAAAAGGGATTTGCTTCTTTCTTTATGCATATTTCATGAGACATTTAGAATGAGCGTAATGCAAGAGTTTTTAGGAACGTCTCCATTATATAGAGTGTCGGTTTTTTTTGCGCGTTATACTAGTAGGCGCTAAGAGATTGAGTAAACCATACACTCTATGAGACCCAATGTTTTGTTCCTTTGTAAAACTCTTCTGAACTAATATGGCGGGGCAATACTTTTACCTCTGTTTTAGAAAAGCACAATATTTAAGAGCATCTATAGCCGGACTTGGCAAATCCGCCCCCTATACGCGTCCGGACATGTCCACGGACAATACCGGGCGGCCTCTCGTATGGGCTGCCGCACATCCACACACCTTAAATTCGGAACCTCAAATCCATGCATGTCGATTATACAATACAATGTGTCCCAATTCAGTAGTTCAAAACAAAGCAAAACAAATCATAGTTTAACAAAGCAAAGCAATCCGGACATGCCAAATCAAATCAATGTCCGTGCGTGACGGATCAGTTACTGATTGGCCGGATCACTCGCCGGACGCCATCCATGCCGCCTGTTTCGGGGCCATCCTTGCATCCTGCTCCGCCTGCATCCTTGCCGCATGCTCCGCCTGCACCTTTGCCGCATGCTCGGTTGCTGCCATAGCCGCCATCGTCGCCTCGCTGTCCCTACGCTTGTTGATCTCTTTTTTCTTCTCCACAAGCCACTTTTTGGCATGGTCATCCAAGAGGCTTTCATCCGCCAGCATGATCTTCGCATCCTTCGTGCCCTGTGCTATTTGCAGCCTCTCCTTCTCAAGCTAAATCTCTTCAAATGTCTTGGCCTTCTCGAGCTCTCATTTGATCGCCGGCTCTTGCTTCTTCAACTCGAACTTTCCCGTCTTAATTTCCAGCTTCTTCTTTGCCCTCTTTTGGTCCAAATCCATCCTCTTCTTTTGTGCATTCAACATGAGCTTGTACCTCTCCTCTTTCTTCTACTCCCTCATCAGAAAAAATGCATGTCCATGTGGAGGACATTTTTGTAGCCGCAGCGTCATGGGAGGCCCTTGCCTTCTCCCACTTGTTTCTCATGACTTGCTGGTTATCCTTTGGCATGGTGGCTCTTATATTCTCCACGACATCATCTTCCTCTTCTTCTACCAACCCAATTGATTGGTGGGAGCTTGAGTCATCATTCCTCTTCTTGCCGACCTTGAGATCGGCTGCAAGTTGTGTCCACTTTGGCCGGCTATTCAATATGATCCAACAATGGCTAAAGACAAATGGCTTCTTTTTCGTTTCGTATTGGGTTGGTATACAAAAAAATATGTATGAGCATGAGAATATAAAAAAACAAGTATACGCAAATGATGACAAGATGAAGTAACTTACGTGAGTTGCCACTCCCATACCACTTTGAGGACGGCCGATCACTTGTGAGTAGTAGCTGACGTACTTGTTCACTTCTCCTTGAATGATCCCCATCGATGTTGGAGAGATGCCACATCGCGGTTGGTGATGGTATGATGCAGTTCCACATGTTCCTTTTGTTCATGATATTCCTTTCAAATCTTCTCCCAATACTTGTTTCCCTTTTGCTCGGTGCCGCATATTAGATCCATTGTTATGGCCAACCAAGCTTTGACCAACAAGATATTCTCAAGAGTTGAGAATGCCAGACCTCTTGCCTTTGTTGTCTTTGCCTTCTTCTTCTTCTTGGTCGGTTTGGGATTTGATGTTGTCCCAACTTCAAATAAGGGCAACTTGGATCACCCAATTCGTAGTCCATGTCGGAGCTTGATTATCATTGATCATGTCCGACATAAACAATTCCTAAATGATCATGGTTTGCAAGCATTCATCATGTCCGAAATGAACTAGTGGTCTATGCAAAACATTGAACATGGCATATGCAATCGGACAGGTGCAACAAAAACATAC
The DNA here is from genome assembly GCF_018294505.1 of Triticum aestivum. Taxonomy (NCBI): domain Eukaryota; kingdom Viridiplantae; phylum Streptophyta; class Magnoliopsida; order Poales; family Poaceae; genus Triticum; species Triticum aestivum. The sequence continues at coordinate 587,466,950 of NC_057806.1, read as the reverse complement.
CGAGTCTTGTTGTGTCATTCCGTCGAACATGTCGTGGGCAGCCTGGGCGCCGCCGGTGCATGTGTTTGTCGGTGCCCGAACGAGCTGCGACGAGTGGCGGACGTCTATCGGAGGCATCTGCGTGGGCGGGAAGCTTTCCGGAATGCCCCAACTGGCAGTCGGATCCTCTCTATCCCAACTTGGTCCGACGGTGCAATCCTTGTCGGCGGTGGGATGGATGGGGTGCGAGGTTCCGGGCGCGGGGGGCGGGGGTGTGTGGGTGGGGACAACTGCTCGTTCATGTCCGCATCCGCTTCCCTCTTTCGCTGTCACCGGCTCTGGTTCCTCCGGGCCATGTTTTCCAGCTTGCATGACGAACCCGAGGATGGGACGCCGACGGACAAGGTGGACGCAACCTCTATCGCAGCAGTTGGGGGACATGCTGGACGACATCTAGGGCGGTGATAAGGATGGGGAGCAAGTGTGGCGAACGGTGAGGGTTCGAACGCGCGGAAGGTTGGAAGGACGCGGGAGGAGGGGGGATGTTTTGATGGATTTTTGTTGCAATTTGTGGTGGAGTTGGGTTGTCCGGTCCGACGTGACGGACGCGCCCGACCGTCTCATATTTGGGCTGGATATGAGAGGTGCCGGTCAGTCTGGGCGTCTGAGTCCCGTTTAAGGAGCCCGTCTGAGTCGCTTTTTTGTGACCAGTCACTAATCGGGTCGACCGCCAAGCGGGTTTGGGGCGCCCGCTCTAATAACAAGTTTTTATTTTAAAAAAAAATTCTCTAATAACAAGTTCTGCACCGAAAACTCTTCGTCATCAGATCAGCTCTAGCCCGAAGCCCGAAGTTTGTCTCCGAAAAAAAAGCTCTAGCCCGAAGCTTCAGAGCGGCTGCAAGAGATATCCCCATGATTTGTCCGCGGAAGGACGTCGGCCGTCGGATGCCTCAGATGGACGGCCCAGCTCTCGCGCCGGCAGTATACTAGTCCGACTCTACTACTGGCTCTGATCTGTAGCTGCGTCGCGGTCGCCCATGGTGGTCGTCTTCCCCCCGACTCCCCGCCCCAGCCAAATCCCGACCCCCGCCGCGCCGCAGATCCCCCGGCGCCCCCGGTCCTCCTAGTCCGCGCCCCCGCCCGGATCAACCCCCCACCCAGCTCTGCTCAGCTCGATGCGGCCGGCCGCGGCGTGGTAGCGGATCCCCGCTCGAGCTAGGGTTAGGGTTTCGAGGGGTTTGCGCTAGGGTTTGGTCCGCGATGGGCCGGTCCCGCGGGGTGCCCAATTCCGGCGACGACGACACCAACCACAGGTACCGCTACCCCCCTCTCCCCGCCGCTTCGCATTTCGCTCTTGCTTGCCTGCGAGCGAGCCTCGCTGCGAGCGAATGGTGTAATGCGTTGTCCGTTCTTTGCAGGTCCAAGCGGAGGAGGGTTGCCTCGACCGGGGATGCGTCGGACTCGCTATCCGCCGCGTGCGGGGGAGCCGGCGATGGGAAGAAGGCGCTGTACCACTGCAATTACTGCAACAAGGACCTGTCCGGGAAGATCCGGTTCAAGTGCTCCAAGTGCCCTGACTTTGACCTCTGCGTCGAGTGCTTCTCCGTCGGAGCCGAGGTCACTCCACACCGGAGCAACCACCCCTACAGGGTCATGGTCAGTGCACTATGCTCACTTAGCGTTCTAGCTTACAAATGCATGCTTAGCTGACTACCAGTATTATAGAACAGCGGAGTTACCACATCTGAACTGCAGTGAACTTAACAGGCTGTTAGTACCTGCGCTAGTATAGCATGGTTAGCATCCCACATGTCACTTCGAATAGTAAGTCTGAACTGATTGTTACTTGGTCAAAAAGGCGGGAAACCCAAAAGATGAAATGTGTCACTCCACGCTGAATCAACCCACACGACCACTGTCTTAGTATATTCCCATCACATTCAGGCTTCACCCTTCTTAACTTGAATACACTTACAAGTGTAAGTCATCAGCTGATGTGTGAACTCAGATCATATGTTTGGCTCTACATGGTTCTCTACTCAACCATCTTGATTGCAACTGGCTATATGACGCTTAATACATGCACACCCAGGTCATCTTGAGGAGAGTTCTCATAAAGAAAAGGGAAGAGGAAAAAAGAAACCACTTTCCACCTTAGCACTTCAAGTATTTTGTATTGTCATGCTTGCCGTGTTTGTTGCATCCTGTAACTTAACCGAAATTTTGCAACAGGACAACCTATCTTTTCCACTCATTTGTCCAGATTGGAATGCGGATGAGGAAATCCTTCTTCTAGAGGTATTTTCTGCATCCATCTGTTCTGTTCACTTTCTGGATGGTGGGTTCTGACTCTTATAATTGTAGGGAATTGAAATGTATGGTCTGGGAAACTGGGCTGAAGTTGCGGAGCATGTTGGTACTAAGAGCAAGGCACAGTGCATCGAGCATTATACTACTGCATATATGAACTCACCTTGTTATCCCCTTCCGGTAATCATTTTGTCTACCTGTTAATTTGTGGAGTTGAAAACAACTGATACTTAATTCAATGCTACCTCATCATTGTAGGACATGTCTCATGTTAATGGCAAGAATAGGAAGGAACTTCTTGCCATGGCTAAAGTACAGGGTGAGAGTAAAAAAGGTAAGTCATGGTCACATCTTTTAAGGTGACAAAGAAAATCTATTTAGGCTGGAACCAAATGTTGTAGTTTTTCTTGAATATTTGGTCTAATTGGCGACACAAGCTGGGTTTGGATTTTGAAGGCTGACATATGTCTGGAACCAAATGTTGTAGTTTTTCTTGAATATTTGGTCTAATTGGCGACACAAGCTGGGTTTGGATTTTGAAGGCTGACATATGTTATTAAATATTAATTTCTCATAGGTGATGAGAACTTAGTTGGTTTTTGGTTGCACAGATCTGTTCTAAAAGGATGATATAACAGTACATTCAGTAGCGTTGTTTCTGCCCTTCTGATATCTTAACTATTAATATCTAAAATTTGTCCATATGCACAGAACCACAGACATGAACACAAGAATCTGCACAAGTGCATGAGCTAATATAATGAAATAACAGAAAGGTTCTGCAGGACATTGTTCTGTTGGTAATGGCTCTGAATGCGAGGGTGCTAAAAAGTGCATGCTGAGTAGTTGCCTCCATCACATGAAGAAGAATGGCAGTAAAGACTTAAGATATGATATCTCACTTATTTAATTGTCTTGATCTCATGTTTCCTTTCTTTTCTTATGTAGGAATTCCACTGTTATCAGGGGATTTGACACCTAAGGCAGAGTCACCGTTTTCTCCCTCCAGGATCAAGTATGCTGTTCTTGCTCTAGAATATTTATAACCATGTATCCGAACTTCGCAATAGGCTACTTACTGACCATTATCTTCATGCCTTGCATAGGATGGAAGATGCACTTGGAGAAGGTCCAGCCAGTCGATCACCTTCGCACATACCTGGTGGTATGTTTTGGAATTTGACAGACCCAATCCTAAGTATTTTCTTTGTCTATGTCATTAGAATATGATTCAGATTATGCTAATCCGTTGAATCTGCTTCAGGTGCAAATAAGAAAGCTTCAACTGTTGGGCATTTTAAAGATAGTGCCAATCTATCTAAAGTCGAAGGTATGATCATATATAAACCATTGATGGGTGACCAGATGGATGCATTTGGGCTATTTTCTATTTTCAGTTATTCGTTCATTGTCAAGCATTGCCTTCCCATCAGTAATAATGTCCATTTATTGTTCAATTACCACTGACAGGTGCCAGATTAAATCAAAATAAAACTCCTTATTATGGTTTCCCAAGATATCACCCTTTGAGACATGCTTCACAATTACAAAGACATTTTTTTTATGCTTGAAGGTCTTATATTTTAATATACCGTCTGCAAAATATTACCAAAGATAGATTTGGAAGCAGTTGCTTTCTATTTGTGATAATCAACTATATTTCTTCAGATTCCTGCATTATCATATATTGAAATTTGTTCTGTTCAATTTGCGTGTGCCAGATGGTCATATGGATAGAAGTATTGGCGTGAAAAAACCCAGATATTCTGCAGATGAGGGGCCTTCTTTAACTGAATTGAGTGGGTACAATGCAAAGAGACACGAGTTTGACCCAGAGTATGATAATGATGCTGAACAAGCCCTCGCAGAGATGGAATTTAAAGAAACTGATTCAGAAACTGATCGTGAACTGAAGCTACGTGTGTTGCGTATTTACTTGTCAAGGTTTGTTAACAGCAATGATGAAATATTATGTTTGTAGTAAATATTATTTTTATTGCAGTAACTTACATTGAATTTATGCCTCTAATTTTGAGAAGATCATGGCAGCACCTTATTATTTGCTCCTACTAAGTAATATTCATCAGATGAAAAGGGCTCCATACTTCCTATTGCTTTAGTTGCTAGCTAGTAGTGATCTAAACGCTCTTATATTTCTTTACGGAGGGAGTAGTTGATTTGCACAAATAGTTCTGCTTGTATGTCTTCATACATAACCCCAACAGACCATGTCTAATCTTTAATGACACAAAGATGTGAGAGAACCTTCTCTATGCTTCTCATCCAGTTAAGTATCTTCTTTCATAGGCTTGATGAAAGAAAAAGGAGAAAAGAGTTCATATTGGAAAGAAATTTACTATATCCTAATCCTTTGGAGAAGGATCTAACTAATGAAGACAAGGAAGTTTACCATCGGTACAAGGTTTTCATGCGTTTCCTTTCCAAGGAGGAACATGAAGCCCTTGTTAGGAGTGTTATTGAAGAGCGAAAAATCCGGAGGAGGATTCAAGAGCTTCAGGTGTTTTACTTTCCCCAAAGTTCACATGGCCATACTTTTATGTTTGTATTCTTTTTCTTAAATTCAAACCCTTAACTTCACATTTTGCAGTCCCACCATTTATTTTATCTGGAAAGAACAATTCATTACATCATTTTATTTTCTTAATGCCAGGAATGTCGTTCAGCTGGATGCCGTACGCTGGCTGAAGCCAAGATACACATAGAGCAAAAGAGGAGAAAGGAGTATGAGGCGAATGCTCTGAAAGCCAAGGAAAGTGGCCAGCTTATTTCAAATAGTAAATCAGGACACAAAACAAATCGTCCTATGAAACTTGAGACTGATGGGAGTTTGGATCTTAAGAAAGGCAGTGGCATTTTGGATGCTGGTGGCAGGGATTCTCCAAAAACCACAGGACCTACAAGCGCTAAGCAATGGGATGATTGGGACATTGTTGGTCTTCCTGGGGCAGAGCTATTAAGCGCCAGTGTAAGGACATTGCTTATTTATTCTTGATGCCGCCTTGTTTGTACTTTTGGTTCTTGCTACAATAACGAAACAACCCGTCTTGTCTATTTCAGGAAAAACTTCTGTGCTGTCAGAACAGATTGCTACCTAGTCATTATCTGAGAATGCAGGAGGTGCTGATGCAGGAGATGTTCAAGGGCAATGTCGTCAAGAAGGAAGATGCCCATGTATTGTTTAAAGTCGATCCTGCCAAAGTCGATACAGTTTATGATATGGTGACAAAAAAGCTGGGCAACAACGAGGAGGCTCCGATGGTTTAGCTATGCAATTTGGGCTCTGCCTGCTCTAGGCTTGGCCCAAAACCAAATCTTGGTTTCTCAGCACGACGGAGGCCCAGGTGAGAACGGAGGCTATACTTACATGACTTGGCTGTAGCAGTGTTACATTGAGATTTGTGTCAGATTTCTGGAGAAGTGCAATAAGGCATTCGAGCCAAATTGTAAAATTACCCGGCAGTGGGAATGTGTAGCGTGAGTTGTTGCCATTGCTGTTCGATTTTAAAGAGGAGTTAGACGCCATTGTTGCTGAAAGTGTACTGTGATGATGATGTGATAATGCCTTTGTTGTAGGTTTAGGGGACTGAGATGATGTACCATGTATGTAAACATTTGTCCATTTTATTTATGATATTGCGGATTCATGTGCAACCATTCATTTTAAGTGTACCATTGCAGGGATTTGAGTTCGTCGAGGTTTTGTCCCGCCTTTGCGACTGTTGATTTGTTGTGTATGTGCACCTGATTGGTTTGAGCAAAAGCAACGTGCAAAAACCAGTGCAACTTGAACAATCCTTGCATCAAAAGCTCTCGCCCCTAAAACACCCAGTGGATATAGGCATCAATTTCGTAGCGTATGGATTTGTGCCTGACCATCTTGATCCCCCCACCAGCCTTGCAGCGCTCCACCTCCACGCCGGTGAAGACTGCGAATTTCTCCGTTGCAATAGGGCACTCTTCATCTGCATAGACGTGGTAGAACCTGGCGACGCAGAACCTTCCATGGCCGACATGCACGAGGAGCGAGTCCAGCAGCTCCCAGTCCCCAGGGTTGGCGGCGAGCTCCTTCCTCCAGACATGGCGCAGCTCGGGCGCACCGGAAGCACCCGCCGCCGCCGAGAGGTCCGCGGCGCAGAAGAGCTTCTTCTTGTGTCGAGACGAGAGGCCGAACCAGAGGCCGAGCTCGGGGGAGTACTCGGCGCCGCCGCAGAACGGGAGCTCCCACCCGCCGGCCTTGCTCCACCTGCGCTTGGCGGTGTCGAAGGCGTAGGTGCCGATGCCGTCGGCCGACACCCAGATGTCGTCGCCGACCAGCGTGGAGGCGGTGATCGTGGCGGCGCCCGAGGGCTCGTACCCGGCGGTGTTCACGTAAGGACGGGGCCGGAGGGAGCGCCAGTGCCACCTGGGAAACACGTAGACGTCTTCCGGAGGGTCGCCGTGCTTGAGAACTTGGAAGCAGGGTTGGTTGGTCCGACCAGACTTGCTGGGGCGCCTCTCCCAGGAGGTATAGGGCGTCGCCGACGTTGAAGGCGACGGGGTCGGCCATGCACCCCTGCAGCCTGGGCATGATCCTGACGTTGTTCAGGCGGGCGTCGTAGGCCAGGACGTCGCCGCTCGGGTCTACGCCGAGGATCCCGTCCCCGCTGCCGCCAAAAGGCATGAACATTGAGGTCCCGCCTGGGACGCATTCCTTGCGGAGAAGGCCGAACGACAGCGCGGGTTTCGGCAGTGCGGCCTCTTCCACCTGCGGCGGCGGCGATGTGCCGGCGGTTCGTGTTCTTGGGTGGAAGAGGCTCGACGACCTGATGCGGTGCAGGACGAAGGAGCGGGTCTTGTGGCAGCCCAGCACCAGGTTGATGAACTGGCGGCGCATCGTCGGATCTGCCCTGGCCCTGGCCTCCTTCTGCTGGACAAAAAACTATAACAGGTAAAATCAGTGTATTACCTTGGACGAAACTGGATGGAGGTGTGACCTATGGTAGGATCGAATAAGGCGGGACAAACCTCAGAAGTATGGATCGGTCATACTGGTTTCGAGGAAGAAGCATGAGAGCAGCGGCGGTGCCTCGTGAGGATTTGATCATTAGCCCCGTAATGATGTGGGCCATTCATCATATGGCCCGCTTTGGTTTGATACCAGTCATCTAGCATGTGCTCAACGTTTGCTAGGGTTTTCTCGTGCCGCCGTCGTGGCCGTCATCGGAGAAATTTAGGTCCCCTCGCCTCCGGCTGCCATCTTGACGCTAAGAGGTTGGGGGACCTTGGATCTTCAAGATCTTTACGTTCTTCTAGTGGTCATCACAGTTTTGCGAGGAATAAATTTTCTCTCGTCCTTTTGACGGTGCCATGATGTTTGAGTTTTCTGTCCTCGCAGATCCGTTATTTGGATTTGATGAGTTTATATTGTTGTGTCAAGATTTTTTGTTGGTCTGATTCTTTGTGAAGGTGAAATCTTGCATCGACACCATAATGAAGATATAGTGATTCGATGACCTGCATTTCTAGGGGATCATCCCCGGCCCAAGTACATTCATTGATTAAGGCTTCCCATCGTTTTGGATGGGCGACTCAAGTCGCTTTCAAAAACCATTATTGGTAATGTTCGTGTGGGTGAAAGAGTGACAACACGGTTGCTCTAGTCCAATTGCAGCTTCTTTACCAAAGTCTTTGGAGTATTTCTTCGAGCAGAGATTGATACTGCAAAGAAGGTGATTTCAAGAGATTTTATTGTAATTCTTAGTCATAGGATTTGCTTTGCATTTTCTTGGATCTTAGTTCCAAACCAGTGTACCTGAAATTGTTATGAGTATGAATAAAGTTGCAGGTGTTTCTAAAAAAAAATCTAGCATGGGCTCACATTTTGTTTTTTGAGTGTGCACATGTTCTTCTTTTCTTTCTTTTTTTTGAGGAAAAAACTTCCAATGTTTTCATCATCTGTCAAACTATTAGAAAGAACATCGGAAGTAAAATTACATCTAGGTCCATAAACCAACTAACGATGACTACAAGCACTAGAGTGAGCCGAAGGCGCGCCATCATCATCACCCCTCCCTCATTGGAGCCGGACAAACCTTGTTGTAGTAGACACTCGGGAAGTTGTTGTGCTAAGGCCCCACATGACCAGCGCACCAAAACAATAACCGCCACCGATAAAGAGAAGCGTAGATCGAAAAGATCCATCATGTAGACATGCAACCACAGAGGAACAAAGACCAGGTCCATGCGGATCCACCGAAGAACAATGCTGACCGAATCCCGCGAGATCTGCCAAAAAAACCCTCCACACATCCTCCGACAACGTTAGAAGGACCATCAAAATGGAGGCTAGGCGATGAGGACCTTATTCCATCTTTAGAAAGCCGACATTGTCTCGTCTCTCTAAGAAGGACACAAACTCTAATAAAACTTTAAAATACATCTAAAAATGTAGCTCTCCCGCGAGCAAAGGCCTAGGTCAATCGCGCCTCCAATGACCCTAAGGCCATAAAAGATGAGGCAGAGAAAACCTAACGATGCCCTTGCGGTCATGAGCGAATGGGTGGGAGACATCTCACGGTATGTAGCTATGTGCATTGGTGTATTGACTTGCACACGTTCTCCTAAAATAACATGTGCTTGTTAGAAATATGCCCTAGAGGCAATAATAAAATGGTTATTATTGTATTTCCTTATTCATGATAATTGTCTATTGTTCATGCTATAATTGTATTAACTAGAAACCGTAATACATGTGTGAATACATAAACCAAAACATGTCCCTAGTAAGCCTCTAGTTGACTAGCTCGTTGATCAATAGATGGTTATGGTTTCCTGACCATGGACATTGGATGTCATTGATAATGGGATCACATCATTAGGAGAATGATGTGATGGACAAGACCCGATCTTAAGCGTAGCACAAGATCGTGAAGTTCGTTTGCTAAAGCTTTTCTAATGTCAAGTATCATTTCCTTAGACCATGAGATTGTGCAACTCCCGGATACCGTAGGAATGCTTTGGGTGTACCAAACGTCACAACGTAACTGGGTGGCTATAAAGGTGCACTACAGGTATCTCCGAAAGTGTCCGTTGGGTTGGCACGAATCGACACTGGGATTTGTCACTCCGTATGATGGAGAGGTATCTCTGGGCCCACTCGGTAATGCATCATCATAATGAGCTCAATGTGACTAAGGAGTTGGTCACAGGATCATGCGTTACGGAACGAGTAAAGAGACTTGCCGGTAATGAGATTGAACGAGGTATGGGGATACCGACGATCGAATCTCGGGCAAGTAACATACCGATAGACAAAGGGAATTATATACGAGATTGATTGAATCCCCGACATCGTGGTTCATCCGATGAGATCATCGTGGAACATGTGGGAGCCAATATGGGTATCTAGATCCCGCTATTGGTTATTGGCCGGAGATATGTCTCGGTCATGTCTGCATGGTTCCCGAACCCGTAGGGTCTACACACTGGTTCGGTGACACTAGAGTTGTTATGGGAAATAGTATGTGGTTACCGAAGGTTGTTCGGAGTCCCGGATGAGATCCTGGACGTGACGAGGAGTTCCGGAATGGTCCGGAGGTGAAGATCGATATATTGGACGAAGGGTATTGGAGTCCAGAATTGTTCCAGGGGTACCTGGGGACGACCAGCGTGTCCGAAAGGGGTTTCGAAGGCTCCGACAAGTGTTGGGGGGCCTTATGGGCCAAGGGGATGGGGCACACCAGCCCACTAAGGGGCTGTGTGCCCCTCCAACCCCATCTCACGTAAACAGGAGAGGTGGGGGTGCCTCCCCTAGGGCAGCCTCTCCTCCTGGCTTGGGGGGCAAGTCTCCTAGGGGTGGGGGCGCCCAAAACCCATCTAGGGTTCCCTCCTTGGCCGCCGCCCCTCCCCTAGATGGGATCTGAAGGGGCCGCCCCCTCTCCCCTTCTCCTATAAATAGTAGGGGTGGGAGGGCTGCCAGAAGAACTAGACCCTCCCCCTGGCGCAGCCCCTCCCTCCTCCAACTCTTCCTTCTCCTCCGTAGAGCTTGGCGAAGCCCTGCAGGAATACCACAAACTCCACCACCATGCTGTCGTGCTGCCGGAGTTCTCCCTCAACTTCTCCTCTCCCCTTGCTGGATCAAGAAGGAGGAGACGTCCCCGGGCTGTACGTGTGTTGAACGCGGAGGCACCGTTGTTCGGCGCTTAGATCGGAATCGACCGCGATCTGAATCGCTGCGTGTACGACTCCACCAACCGCGTTCTTGTAACGCTTCCGCTTAGCGATCTTCAAGGGTATGAAGATGCACTCCCTCTCTCTCGTTGCTAGTATCTCCTAGACTGATCTTGGTGACACGTAGGAAAATTTTGAATTATTGCTACGTTCCCCAACAGTGCTCACATTTCAAACATGGTACTTAATTAGATCAAAACTTTGAGTACAAGTAGCTACAACATGAATCGTAATATCCTAACAAGCTACTATAACAATATTGTAACACCCCGGATATAATTTTCCCAATATGTATTCCAACTCTTGTTGTTTCCGGCCTTAAGTTATTTTATTTTCTTGGGTTCGGGTTTTTGCCTCCGTGTGTTGTTGTCGTTGACATGCATCTCATATCATGTCATCATGTGCATCACATTTGCATACGTGTTCATCTCTTGCATTCGAGCATTTTCCCCGTTGTCCGTTTTGCATTCTGGCGCTTCGTTCTCCTCCGGTGGTCATTTCTACCTTTCGTTCGTGTGTGGGGATTAAACATTTCCGGATTGGACCGAGACTTGCCAAGCGGCCTTGGTTTACTACCGGTAGACCGCCTGTCAAGTTTCATACCATTTGGACTTCGTTCGATACTCCAACGGTTAACCGAGGGACCGAAAAGGCCTCGTGTGTGTTGCAGCCCAACACCCCTCCAAGTTGGCCCAAAACCCTCTCCATCATCTAGAGCGTTCGATCATGATCGCGTGGCCGAAAACCGTACCTCATTTGGACTCTCCTAGCTCCCTCCATGCCTATATATAGACCCCTCATTCCAAATCTCGGATCCCCTCGTCTCTAACCCTAAAAAATTGCCCCGCCGCCACCGGACAATGTCCGTCCCGGTCCGAACAACCGCTGCTGCCGCCCGCAGCCACTGAGGAGCCGCCACCTGGCAGCCAGCGCCTCCCTCCGCCCGAGGCCCGCGAGGCCCGCTGCGGGCCCTCCCGGCCCA